>NC_039359.1:87216292-87528019 GCF_003573695.1 Papaver somniferum
TTTATTTTCTATTTGGGCTTGTAATAATTTTTATTTTTCTCTTTCTTTTTTCTCTTTCTTTTATGGGCTTGTAATTATTTGTTTGTTATTTTTTTTCTTTTCTTTTGTGGGCTTGCACTTTAATTTGGACTTTAGGTTTATATCCCATCCATTGGGCTCCTAACCTTACAAAAACAATTCTGTTGAGCTTAGAGGCAACGAAATTCTGTTGGGCCGTGAGTTAAGATTTTTCTCACCAAAATTCTCCAAAGAACCCAAGAACCAAAAGCCTTTTTAGTTGGTTGGGCTTTGTCCCAATTAATCCAAAAATTTTCCAAAACCCATTGTGAAACCAAAACCCAACAAAACCAAAATTCTAGGTCATGTTTTTTTTTCATTGACTATGGGCTTGTTAGATGTTATTTCATCGATCAATGATCTTGTTAGGATATGGTTGTGACCTTTAGAGACCAATCAAACCGACTAATTAGAGTCAATCCAATAGACCCAATTGACATACCCACATCTTCTGAGGAAAACACACCGGACCAACCTGAGATAATGGAAGAACCCCGTAGTCTCAAGGATTACATGTATCCCACAAGGACAAGTCAACCCTCGTGCATTGTTTTACCAGAAGCTGCTGGTCATTATGAGCTAAAATCGAGCACAATACAAATGCTTCCCGTGTTTAGAGGAATTGAAAATGAAAACCCTTACCATCACGTGAGAGAATTCGAGGAGATTTGTGGAACTATACGTTTCACTCAGATGTCTGACGAAACCCTAAAATTGAGACTATTTCCTTTCTATTTGAAGGAAAAGGCCAAGTCATGGCTGTATGCTTTACATCCACAGTCAATTAGGACATGGGACAACCTCACAAAAGAGTTTTTCAAAAAGTTTTTTCCTAATCACAAGACTGCGACAATTCGTCAAAATCTGAACAGCTTTGTACAATTAGAAGGTGAAACCTTAGCTAGATATCTTGAGAGATTCAATGAATTGTTGCTTAAGTGTCCCCATCATGGTTTTGAGAAATGGAGACTTGTGCAAATTTTGTATGAAGGTTTAGATGTCTCCACCCGAACAATTGTAGAGTCTATGTGCAATGGACTCTTCACAGATAAAAGTGCTGATGACTCTTGGGCTTTCCTAATTGAAGTTGCTGAAAAAACTCAACAATGGGAGTCCATTCGTGAACCTAGAAAGACTACACCTGTAGATAAGGTCCATAGAATTGAGTCTAATTTTGAGGGAAATGCAAAAATGGCAGCACTAGCAAGAAGAATAGAAGCATTAGAACTTCAGAAAAACGTAAAACCTTCTACCACTGCTTTCTGTGAACATGTCGAAATGGCTATCTGTGATATATGTAACGGTTCTGACCATCAGGTCAGTGATTGTCCGGAAATGCATGCATTCCAAGAATCTAGGCTAGAACAGGCACATGCTATGTTTCAAAAACAAGAGCATAACCCTTATTCACAGACCTACAACCCAGGATGGAGGAACCACCCCAATTTTTCATGGTCTAAAGGACCCATTCAAGGAGGACCATCTCAACCCACTCAAATCTATCAAAAAAATCAAGGCTATCAATACCCTAAAAATCCTCAACAGCAGTCGTACCCTCAATACACTGCTGACAAGAAATTGTCTAGCATTGAAGAGAGTATCAATCAGTTGACCCAACATCTGATGAAGAATGAGAAAGCAACTGATCAACGAGTCTCCGCTCTAGAACTACAGATGGGTCAAATTTGCGATGCACTGAATACAAGAGAAAAGGGTAAACTTCCTAGCCAGCCCCAACAAAATCCAAAGAGGATATTTCAAGCAGGCACATCATCTTGCAATGAAACCTCACCCGATCAAGTCCATTCCATCACCACTCTCCGAAGTGGTAAGATTGTTGAGAACAATGTAGTCATACCACAATCAAATGAATCTGAGCCAAACATATCATTGCCTGCACCACCAAAGAACACCTCCAACTTAGAAAAGGAGCCTGAGCACATTAGCGAAGCCGACAATCCCACTGTTGTGAATATCCCTCTAAATGCTCATGTTGCTCCATATCCTCAGAGGTTAGTTCATCAACAGAAAAGCACCCATTACAATGAAATGTTAGAACTGTTCAAAAGAGTCAACATCAACATTCCTTTTCTGAGGCAATCAAGCAAATCCCTGCTGCATATGCCAAATTCCCTCAAAGACTTGTGTACTCAAAAGCGCAAGCTTAATGTGCAAAACGTGCTTTCTTTAGCTGAAACAGGGTTCCATCATTCTAAACAAAACTCACCCAAGTTTAAGGACCCAGGTTGTCCAACAATCTCTTGCACTATCGGAAAAACACGGTCAATAGAGCTTTATTAGATCTAGGTGCAAGTGTGAACCTCCTGCCATATTCTGTTTATGTGCAGTTAGGTCTTGGAGAGTTGAAGCCTACACCCTAACTCTCCAATTGGCGGACCGATCCGTCAAAGTTCCTCGTGGAGTGGAGAAGACGTTTTGATTAAGGTTGAAAAATTCTATTTTCCTGTAGACTTTATTGTCTTAGACACTCAACCTGTACAAAACCCGGATAGTCACATTCCTGTCATTTTAGGACGTCCTTTCTTGGCGACGTCTAATGCGATCATCAATTGTCGTAATGGAGTGTTGAAGCTGTCTTTTGGAAACATGACTGTAGAGCTGAATGTGTTTAATGTTAGTCAACACATGTGAATCTTGATGATGAGGATGTACATGAGGTCAATATGATTGAGAGTTTGATACAAGATTCATTGACTGGCATTATGTCAAAAGATCCCTTGCAAGCATGTTTGGAAGATGTTAACTTGGAGTTGTATGATGATGAATACATTGGTGAAGTCCAATCTTTGCTCGAATCTGTACCTCAAATGGACATCACTAAATGGCAGACTACAGTGGAACAACTCCCACTTTCTGAGAAGTCTGTTATATCTTCGGATGAGTCTCCTAAGGCCAAACAGGAATTGAAACCATTACCTGATACTTTGAAGTATGCATTTCTAGGTCCTTCTGATACTTTACCTGTTATCATTTCTTCACGATTAAACATAGAACAGGAAAACAAGCTTTTAGGAGTACTTGAGGAGCAGAAAGAAGCCTTAGGATGGACCATCTCAGATCTCAAAGGGATAAGTCCCACCATTTGCATGCATCACATTAATCTTGAAGAGAATGCCAAACCATCTAGGGAAATGCAAAGGAGACTTAATCCTAACATGAGAGACGTTGTTAAGAGTGAGATCTTGAAGCTACTTGATGCGGGTATCATATATCCGATTTCAGATAGTAAATGGGTTAGTCCCATTCAAGTTGTGCCTAAGAAGTCAGGCATTACTGTAGTTCGGAACGAAAAGAATGAGTTAGTCCCTTCACGTACAACCACAGGATGGCGAGTATGTATCGACTACAGGAAGTTGAACACAGTAACAAGAAAAGATCACTTCCCCCTTCCCTTCATAGACCAAATGCTAGAACGTGTGTCTGGACACAGTCACTACTGTTTTCTAGATGGCTTTTCCGGTTATAACCAAATTCACATTGCACCGGAAGATCAGGAAAAAACTACATTCACGTGTCCATTTGGGACATTTGCTTTTAGACGTATGCCCTTCGGGCTGTGTAATGCACCTGCTACTTTCCAGCGTTGCATGATGAGCATTTTTTCAGACATGATAGATAGTTTTCTCGAGATCTTTATGGATGATTTCTCTGTGTTTGGTTCTTCTTTTGAGAATGTTTGGACCATCTAGTCCTTGTGCTATCTAGATGTAAGCAAAAGAATCTGATTTTAAACTGGGAAAAATGCCACTTCATGGTAAACTCCGGCATAGTTCTAGGACACATCGTTCGGAAAAAGGAATTGAAGTAGATAAAGCTAAAGTCGACCTCATTCAACATTTACCAACCCCACTCTGTGAAGGGATTCGATCATTTTTAGGTCACGCGGTTCTACCGGCGATTCATCAAAAACTTTAGCCAAATCTCAAGACCTTTGTGTAATCTACTTGTCAAAGATGTTGTCTTTAACTTCGATGCTGCTTGTGTGAAGGCATGGGAAGAACTCAAGACTCTCCTCACCTCAGCTCCTATTGTCCAACCACCCAACTGGGAACTACCGTTCGAACTCATGTGTGATGCCTCTGATTATGCCGTTGGCGCTGTTTTAGGACAGCGTGTTGATAGACTACCATATGTGATATACTATGCTAGTAAAACTCTTAATGATGCTCAACTCAACTATTCGACTACCGAGAAGGAGTTACTTGCCGTGGTATTTGCATTAGACAAGTTTAGATCTTATTTGATAGGATCTAAGATCATCATATACACTGACCATGCGGCTTTGAAGTATCTTCTTTCTAAGAAGGATGCTAAAGCTCGCCTTATTCGATGGATACTCTTATTACAGGAATTCGACATCGAAATCCGTGATAAGAAAGGTTGTGAGAATGTGGTTGCTGATCACTTGTCCCGATTAACTAGTGAGTCTATTGATGAATCTGAGCTGATTAGAGAATCATTCCCTGATGAACAATTGATGTCTGTGTCAAACCTTCCTTGGTTTGCCGACATTGTTAACTACCTTGCTACAGGTAGAATGCCCTCACATTGGTCGAGACAAGACCGCTCCAAGTTCTTGGCTGAAGTTAAACATTTCCTTTGGGACGACCCATATTTGTTTAAGTACTGCCGAGACCAAATCATTAGGAGATGTGTACCCGACATGGAACAGAAAGATGTGATATCTTTCTGTCATGACCAAGCATGTGGAGGGCATTTCAGTGCCAAGAAGACCGCTGCAAAGATCCTGCAGTGTGGGTTTTACTGGCCATCGCTGTTTAGAGACTGCCATGAGTATTGTATTGCTTGTGAGCGCTGTCAGAAACTAGGAAGTATCTCGAGGAGAAACATGATGCCGTTGAATCCGATTTTGATCGTTGAGCTATTTGATGTGTGGGGGATTGACTTTATGGGTCCATTTCCTATTTCTGAAGGCAAATTATACATCCTAGTTGTTGTTGATTACGTTTCGAAGTGGGTTGAAGCTGTTGCAACCAAGACAATGACCACAAGGTGGTACTCTCATTTCTGAAGGAGAACATATTTTCACGTTTTGGTACCCCTAGAGCTATAATCAGTGACGGTGGTTCACATTTCTGTAACAAGTACTTTGAGTCTTTAGTACGCAAGTATGGCATAACCCACAAGGTTGCAACTCCGTACCACCCTCAGACAGCGGACAAGTAGAAGTTTCTAATAGGGAAATTAAGCACATTCTGGAGAAGACGGTCAACCCGTCAAGGAAAGATTGGTCATTGAGATTGAATGATGCTTTGTGGGCCTATAGAACAGCTTATAAGACACCAATTGGCATGTCCCCTTATCGTCTAGTGTATGGAAAGCCATGTCATCTTCCTGTGGAATTAGAACATCGAGCTTACTGGGCTATCAAGAAACTTAACTTTTCTCTCGACAAGGCGGGTGCACAACGGAAACTTCAACTCAACGAGTTGGAAGAATTGAGAAATGAGGCTTATGACAGTGCCAGGTTGTACAAGCAGAAGATGAAGATATTTCATGACAAGCGTATTCTACGCAAATCCTTCACTCCTGGTCAGAAAGTCTTGCTGTATGACTCCCGATTACATCTTTTTCCAGGAAAAATGCGTTCCAGATGGAAGGGTCCGTACCTAGTACGCACAGTTTTTCCTCATGGAGCTGTAGAGCTGGAGGATGTTTCCAACAAGAACGTTTTCAAAGTCAACGGGCAGAGATTAAAGCCATTCCTTGAGCCATTCCCACCCGACATTGAAACAACCAACCTGGAGGACCCAGTCTATGTGGACTAAACTGGTCCACTTTTTCCCTAAATAACCAAAAAGTTTTCCAAATCTTTCCCTAAAAACCAAAATTTGTCTTTTTCCCATCAAAACCAAATGTCTCCCAACAAAACCAAATTTTTCCCAAAAAGTCCAATCCCATTAAAAACCAAAATTTTCTTGTAGATAATATGTTAGTCGAATATTTTATTTTCTTGTGTATATATTTTGTGCTCATCCATTGTGACTCCTAATATGATGGATTTTTGCCTTGAAATAACGGAGCTTTCGCCGTACAATCGGGTATTCTCTCTCCTTTTACTCTACTCAGCATGTTCCTCTTCATATATTGTGTTATAATTCTTTCCATATTTTGAAACATTGAGGACAATGTTTAGTTTAGGTTTGGGGGTGAAAAGTAGATACCATGATAATATGCCATAATTGAAAACAAAACTCCTTCTTTTTTGAAAAAATTGAAAAATTCCAAAAAAAAAATGAAAAAAAAAAAAATCAAAAAAAAATTAAAAATTGAAAAAAAAAAAAAAAAAAACATAAAAATGGAGCTCATTTACCTTGAAATGTTGACTCTTGTGCAAATATGTAATTATTAGGAGTCTTAGACTAGATATTTAGGCACCCTGATTCTAGCACAATTCACATAGTGATAAGAAATTTGCACGCGCACGATCTACCAATACATGTATGGCCTCGATCTTCAAGGTGTTTGATAGGAAGTTACGATTGCCAATCACTTTAGAATACTGAACGAAACTTGACTAGCTTGTTCTTTGGTTGGTTGGGATAGAAGGTGGAGGTTACATTAAGAAAGACAACCATCGAATTTAACTGGGTGCATCAAAAAGGGCTACCTCTTGCAAAGTGTCATGTAATTTTTTGTTTCTTTTTGTTATGTATCAAAGAGCTACCTTATGTAAAAATCAATTTCAAGTTCTTGTGAAAAAAAAAAAAAAAAAAAAAAAACGATGTATATATTCAGAAAAAAAAATAATAAAAAAAAAAAAAATCAAGTATTTATCAATTCCATCCTCTCTTGTTCCAAAAATAAAAGAGTAGTCAATGTAAATAAGAGTCATGTAAAGAATCATCTTTTGTTTCATTGTAAAGCAAGGAGGGTGCAAGCCATTGATGTACAACGCGAGTAATTGTGAAATACCTCCCAACTCATTCACAATTCTCGTAAAGTCCGGACAGCTAGCTAGATTTCGACCTCGGTTCTTAGCCTGAGAAACTATCTCTTGGTGATTAGTAGTCATAACATCAGATCTTTCTTTACACATGTGTAGATACACTTTACACTCTTATCACATGTCTTTATTTGTTATCAGTGCTAGGATTGTGCCTTACATAGCTAGATTGACATCTCCATTTTGCTGTGAGCTTAAACTGTTTTGCACATGTCACATTTGATGGAATCTGAGCTTATATTTTGACCTAGAACTTTGTAGGTACGTTCTAAGCAAACCTTCACGAGACTTCACTCGTCCACTAGGGACACTTAGTGGTTTAAAAGGCTTAGTGCATACGCTAAATGCATTCGAGAGACCAGCGACAGTGATAGGTAGGATTTCCTTAGTTTTGTTTTACTTGAGGACAAGTAAAATTCAGGTTTGGGGGTATTTGATGAGTGCCTAAAAAGTGCATATTTCTATATATTTTTCTTGGCATTTAACTCATCTTTTGTGCATTAATTCTACATTTTATCCCATATTCTGTATTTTCTTTGTTTTCAAGAATAAATATTTTTATTAATTAATTTTGCATTTTTAGGTAATAAATAAAGTTTGGATGAATAGCGGAGCGGAAAAGAGCAGAAAAGTAGTGAAAAGCCGGGAGGAATTACACAAGGAAGCCGCGAAGAATGTTGTGCACAAGACCAAAAGGCTAGAAGTGGGCTTGAAGAAGAAGAATTGTCCTTAAAGAAGATATGGCTTGGCATACCCAAGGCCCAAAACCCTTACTCAAACACATTTCCACTATCCAAGCCCGTCTCGGATTTCAGCCGTCAGATCGAAGCATTTCAGCATCCTACGGTCGCTCCATCATCGCACATCAAACTCCGAAGCCCCCGCTTTATATCGCAACGCCCATCTCCATCTTAGGTCGTCCGTTTTGCTACATCCCTTCATCCGACGGTCGCTCCACGCTTACCTCCGTATCGCCGTTGGATCCACCTACCATCTTCCCATCCATCGCTCCTTGTCGCAGATCATCAAACCTCGCTGAACCCGCCTAACACCCAAGCATCGAGCACCCTATACCCATCGCCAAACACACCCTTCTTCCAAAACCATCGAATCCATTCTCTTTCCCCTCACCTCCGTCTGCAACTCCATCACCACCACGCCCTGCCACTGCCACACCACCTTCTGCCACCACCACACATCCACCACCAAAGCCATCATGGCTCCTACCAACTAAACCCATCCCCTACATCACGTCCTATATCCCTCTCACGACTAATTTCACCACCCATTTTCACACCTCTAATCCCTAGCTGTGGAGTTGGTGAAATAAGTTGATGAGATGGATGTAATTGAAGCATGGGAAGGAGTAGAAGACGTTGAGGAAGCATGGGTCGACGAAATAGAAGCAGAAATCAGAGAGTTAGGTGAGTGAATTTCGTATTTGGTGAAACCCTAATTTTACTGATTTGGGGGATTTTGAATTTTTTTGTTTGTAATAAAAGGGTGTTAGGGGTTGTAAAATTCGGCATCTCTGGGCTAGCCAGTGAACAACATGCTTTGAGTTATAAATTTTACTTCTTGCAATATTAATTTGAGAATTGATATATTTCACCTAGACTGTGTTTGTTGTTATGATGATATTTTGAGTATGTCTACATCTGTGAAGATGATGATAATGGTCATGTATATTTCTAGTTTCATCTGCTAGGGATTTGAGGAAGCCCTAACTTACTGTTATGTATACACTATGATTATGTTGTTCTTGATTGATAAAGTTTAGGAAAGAATCAAAGTTAGTAAATCATCATTCTACTTTCACATTGTATGTTATGAATACATGGTATGTTATGAATACATTGTAGTTAGACTTATAGCATGTTGATAAAACTACAACTCATGTTCAACCAGACCACTCTTAATCCTTAGACTAGTTGTGTCTTAACCAAGACAATTAGTTCTTTGGAGTCATACTTTAGTTGATTTGATCTTTCTATAGGAGAAACTCCTTAGATGTACAGAACCAAGAATGGAATCTTAATCCTTGCATCTTATAAGGCAAGAATAGCATAATCTAGTGAATACATGGTGTAAGTTAGAGGTGGACTTAATAACCCTAGTAACTCAATCCTTTTCATCAACTTTTGTCACTAGCTCCTTTGAATTCAGTTAACTTTTGAAACTTAGAGAACTTTAGCAAATCCTCCAAGTCCCTGTGGACAAAACCCTTATTTACTTTTTCTTGCTTCAACTTCCCTGTGCACTTGCAGGCTAGTTTAGGTACTTCTTTCCTTTTAAACCAATGCTCCGTTTGCGACGTAGAAGATCATTTATTCGTAAATGGAATCGATCAAACGTATACTATTTGGAATAAGCATGGGCAAAAGGATGAGGCAATAACTAGTAGTAAGCCAGTTAACGTCAACAATGGTATGCACGCTGAATTTGAAATGGGAACTCCCACTGATGCTCCAGACGAAGATTTTGGAATGGGAACTCCCACTGATGCTCCAGACACTATAGATATGATGCAGGCTGCAGAGAAGTTCGCAGATGACCCTATAAAGTTTAAAAAGTTACTTGAAAATTCTGAAAAGCCCTTATACGAAGGATGTACCAACTTCACAAAGTTGTCTGCAATTGTGCAGTTGTTAAGGAAGTGTAAGCACGTGCATCAGACATGTTTTTAATGAATTGTTACCCTTGTTAAAGGACATGCTTCCCAAAGAAGGTAATTTAATGGCGAGGAGTACATATCAGGCAAAAAAAATATTGAAATCAATGGGTTCAGGGTACACAAATACATGCATGTATCAACAACTGCATTCTTTATTGGAATGAGTACAAGGACGAAAAAGTGTGTCCTACTTGTAAAGCACCCAGATGGAAAGTTGACAGGGATGGTAAAGTTTACGAGAATGTTCCAGCAAAGGTATTGTGGTACTTCGACATCATCCCAAGATTTCAGCGGCTGTTTCAATCGAAGCACACAACAAAAATTTGATATGGCACGATACCACTAGAAACAAAGACGGTGTTTTACGTCATCATCCGGCAGACTCACTGCTTGGAGAGAGATATATAACAATTTCCCAGAAATTAAAGGTGATCCAAGAAATCTGCGGTTAGCTGTTTCGGCTGATGGAGTTGATGTAACACAGGCACCAAACATCACATGTATGGCCAGTTTTGGTTGTGATTTAACACCTTCCACCGGGGCTGTTTGTATGAAGAAATTCATCATGTTGTCATTACTTATAGATGGTGCGCCAGGAAACACATCGAGTCTTTTAGAACCTCTTGTTAACGAGTTTCAATCTTATTTGAGAAGGGAAAGAGAACTATGGGATGCATATGCCAAGAAATGTTTACTCTACGTGCAGTTGTTTTGTGGACGATAAACGATTATCCTGCTCTTGGTACCTATGTGGTTGTCGCTCGCTGGATATCATGGTTGTGTGGTTGTTCGAAAAAAAACGCACAGTATTAGGTTCATGACTCAAACAAGAAGTGTTTATGTTGGTTATAGAAGATTTTTACCCTATGAGCATCCGTTCAGAAGGCAGAAGGGGGCATTTGTGCGCGAAAACAAAGAGTGGGAGACTGCTCCAGAACCAATGACCGCAATGGGGAAGAAATATATGAGGAGGTAAAATGTTATCAAGAATTCATGGGGAAAGAAGGGGACGAATCCAAGGGGAAGACGTGCAGGCTACACCTGGAAAAGGTGGAAAGATGAAGCGCATCGGAAAAACGAAAATTGAGCGCATCAGAAAAATATCAAAAGAAGTCGATAGGTCAGGTGAGGAAGAGGAAGGCAGGGAAACCACTTACTGGAGCAAGTACAACATATGGCAGCGACTACTTAGATATTGGCGCTATAATGATGTCCAACATTGTATTGATTTCATGCATGTCGAAAAGAATGTGGGACAAAGTCTTGTTGGAACGTTGCTGCACAACGGGAATACAAAAGATGGATTAAACGCCAGAAAGGATTTGGTGCGTTTGGGGTTAAAATCGGAGTTACACCCTAAGACAGATGACAAAGGAACGATACTTCCCGCAGCATGTTATACATTAACTACGGAAGAAAAAGACATATTCTTGGAGACACTATCCGAGTTAAGAGTTCCAGAAGGGTATTGTTCGGATTTTTCCACCCTTGTGAACCTAAAAGAGCGTAAGCTGATCGGACTCAAATCACATGATTACCATATGCTTATGCAACAATTTTTGCCCGTCGCTATTCGATCAATTATGCCTACACCTGTGAGATATGCTATTATCAGGTTTTGTTTCTTTTTCAGATCAATATCTGCCAAAGAAATCATGGTGGAAGAGCTAGATAAATTGCAAGAGGATCTCTGTGTGACGTTATGCTTACTAGAGAAGTATTTTCTTCCATCCTTCTTTGACATCATGATTCATTTAACTGTACATCTTACCAGGGAAGTGAAGTTATGCGGTCCGGTTTGCTTTCGATGGATGTATCCTTTCGAAAGGTGTATGAAGGTTATAAAGGGGCATGTGCGAAACAAGAATCAACCTTGTGGATGCATTGCCGAAGAGAATGTTGCAGAAGAGACGATTGAGATATATTGTGAGTACCATAAAAGCATCAGGACAATTGGTATTCCACTAGATAGGCATAATACATCTCAGGAGGGAGAACCGTTATCAGCTGAAGAGCCGTGTATAGTTACCCCTGAACAGTTGAGACAAGCACATTTCTATGTAATGCAGAACACGCCTGAAATTGAGCCTTACATAGAGTAAGTATTAATTTGTTTTTTTTTTCCTGTTTTTTTTTTTGTACAAAGTATAATAACATTTGGTTATTGTACATACCAGCCGACACAAGCTATATTTGGAAACTAACTATTCTACTAAAAAGCGAGCATGGCTAGAGAAAGAGCACTCTAACACTTTTGGCGCTTGGTTAAAAAATGAGGTAATAGGTCATAGAAAAAGTGTCTTGTTTGATGTGTTATATTCCTTTAAACTCAAGGTTCATCCTAATAATGAATTTCAGGTTGAAAAAGAGTTGGCAGACGACAGAGAAAGTATCTCAGAGAACTTAAGATGGATATCACACGGCCCGCACTACGAGGTAACGAAATACACTGTATATCGCATCAATGGATATCTATTCCGCACAAGATCCCGTGATGGTAGAATTCACCAGAATAGTGGGGTTAGCGTTGCAGCAAATGACATGCACATATCTAGAGATGATGATGTTACATATGGTAAAGCCTCTTATTATGGTGTCTTGCAAGAGATATGGGAGTTAGATTACTGTGAAAGAAAAGTTCATCTGTTCAAGTGCAATTGGGTTGATAATAAACGTGGGGTCAAAAGAGATGCTCTTGGCTACAAGATTGTTGACCTTACTATGTTGGGATACAAAAATGATCCTTTTATTTTAGCCTCACAAGCTAAGCAGGTATTTTATGTCAAAGACCAGTTAGATAAGAAAAATTCTATTGTTTTTGTGACACCTCCCAAAAATTATAGAGATGACGATGGCAACGATGAGGAATTCAGTACAGTAATCTTTTCTGGGAATGATAATATCTTGCCGTCTGTAGATCCACAAGACTTGGGTAAAGAATCCCGAAATGATTACTTCCGAACTGACTGCCGAGGTTTACTTATACGCAAGCCAAAATGACACACTCCCGCAGGTACATCACTTTATTTCCTTTAATCTGTGGTTATTCGGTTAGTGACATGATATTGAAAGAACGATAAAGATGGAACTTATGTTTAATCCTGTTCCTTAGCATGCTTTCTGTATGTTTGCGTGCTTTATTCTTTGTAAAATGAATAACATCATTTTATCCGTGTCTCATATGGAACTTCAATTGAAATTGCTACTACTGTACTTTACAACTTGCTACTCTGGTCACTTTTAAATAGATATCCAAGAGAATGAGAGTTGGTATGTTTTTGTCCTATTGCTTTAATATATTTATGGGCACATGCACTATAACTACATGTTGTACTTGTATTTGAGAAATCTTTTATACACTTCATAACATTACTCAAAGCATATGGTGAAATTAAATTCCAAGTACCCAAATTAGATTCGTAACCCTGTAGATATATGATGGAAACTCCAGTTCATTAACCACAAAAAAAACATTTAAAATGATGGTGCTAAAGGTCTTATGGTTCTCAATTTTATGGTGAAAGCATTTGGGGGCGGACTGATGCTTTTTCCTAAGTGAATTGCATGGAGCGGTTCACTTGCTTGTGTGAGGAGTTTGTATTGTGTAGCCTGTGAAGAATAGTGAATTTTAATCTCATTTTCCTTGTTCTAATTTAACCCTCAACCGTTTTGAATACCATACTTGACAGGGTTTTTCCCATATCTTGTGAAAGTCCTCTTTGTAAGAAGTCTTGACCACAATTTATGTTGAGTTGGGCTGACACCTTGTATTAATTGTTGTGCCCTCGTTCTTTCTTCCTTGTTTTTTTTGAACTCAGAACCATATTTTCCTGTTGCAGGTTCGTTGTGGCTATTCAACACTTTACATTGTCCCTGAGCTTTGACGAAGTCATTTTTATGCCATCAGATGCCTCTATAAGTTTGACACTCGAATTGTAGGACACGAACTCTGCATCTAAAACATCAAGAATTTGATTATGGGATTGTTTTGTCTTGTTATATAAAGAGCAAAAGAAATGCATTCCTACTGCAATCGTAGTTTTGGAGTGGCTGGCTCCAAAATCAATTTGATGTAATATTTTTGTTTTTTTCTTTTGGAAAGAGGTAAATAAAAAATATTGGTTGTAGATCTAAATTTTTTCATTAAATATATTGGCTAAAAATATACAAGCTTTTGTGAATTGATAAGTTAAACAGGTTTGGTTGGTCTCACAGATGGCTCCTGTCGTTTGCAGTCCCTTCTAGATTTGTATGAAAAGTTTAAGATATGGTTTCCTATTTTGGATTTTGGCATGGTTATATATCGGGAATTATGGGAGAAAGTAACACAACAGAACTCCACTATACATGTTTTATTTTCACAAAACACCCGGCTGCACCCGCTGTATTGCAATTACCTTGGAAGCCACAATAACTTTTAATGTATCCTTCTATACACCAGAGCTTGAGGTTTCTTTATTGCAGTGAACATGCATAAACATTACCCTAGCATATGTTGCTTGAAAATTAAGCATACTAGGAGCATTTGGCCTAGAAAAGACTCGGTAACAACCATGCTAGTACTTTAAAAGTTAAAATTCAATCTCATGTGTCTAATGGATCCGACGCTATGTTCACAATTTTTTTTTCGTGTAGCCATATCATAATCCTCCCAAAAAAAAATATGGAGTAACCATATGTCAATCTTTTGTCATGTTTGATATAATGTGTCAATTCCTTAGTATATGCGTGTCTAATAAACCAGATATTATGGACACATAAACAAACCAATGTGGCTAAATAAATCCTCTTTCCGTCACAGTCTAAAAGGTGTGTCTATTGTCATCCGACACTTTTGACACATACAAAATTATTTAATGTGGCCATATACGCATCTATGGCTACATGTGATTGGATTAAACTGAAAATCATGACCAAACGATACCCTATGGATACAGTTGATGGGTTTAGGAATAAACCCATGACTAAATGGTGCACTATGGATACATGGTAAAACAAAATGTGGCTATAGTTATACTGATGACCAATAGCCACACAAATAACCTGAAACGTGGCTGGACTGTAAACTAAAAAACGTGGCCTATGTGAAGGTTTGTACTAGTGGGGTATGAACGATCTTCCTATAGATATTTTGTTTAATATATTTTTTTGTTTGGATGTTGATTCAGTTTTAGAGTGCAAGCTTGTTTGCAAACCATGGCGCAATCTCATTAAGAATCCATCCTTTGCTCGAATGCACCTTGCTCGCCGTAAGTTATTGTTACAAAACCTTGACGAGAATGACACTCATCAAGATCTTTCATCTGATACATGTGAGACTTTTCAGTCGGGGTTCCTTTTGTTAGAAAAACTTAGCAAATCTAGAGACTGCAGACTTCACTACGTTGAATACGACGTGGATTCTAAGAAGAATTCTTACAAAATCAAAAATAAAACAATCAAAATTCCTCCCATTAATAACACGAAGTATGATTCGGATTTCACCATGATTGGTTCATGCAATGGGTTGATTTGTTCTACTCTGCGCCACCATGGAATGGATGACCCTACACACATATGCAACCCTGTCACCAGAGAATATGTTTATCTTCCTAGATGCGCGAGTGAAGACAAAGGTGGTATATATCGGATGGTGAGTGGGTTCGGTTACAGTCCTTTGACTGATGAGTATAAGGTTGTTAGAATCTACAACTATACAGCTGCCATCAACCAATGGTGCTTTCAGGTATATATTCTCGGAAATGAGAGTTGGAAATGGACAGAGGAAAAACAAATCCCCGACCAGTTGTGTCATAACTTTCATTCAAAGAGTATTCTTTTAAATGGAGAGATATATTGGCTGGGGGGTTATCAATGTAAGGTTTGTTGGTTAAACTTCAACATAGAAGTCACTAACAAGCTGGTTAGGACAAGATTAGGAAATTGATGTAATCCTAAGGGAATTAGAAGTCATCTAGTTCTAAGAAAAGGAAAGACATGTAATAAGGTAATAGGACTAGGAAAAGGAATTCATAGTTTTATATATATATCATCACCAAAGTTGTGGTTGATCATATGAGCAAGATTAGAGCTTGTGTTTAGTTTTGAAAGATTTTCTAAACATCAATAAAGAGAGTTGTCTTTATATAAGCTAAGTTTCATCTTGCAGTTTCCATTAATTGGTAGTAGAGCTTGTTTCTGAACCATGGCAAACGAAACCACCATTGTGGGTGCAAAACAGTTCACGCCACCATCAATACAAGTTCCAATCCTCAACGCCACAAACTACACAGTATGGGCCATGAGAATGAAGGTACTGATGAAAATCTACAAAGTTTGGGAAACAATTGATCCTGGTACATTGGACCCAGACAAAACACAATATTTCCATTGGATTACTCTTTCAAGCAATACCAGAATTTCTTGTTCTACAAGTTGGTGAACAGGAAACTTCAAAGAAAATTTGGGATGCAATAAAGGAACGTAATCTTGGAGCTGATCGAGTTAAAGAAGCCCGTCTGCAAACCTTAATGTCTGAATTTGAAAGAATGAAGATGAAAGACACTGATACTATTGATAGCTTTGCAGGAAAGCTATCAGAGATAGCCTCAAAAGATGCGTCACTTGGACAATCCATTGATGAAAATAAACTGGTAAAGAAGTTTCTCAATAGTTTACCAAGATCCAAGTATATTCATATCATAGCTTCTCTCGAACAAGTCTTAGATTTAAAGAAGACTAGCTATGAAGATATAATTGGAAGATTGAAAGCATATGAAGAGAGAATCCTTGATGAAGAAAACAATGGAGAAACTCAAGGAAAACTCTTGTACACAAACTCTTACCAACAAAACTCTGCGACAAGAGGAAGAGGTCGTGGAAGAGGAAACAGAGGCCGAGGAAGGGGAGAAAGGTTTAAATCACAAGATAGAACAACAAGTCAGAATGATCAAAACCAAGAGAAAGAAAAGAAGGATAGATCAAACATTATTTGTTACAGATGTGATAAACCAGGACACTTCTCCTCTGTATGCCCTGAAAGAATACAAAAGATGGAAGAAAAAAACAAGAATGAAACAAGGGAAGCAGATACAACTCTTTTCATGCACGAAGTTGTATTCTTAAACGAAGGGAAACTAATACCAAAGAACTACGAATCAAAGGATGGAGAAGAAGGAATCTGGTATTTAGATAATGGAGCCAGCAATCACATGACTGGTAAGAGACACTACTTTTTTGAACTCAATGAGAAAATCAAAGGACAAGTGAAGTTTGGGGATGGATCTTCTGTAGAAATTGAAGGGAAAGGATTAATTCTATTTCAGAGCAAGACCGGAGAACAGAATCTTGTCATAAACATCTACTTCATCCCAAACTTACAAAGCAACATTCTAAGTTTAGGACAAGCTACAAAAGTTGGATGTGATGTTAAAATGCGACAAGATTATCTAACAGTTCATGATCCAAGTGGAAGACTTTTAGTTAGAGTCTCACGCTCACAGAATACACTCTACAAGATAAGTCTCATGATTGGAAGGCCATTGTGTCTGAATATGAGACTGGAAGATCAGACATGGAAGTGGCATGCAATATTAGGACACATAAGCTTTAGAACTTTAAAGGCAATGTCTCAGAACAAGATGGTTCGAGGGCTACCACAGATAAACGATGAATCAAGGATCTGTGAATCATGTTTAGTTGGGAAACAAACGCGTCAAGGTTTTCCAAAAGCAACAACATTCAGAGCCTCAAAGCCTTTAGAGCTTCTTCATGATGATTTATGTGGTCCTATTACACCACAAACCCTTGCAAATAACAAATACATATTTGTTATTATAGATGACTTCTCAAGATATATGTGGTCTATTCTTATGAAAGAAAAGAGTGAAGCATTTGACAGATTCAAAGCTTTCAGAAATATGATAGAAAAAGAGTTAAAAGAGGAAGTCAAAATGCTTAGAACTGATAGAGGAGGAGAGTTCACTTCCTTAGAGTTCAACAAGTTCTGTGAGTCAAATGGAATCAAAAGGAAACTCACAGCACCATATACACCACAACAAAACGAAGTGGTGGAGAGGAGAAACAGGACTCTAATGGAGATGACAAGAAGTTCTTTAAAGGCTATGAAGGTACCTAATTATCTATGGGGAGAAGTTGTACGACACTCCACATACCTAATAAACAGGATACCTACGAAAGCTCTGAAAGACATGACTCCATATGAAAGCTTGCGAAAGAGAAAACCAAACATAGATCATTTAAGAGTGTTTGGTTGCAAAGCAAACGCAAAAGTTGATTCTGCAACTCTTACGAAACGGGATGATCGATCTCAGACTCTTGTGAATCTAGGAATTGAGCCTGGATCCAAAGCTTACAGATTATTCAATCCAACAACGAAAAGAGTGATAGTGAGTCGAGATGTGGTATTCGATGAAAAAGCAAGTTGGAACTGGAAAGAAACTAATGATGCACCAAGTAGGGATCCAGGAATATTTAACATGAGATAGGGTCAAGTAATTGATAAAGGCGAAGGACCCATAATCATCAATACCAATGGAAACAATGATGTTAATCAAGAAGAAGAAGAGAATAATGAAACCACTGAGAATAACAAAGAAGAAGAAGAAGAAAAAGAAGAAGAAGAAGAGATCGATGAAATAACTCAACCCATTCCACTGCGAACATCAACAAGACAGATATAAAAGACACAGTATCTAGAGGATTATGTTCTTCAAGCTGCAGAAGAATGTGAGATTATGCTACTTTCTGTTAATGATGAACCAAGGAATTTTCATGAAGCAAAGGTCTCGACTAAATGGACACAAGCATGTAGAGAAGAAATTATTTCAATCAACAGAAACAAGACTTGGTTTCTAGTTGATAAGATAGATGGGATTCAGATTAAACAAGAAGCTTATGCAATGAGAATTCTGAAAGAAGCAGGACTTGAAACTTGTAATCCAACTAAGATACCAATGGAGTTTGGACTTAAAGTTTCAAAGGCACAAGAAGAAGCTGAGATTGATCCAATGAGTTATAGAAGAAATGTTGGATGCCTAAGATACTTATTACACACAAGACCAGATTTGGCTTTCTCTATGGGAGTAGCAAGCCGTTATATGCAGAGTCCACGCAAGTCTCATGGTGATGCAATAAAGAAGATATTGAGATATCTAAGAGTAACAATCAGCTGTGGATTGAAGTATGGTCGAGGAGGATCAAAAGGAGTTGTTGGGTATAGTGACAGCAATCATAATATTGACTAAGATGATGGAAAAGGTACAACTGGTCATATATTTTATCTAGGAGAAGCACCTATTACATGGTGTTCACAGAAGCAAGACACTGTAGCCCTCTCATCCTGTGAAGCTGAGTTTATGGATGCAACAGAAGCAGCTAAACAATCAATATGGCTTCAAGAATTATTGGGTGAAATCAAAGGAAGAGAACCTGAAAAAGTTCTCATCAAGATTGATAATAAGTCTGCAATTGCATTCACTAAAAATCCAGTGTTTCATGGGAAGACGAAACACATTCACAAAAAGTATCATTTCATACGAGAATGTATCGAGAAGGAGATCATCAACGTTGAACACATACCAGGAACTGAGAAGAAAGCAGATATATTAACAAAGGCATTAGCTCGGATCAAGTTTGAAGGAATGAGACAACTGATTGGAGTACAAGATATGTCACGGGTAAGGTTGAAGCTTAACGAGGAGAATGTTGGTTAAACTTCAACATAGAAGTCACTAGCAAGCTGGTTAGGACAAGATTAGGAAATTGATGTAATCCTAAGGGAATTAAAAGTCATCTAGTTCTAAGAAAAGGAAATACATGTAATAAGGTAATAGGACTAGGAAAAGGAATTCATAGTTCTATATATATATGATCACCAAAGTTGTGGTTGATCATATGAGCAATATTAGAGCTTGTGTTTAGTTTTGAGAGATTTTCTAAACATCAATAAAGAGAGTTGTCTTTATATAAGCTAAGTTTCATCTTGCAGTTGCCATTAAGGTTGTTGCCTTCAGCTTAGCCGATGAGGAATTCCTCCATGTAGCTTCACCACCTTTTGTAGAACGTGTAACATCTGATTATAACACACTTTGTGTGTCTGGAGACTGGTTATGTCTTGTTCATCGTGTACCAGCCACAAGGGAGAAAATCAGCATGTCGACATATGGTTGTTGAAACAGAACAATGACATGAATGTGCAACAAAATGGAGTTTGTAGTTGGAACAAGGAGTTTATTGTGCAAGCCGAAACTAGAAGTCTTATTCCACTCGCTTTCACCAACAAAAGGCAAGGTTTTATTCTGGCAGGATCATAGATTTGTCTCTTGTTACGACCCAGAAACTGCCATACTTGAAAAACTTAGCAATGATGATAAAGGCGATTTGGTATCTTATCAAGCAGCTCATCACATTAATATCTTTGTTTCACTGAAAGCACTTGGTATGCGAAACTGTAGGAGAAGACTAAAATATATGGTGAAGTAAACTGATCGATGGCTCAAAAATGTCCTTGCTTAGTTAATTACTGATGTTTTTTTTTCTTTTTCTTTTCCTTCTTTTCTTAATGTGAGACATTGTAATCGTTTCGTTTTGCTTAGTATTTCCTGTATTCTATAAAATATTTGGATGACCCAAAAAATGTGCCTCAATGGTGGTAGTCAAAGAAAATCAAAACATTGTTGATAATGTAGACTGATATCTACCCAATACCACCTAGCGGAATACCGTGACAAGATGTAACAAGGCGCCATCTTATGGCCAAATTCCACTATAGTTGCCTGAAAAAAGATCTCATTTCAGAAAAGAAAACAAAGTATCACACAGATTGAGAACAGACCTTCTGAATGGTCTCGTCTATTGTTAGCTCCAGATGAATGATCTGTTTCTGCTTCTGCTTCATACACACCATCCATCTCTTTACAGACAACCTTGTTAACTGAAATATTAGAAAACATAAGGTTACTTAAGTAACTAATTCATGGTTAGCAAACATATGTTTGAGTTGTTTAACATCACACCGATAAGCCGATGATGTTACCATGGTCAGTATGGGGTACCCAAAAAAAAACAAAGAAGAATGAAAAAATTATTGGCTTTGACTGTTATTATTGGCAACTCCATCCACATGTTTGATATGTTTCTCGTTCATTCATCCATATTGTGAATACTAGTTTTTCATCCGTGCGATGTACGGGTATGTTTTTATCTATGAGCTATTGGAGACATGTTTTCAAATTAACATTATTAAAAACAAATAATATGATACTCTCATGGAAAACAATGCAATAGACAAAAAAAAAAAGAAACTAAAAATTTATGGGCTTGGAACATTAAAATGTTTATAGTATTAGGGTTGTCATGATATCTTAAACTAAAATTACAATACTTTACCGTTCAGGAAATAACTTTCAACTTTCTCCAAAACTATGGTATTTTTCAATAAAATAACTTAGAAGTTTGAACTTGGAGTCGCATCTTGCCAGTTCTTGAAACTTGGAAGCGATCAAGTATTAATAGATGGATCAACACATATGCGCAAAGTTTAAGAAGTAACTATATAACTCTATCAATGTGATGATATTATGTATGGTAGTCCTCATATACCAACCGTAAATCTTTGAGGAAGTTCATACTGAGTAATTTTTTTGTGATGCACATGCAAATGATAGTCTTCCCAGAGAAATGAGGTCACCGCAACTTAAATTTATATGTCTTATATGTCTAATGTAACATTATCTAAAAGGCTCTGTTCAAGTTGTCAACCTTTTCGAGCATCAAACAGAATATGGTACACATCCTTCGAGGTCCTGCAAAATATGTATAAACATGTACAAAGATAGATTTGGTTGGTATAAATTTTTCTGCCAAATTCATATACAATGTTCTTTCATTCAAGAAACAACGGTACAAAAGAATAGTTACAATGTTATGATTCAACCATATATATACGTGGACCTAAAATCGAACGAAAATGATATGTTAATTGCTAGTTGAATCTCATGGTATATCCCGTCTCTCATATATAAGTTGGACTATACCAAATATAAATACCTCATGTTAATTAGTTAATCCCATGATATGAGCAAGAGAGATTCTTTGTGAGGATCGAGAAAACTCTTGGAGAAACCTAGTGGTTTCCAAAATCAAAATGGCAAAAAACCAAATAATTACGAAGAACTAAGGCTAAGCTATAGGCTCATGGAGAATGACACTCAAATGAGATAGAATAAATCTCCATTTTACCAAATAGCTTTTCTTTTGTAACGTTCATTACGACTTCTTTGTGTTAAATTTGTTTTTATATGTGCAACATATATATTATCCAGCGACATTCTTTTCAAATTATCCTTAGAAAAGAATTAATATGATGTAGTTTAAAGCTATCAACACATTTGATCCTCTGTTGCAAGGAGCCTTGTTCACATGGAAAAATTACCAGACACATCCATTTACCTTGACTTTATGGATGTTAGAGTCTTCAATCTTCTAGGTAAATTTTCGTTTATGTAGGTCGGTCATATTTTCATGCTTAAGATCCATTTCATCCATACCACACTCTTACATTCCTCCGTGTTTTCTTTTTGTCCTATGTCCTATTTATGATACACCTTCACTCAGATAAGGAAAGTTTTTCATGGAGCATGTCGTTTAAAAGTTACACTAAAAAAAACTTGTACAAAATAAATTATCGAGCTAGCTAGTCAGATTTGAATTAGTCAAAAAGAGGGTAAAAATGCGAATCACTCATTTAATTGATAAAAGATATCTGAATCCTTTACCCGAATTTTTATGTGCACGCTCTAGAAAGGAGTGTGCACAAAATATGGCTCAATAATGAAAGAGTTTCCCCACAAGCCAATAAAAAGTGACTCGAAATATGGAGGAACATCAAGGAGAATAAATCTTAACGCCACGATCAAGAGGCGAAGTACTATTTAGCAACGAGCTAAGACAATGGGATAATTCGCGGAGAAATATGGAGGAATAACGAACTATGAAGAACCTCAGATGATTTCGAAAAAGGTAAACGGAAAACATGAAAGGTACAAGTATGCTTCTGAACCACACAAAAAAATAAGAGGCAAGTATATATTTTTATAATTTTTATCTTTTTTGAGTACTTCCTTCGCATGCATTCTCATTTTTTGAAAGCAGAAATACTGGTAAGTATATACTTGACACATACAATCCAATCAATCCTCATGATTAGAGGCAAGAAAATGATGAAGATAAGTTTAATATTGCTGTCTTCAAAGCAAGATTAATTTCGCAAATAAGATATATGTTAATTATGCCAGTCACGACTAATCACATACAGTGAGAATTTTGAGACAGATAGACGCAAAAGGATAATATGTTGAAGCAAAAACAGAAGTGTTATGCCCCCAAGCTTGGGAGCACCCAGTTTATGGAAAATGTTAAAGGAGTCGAGATGGCAAAAAAACAAGAACCAATGAGGACAGTAAAACTAAGATTGAAGAGGTAGTTGATGAATAGGAACCACGAGAATGGCCTTTCCTTCGATATCACCATTACCGGCACTACCATTTTTTGCCTCAGCAGTGCCATCATCGTACCCCTGATCGAGATTGCCACCGCTAACATCAACAGATTCGGCTTCTATATTGCCAGTACCACGAGGTTGGTTCAGAGGATTCGACGAAGAAGAAGGAATATCAGAAACCTCAGTAATCAAAGGAGCTTTACCCTTAGGGTACCTAATCTCAAAATCCCCATCAGTCTCGGTACCCTCGTCATCACTGACCTCATCAACAGGTTCATCATCAGAGAAAATCTCGAGATCCAAAGGCACGCGAGGAATGCCCCGAGAATCACAAAAATCGTTGAAAAGCTGGACCTTGGCATCTTGAGCATTCTTGCGAGTAAGCTTCGCGACCTTAGCAGCATCTTTCTCCATAGTAGCAAAGTCTTCGTTCAGATACTTAATCTCCTCCTTGAGATTGAGAACTTCCTTGGAAAGCTCATCTTTTTGTCGAGATAGATGGAGGATCTGGTTCTTAAGACTTTGCTAAGACTCTGCGAAGATAAGAGAAAAGAGATAAGAACTCAAACGAAGAAAGGATAATACAAAATAAAGCTGTTCACAACACCTAAGACTACCTTCCTTCTGAAAAATAACAGAACTCAAAGTCTTTTGGACGTCAGTGTTAGGATGATCAAGCCTGCAAATCTCGAGTCTCGCAACTTCAAGTTGGAGGCAAAGTTCATGTTACGAATTATCCCATCCTTCACCGTGACCAGATTCATATTTATCTCTAGAAGGGTTAATGACGAGTTCCTTATTCTTCGGAGGCTCAATAGACTTTTTCTTCGTAACCAAAACAGTGTCCTCCTTCTAACCCTGAAGTTTCTCTAAGCGAGATAAGAGAAAAGTGACTTCGTTCCTCAATTTACCATTCCCAGACTTCAAATCAGTAACTTCATTGCGAGATTTGCGAAGATCAGCTTCAGATTTATCTTTCCTCTTAATTATGCGAACTTCAGTGAAGATTCCGAGAAGTAGTAAGAAGATTGCCAACCCGTTGTAATTCAACTCGCAAACCCTCATTTTACTTATGAAGATGAAAGTTTAACTCCTCGTTATTCAAAGATTCAGCAGACAAACGGTCCGATTGAAGAAACAAAGTCTCAATCTTCTCGTTCAAGATCTCATTCTCAGTCACGTAACTGTTGACCTGAGATGTAACGTTTAAAATTTCCAAGCGAGAATCTTCAAGGAAGTCCTCCGCGTCAGAAGCGGCCAATTGACGATTCATACATACATCGAGCTTGACGAGAGATAAAACAAAATACAATAAAAATAAAGCTAAGGAAAAATCAAACACTTGGGGGAAGGGAACTTACTGCGAAGTTCATCAGCTTTACTCTCCTGCTTGGATGAATACTTCTTCTCTTAAGCAAGTTGATTTTCAAGTTCACAAATGCGAGCGTTAGACTTCTTCAACTGCTCACGAGACATCCTGGTCTCAATGAGATGAGCCATGTGGCGATTGAATTCCTACGAATTACAAAATGAGTTAAAAGAAAGATGTGCGAAATGATATAAAAGAGAAAACCTAAGACTTACCAAGCCCATTATGGCAGCATTTTGTTGAAGGGAAAGGTTCAATGAAGCGTTCACTATAAAAGACTGATCCTCACCCAAGAAAGTGTCAGAACTGAAAGAAGCCAGAGACTCGGCGGCAGGCGATCTAAGGGAAGCATTTTTACGAGTTGTAATGAATATCTGCCTCAAGAAATCCATGTCAGGGATATAGGCAGGGTCTTCCACTTCGTAAACTCTCTTCTTATCCTTATCCTTCTCCACCTTATCCTTAGACGACTTGTCTGGTGAATTGTCTACAATGAAAGTAGGGTAACTTCGCGAGGAAGATCGACTTGTGGATGCTTTGGAGGGGGAGAAGATTGATCTGAAACCGTCTTAGAACCCTTGACTCGGGTTAGAGAATCTAAATCCAGGACCCTGCGCTGACGCTTCGGGGGATCCTTAGCAGAAGGAGATTTGGAAGAACCGTCCTACATCTCACGAAGTTAGAAGATGACAAGATGACAAAAAGATGGAAGCCAGGAACTAAGAATGAAGGAATACCTTATCAGCAAGAGAAGGAACCAAAGGGCGATCGCGTTTCCTTAAATTTCTAGCAGATCCTCCAGCAGCTTGAGGACCTACTGGTTCATCCTCCTACGAAGTAAAAAGTTAGGGGATAATATGATGATGAAAAAGGAAGTGCAATAGTTACGATTATACCTGTTCGGAGGCAGGAAGCTCAGCAGAATATTTCTTCTTCGAACGATCTTTCAGCAAACCAGCAAGAGGAAATGGGTACTATGACGAAAAGGATAAAGTTAAGAATGTCACAGATGAAAGACGAAGTAAGTTAAGAAGAGAGCAGACCTTACCCCATTAGGCATCTCGGGCCATCAGAGCTTCCCAGGATCATAAGCTGCGAGATGAATGTGCTCCGGAAGAGGGCCAGTACGAGCTTTGCCATTTTCATCGAAACCCAATACTACAGAACCTTCAGCAATCAGATGAAACATTATCTAATCTTCGTCGTTGGAGAAACGGAGGCGATCATTCCTCGCATTACCAAAAGGTTCAACATCTTGGAGAAGGGCCTGACAGGGATCATCCATAGGCTCGCGAGCGAGTTTGACAGCCCACTCCTGATATTTCCTCGTGGTCATGGCTTTGTCGGTATAGTTCGCCACAAAGGAGTCAATATTATAATTTACAAGATCAAATTCCTTCGCAACCAGAGGAATTTGAGAGGGAGCGCCATTCGAGCGTTTGATGAACTCGTTCGGGATACGAATTTCGTTCCCCTTAAGTGATAAACACCTCGTTGGAGCTTGACTAGAATTTCATAGAAGAGATGATTCTTTGCATCATATAAGGGAAAAGTAAGGCCAGCTCGCAATTAACCCATAGTGATAATCATTCTGGTGGGAGTCTAGGTTTCAGATTGAATCCATCCGTAGTTCAACTCCATGGACTTATCTGCAGTGATGGGAGGAGAAACATAGGAATCTAACTGCCGGAGTTAAAGTTAACTCATTTTTCTCAAAATCGGTTTTGAAGTCTTCAAAAGTTTTGGATACAGTTGGAGGAGGAATCTTCTTAGGAGCCATGAGTTTAAACTATCGAGAGATTTTAAAGATCTAAAAACAGAAAGAAAAAGAGAAGAGTTTAAGAACGGCAACAGGGAAGAAGATGAAGAACGGAAAATAATAAGAAAAAAGAGAGGATTAAAGTATTTATACCAAGACAATTGCCTACCGGCTATGGTAGGTCAGCGTAGAGGTGGAGGAAGAGGAACCGGTTGGGGGCAGTTACGAGGAGACATGGGTGACGCGGAAGCGAGATTCAGGGAGATGTGGCGGATATGAATCGACATAAGATTCTCTTCCCATCCTTAAAACCTGTGAATGAGAAGAGAAAAGACAAAATGTAGGTACAGAAATCCTACTCGCCACGTGGTTAAACAAGGTTGGACGGAATACACGAACTAAATCTTAAAACAGTAGATCTCTCACTAACCCCGAGAAGGATGTCAGTTATAAGTCAAATCAATTGTCAGAGTTATTTTTACAAATATCAGATCTACGAAGTATAAATCTGGACGAGAATATCAGATCTGCGAAATAAGATTACTTGAACGAGAAGATAACTGGCGAAATACATGAATTGCTGAGCAAGAAATAAGACAGATGTCCCGACAAGCTAGTTATCGGCGAAAAGAAGGGAATAACTTTATCAAAAATGGCTTGGGATAAGTATAAAGCAAGTTCACGTGAATTGTGTGAGTTACGACGAAGTAGAATGAGCTGTATTCCACTATTTAGTTTTGCCTATAAATGAGGACCTTGGTTCATTGTAAAAGGAGTTAGATATTTTAGATCTGGGGAGGTCATGTTAAGAGAAAGTAAGTTACGGCTAGGGCTGAACATGGTTTCGGTTTTTCGTTGGAACCAGACCGAACCAGACCAATTAGGAAGAATCCAAACCGAACCATTTACTAATGGATTGGTTATGGTGTAGAAAGTGGAAAACCGATAGTGTTGGTTTTGGTTTGGTTTGACCTCTAAAACCGAACCAAAAACCATTGGAAAACCGATTGATTTTTAAACTTAGTTTCTACAGTTGATTTACAGGTATTAGATTCTACCCATTGATTTAGAGGACAAATAGAAACCCTAAATCTAATATTTCATTATGATACTCTCCCTCTTTCTCTCAGTCGCCTCCCTTCTCCACCCCCAACTACAGCAGCCAGTGTTGCTACTCGACTTTCTTCTTTCCGTCTTCCTTCTTTTTTGTTTGTCATTAACTAAATTAAGATATATTATATATCTTCTTTTGATCTCTAGATTTAGAGTAAGCTTTAACTATTCTTGATATTCTTTTTATTTATTTTTTGTTTGTAAATTTTTGTAAACCAATACTATCTGCAGCTACGATTTTTTTTTCTGTAAATTTGTGTAATTTTTTTTTTTGGTTTGACATAATTATTGGTTAACCAAAAACCACTGGGACAAACCGAAACCGGCTGGAACCATTTGGAAACCGAATCAATGGTTAATGGATTGGTTTGGTTTAGATTTTTAGAAACCGATAGTATTGATTTCGGTTTTGGTTTGCCTAGAAACCGAACCAAAACCGACCATGAACAGCCCTAGTTACGGCACTTGTGAGTTTCTATACTTGTAATCTCATTACCTTCATCGTGATCTAATAAATAAAGTAACATTTCTACTTCGTTCTTTGGATAATGTCTTAGAATTGATATATTTGTGATTTGGATGTACTACTGGATTTCCAGTAGTTACAATTCACGTGGCATCCAAACAAGCTACGCCCTGCTACTGCACAAGATAAAGCTTTCCCAGAGTCAAGATAAAGTAAGGTTTGTGATACGTCACTTCAAAATTAGACTATTTTCAACTATCTATGATGCCGATTTTATGTATTCTCTGCGTCTATGGTCCATGTTTTTTGGCTAGGAATGTATCCATTCCGAGACAATCAATCTTAAGCAAACTTTTCAACTATTCATGCATTACGTTGTGCTATCTCTTGGTAACAATTAAGAGGGTTCTCACATAGGAGACATTTTCATTTATTTGTGCTCAAACTTAAAGATCAGATCATGCAGTCACAAAGAATGCTTTCTGTTGCGCACATCTCACTTAAAAGGAACCTTATAAACTATGCGATAGCAAAGAAAGTTGCAACTTGAGATTTTTGTACTACAATGTATCCTTGGTACTATATTCCTGCAGGTCAATGGAACGGACATTAGGTATACCATGGATGGAACCCTGCTTATGTATCTGCTTCCTGTTAAACTAAATTTGAAAAAGAAAAATAGTTGTCATTTGTTCCTTCAAAATTAGATTTGTTTTTCGGTGCACACTATGACCTCTACTTAAACACCGTTTTTGTTTCTTTTTCATCATGAATATAAAGTACAGTTTAGATAACTTTGACTATGTAAGTGGTGGTTCAGATTTGTCCTCACAAGAGATAAATCTAGGGATGTAATCGTTTTTCATAAGTGATGGTTGTGATTGAGTTTAGAAATGCATCTAACAGACAAAATTTATCATGTCATTAAGGTTCCATAATTCTTCATAATAAATACTCTATTAATTTTCCATGATAATATTTTATTTAATGTCAAATTAAAAATGATAATATATAAATTATTATACTAATCATGATTATAAATAGGGATAATTGGAGTTTGGTACTCAGGTTTAGACCAACAATAGGGTTTGGTCTAACATTTGTCCAACGTTAGGCTTTGGTACCTGGACTGGACGTTGACTGTAATTGACTAGGTTAAGTGTAATTCTAATTTAATAAAATCAATATTTTTATGTTAATTTTTCCTGACCGTTGATCTTACCTATAAGTAGATGGACTAAAAAATTTATCCATATAATTCCAAAATCCCCTTTTCCCTTTCATCTTCTTCCTTTCCTCCGAGAACTCCCACCAAAAAACCTTCCCATAATCCCATCTTGGTCGCTGTCATCATCTTCATTCAAATCTCAGTAATGTTACCACCACTGAGTGGCTCTCAATCACTGGTATTCAGTCAGGTTGATTCATGGCAACAACACATGTAATCTTCAATCTCTATCAGCTGCAACATTTCAATGATTTAACGACCCCCAATTCCATACCATTCTTGCCGTAAAATCAAATTGAATGTAAACCTAACTTACTCATTTGTCCAACATCCACACTAAACTACAAATCGAACCCACTGGTTTCTGCAGATGGAAGCGGAAGAGAAGAGGAAAATGTCAAATCCAAAGGCGATCAAAGAATCATTGTACGAATGCTAACCAAACAATCGAAACCTTGATTTTGGATATATGGATGAAGACAAGTCTGACATGAATCTTCTTGGTGGAGAATGATTCAAGACTAAACAAAACTAAGGTTGTTTTGGATTAGAAATGCTAAATCCAAAGGCCGGAGTAAACAATCATTGTACCATCTTCTCAATGGAGATTATTGTAAATGTCGACCATGTATGTCGGAGTTCGGAGAGACGCGTCTTTCGTCAAAAGACGTCTCATGGCTTAGGGATTGAATCTGTAACATTTGTTCTTTTACGGTATTTTGTATCTTATAAAATATACCTTAGTCACATAAATGCGGAAGTGACTGGAAAAATAGAGGATTCATTAACCCTTTTTTGTAATTTCCATGTAAATTATCTCTCAACGTTCAGTCCAGGTACCAAGACCTAACGTTGGACAAATGTTATACCAAAGCCTAGTTTTGGTCTAAACCTGAGTACCAAACTCCAATTATCCCTTTTAAAGTATAAGCACACTTCTGAGACTAGTTTGTTAATGAAAAACATAAATAAACTAATGTGTATGTTAAATAAAATAGGCATATTTGGAATGAAAATTGGTTGTAAAGTAATTTGTATTTTGTACAATGGTAGGAATAATACGATAAAGTAACTCGAAACATTAAGAATAACTAGTCATTTCGATGTGTCCATGATATCACAATATTTTTCTTCTCAGTTGTACCCTGGATGTGTATGTCAAATCCCCAGAACAAAATAAAGCAGCCCGACCCCAAAATAACCTTCTTTTATAATGTTTTTTTTGAACTTTTAGGATTTTTATTATCATTTTACTGAATTTAGGAAACTTGGTACTAAAGAAGATTCATGACTTGTGCAAATTTATCTATGAGTTTGATACATCATAAATGATTATCTGTCACAAAGACAAGAACGAAAGTCTTAAAGTACAAAGACGTATCTTGTGGAGCGAGGTTCTCACAAATTCCTGGAATTCTTTAATCTCTTGTAATGAACGTTATAACGTTCTGCTACTTAGTTAGCTTAGTAGCCTCAAAAGAACTTGAAATGCATCATTTGAGTGTGGTTAATTATTATTTATTTCTGTAAGGATTAAAGAATAAACATATTTACAAAAGTGCATGATATCCTTTTGTCGCTCAAGTAGAGTGCCTCTAAACCATGTTGTGCTTTTGCAATTATATTGAATGCTCAATTAGGTTGGGAAGTGATAAACAAGTAAGGTACCGTGCCCTGCCTACTCAAAAAGATTTTTTTTTTTTAAGAGTTGTAGCTATCCATATCGATGATATGGACATGGTATGTACTGTTAACGAAATAAGAGATATTACAAGTTGTTGGAAATTCGAATTTGAGATGAAAATATGTGTAAAGCTCGATCGAATTTGATATTGATCCCAATTTGTTTGACATTAAGCATGAGGGCATTTCTTCCGAGGAAAGTGCTCTTATTGATGCAGTGCCAACTCTTGAGAAGATTAAAGAAGCTGTTTTTGATTTCGGAGCTGATCGTGGGACGGATGGTTTTTCAGGTACTTTTATAGACAATTGTTTCAGGGTGAAAACAATTTCTGCTGATTTTGGTAATTTCGAGTGTTTGGGTGAGAAACGAGTCTAACCCTAAACAATGTACTGCAAGGGAGTACCAAGAAATGGCCGTTCCAGACTTGCTTCGGTCATAAAGTGGAGGAGAAGGGTTGGTCTAGGTAGGCACGGTGGTGTGGCTGGCATGGTTTGCATGCCTTTGGCGCGGAGATGTGGCTGGCATGGCATGCCATTGGCATGGCATGCCATTGGCATGGTGGTGCGGATGGCATGCCTTTGGCGCTGAGATGTGGCTGGCATGGCATGCCATTGGCACGGTGGTGCGGCTGGCATGGTTGGCATGCCTTTGGCTCGGAGGTGTGGCTGGCATGACATGCCATTGGCACTATGGTGCGGCTGGCATGGTTGGTATGCCTTTGGCGCGGAGATATGGCTATTAGGGTTTATCGTGTCGAAACCTTAGTTTAAAATATGTGGCACGCGTGATTGGCACGTTTGGATAGCATGCGTGGATGGCATGTGTAGAGATGATGCTAGTCAGTACCGAGGGCTCTGACGTGGAGCATGACATTTACATAAAAAAAGTATCCCGGTAATTTTACGCAGACATGTTGAATGGTTTAATAAATGTGCTAGTTGCGACATTATTACTCAAGTGTGACGTCACTGTTTGACTGAGGTTTTATGATTTTAACCCTAAACTAAAAACCACCATCAACATTAAAGCCCCTGCTTAGCTCGGAACAGGGGAATTGTTGCGAGGTAAGCATAAGATGGTGACAGACAAGGACAAAACGAAATGGCAAGTCATGAAAATATGGTCAGGAAGATCCGTCTAACCTTTTCAATAGGTAAGGAGAATTCGTGATTCCTGTGTTGGTGGCTTTGCATAGATTTTTCTCGTGGTGGTGCTAGCTAGGCCGTGGAGTGATTGGCATTGCTGGCTTGGCTTGGAAAGCCGTTGGCATGGTGTGGCTTAAAACGGAGCCGCTGGCGTTGGTCGTCTTGGAATGGGAGCCGCAGGCTTTGTGTTGGCTCGGAATGGAGCCGCTAGCGTAGTATTGGCTAGGAATGGGGCTGTTAGCGTAAACTTGGCATGGGCGCTGGCTTGGGCTTGGCATGGCATGAGCGTTGGCATGGGATTGGCATGGAGTGAGCATTGGCATGGGCTTGGCCGCTGGTTTGGTGTGGCGTGGGTGCTGGCACGACACGGTGTGGGCGCTGGCATGGCCCAGCGCTGGCTTGGTGTGGCGCGGATTGTTGGCATCGTGAAGCTTGTTCTTGCGGGCCCAATTGCCTCTTTCCATACATAGCTCAAATAGTAAATTCTTTCCTTATTCAAATTCCAAAAGTGTAACGTCTATTAAAGGGTTTTCTCTCCTTTTTATCTCGTATCTTTGTTCTCACATCCTTGCCCTAGCGGTAGAGTGGTAGCAATAAAACGGGCAAGCATATTCCGGATATGTATTCCAGCGTTTCTCTTTCAATCTTTTTTTTTTGTATTGGTGCATATTGATGTATTTTCAAAGTTGTTATAGTAAAAAATTTCGTTGAGACTTATGAAGGAAGATTATTTTAGACTTAATTTTAAATAAAAATGTAGGAAACTTAAATAAAAGTGATATGAAAAATATGGAGAAGACTGGGGCTATGGATTCCACTTATTACCAATATCAAAGTGATTTTATATTCTCTAATTATAATTGTGCAAATCCTTCATTCAAATTGATTGTAAATATTGCAAAAGTTGATTTTTATTAGAAATAACAATTGTAAATCGAAAGTATGGGACATCAAAACCCTAGGCTAGCATGCTCCATCAATTGAAATAACAATTGTTTAACAAAAACCATTTTTTTTTCTATTTATTTATCAAGGCAAATAATCATATAATAATTGCATAAATTAAATAAAATAGAGATTACCACATTTTATTGGCGAATTAGCTTCCTCCGTCGCCCCAGAGGATGGGTTTATCTCATCATTGTATAAACTTGCTCAAAGTATTGATTCATGCTCAAAATTTGTTTACAAAGATGAAATGGAGAGAAAATAATGAAAAATCGGGTATTTGCAACGTTTATAATTGTTGCAAAACACTGTTACAAAGAACGATAAAAGAGAACTGCTGTTGTTGTCTCTCTGCGACCCTCACGTGTCTGTCGTTGTCACTGTTGATAAACGACTGTCTTCGTCAGTCTGTTCTTCGTGTTCTTCAGTTCTGCAGCAGCAGAAATGGTGTTCTCTGCAACTCTATTTTTCGGCTCTGTGATGCTCTCTAACTCTCCCAAACTCCCCCTCTCTCTTCCTCGAAACCTCAGCAACATATTCACGCGTATGTGGATGTCAACTTCTCCTTTTTACCTCGTACACGCTTCCAACAGTTGTTAGAGTCTTCCCAGCATGCGCAAACTCTCTCCAACTCATGCATATCCCGTGAATATCTCCTCTCTTTGCACACACACCTCTGTTTTCTTCCCAACGATTATCCAGCCAAACTGGATCAATTCCAACAACCCTACCACGCCTGTTAAGCTAAATAAAGTCTTCCCATGAAGTTTCAGCCATTGAATCACATTCTAACCCCTCTAAATCACGAACTGAAAATTTGTGAATATTTTCATGCCAAAATTTATATTTGAATTTGAAGAAGATGGGTGATGTGGACAAAAATGGGCTACATATAGCCGTGGGTGACAATTAGAAAAGTGGGGGTCCGTGTAGCAAATGTCCTCCGGGGTGATTCGAGCAACTTTTTGAGCCGAATTTTCCAACAATATTTATTTTCCAAAAATACCTAAAAATACCTAAAAAAACAATATTAGTACAAAAATCGAGTTCCAACAATATAGACATTGAGGACAATTTAGACACAAAAATGTGTTTATCAAATACCCCCAAACTTATTATTTGCTAGTCCTCGAAAAAATCTAGAAAATAAAAATGACTACACTTAGCACGCGCAGCAAGCCGTTAAACTGCTAGGTGGCCCTAGTGGTGGAGTGTTGTCTCCGGAGGGCTTACCAGAGGTAAAACCTTTATACTCCAGACCCTAGCTATCTACTCAGAACCTTGGAAGGCACTAAAGAATCTCCTTGGTTGGCATACTTATTGACTACAGGAGGAAGTACCCTGATGCGAAATTCCAATTGTTGTACACGAGTTTGCACTCAAGCATACTAAAATTCATATGAAGTGACAGAGCTCTACTCAGATAGTGGCACTATGGACATTAATATCCGGAGTCAAAACTAATCACATGGATAGATCAAGAAGATGGATATAGAAAAACATAGATGGTTTTGATGTTTACTAGGTGAACGGTGTTTCTCATATATGTCTGAAGGCCTCCGCCAAAATGAACCCATCCTAATGGACTGAGATACCGGTCTGACTAATATCAGCACACTGGCATATACAAGGGTACCAGTGGTCGATAATCATAACTCTAGGTCAATACAAATGGCATATACAAGGGTTCCAGTGGTCGACTTTATTGAATTTATTCCAGTTGGTCAAATGGTCTTTTTTTTTTTTGTATCTCAATCACTCTAATTCACCCTAGCATTGGTAACAACTTGAATCGTGAGACCCACCTAATCACTTAGAGAAACATAGTTTAAAAACAAAACAAAATAAAAACAGAAGTGAAAAGGACTCAACCAGATATGGTGAAACTATCATGTTATTTCTAACACCTGAGCTCTGTGCTTTTATGAATAGACTCTTTAGATGTTGCCATCTAGTCAGATTGGTTCCTCAACTCCTATAACCAAAATTCTTCCATCCACTTAGATTGGTTAGTGTCATCCTTAATAGGCATAATTTTCTAGGCTCTGGAGTTTGTTTATTACAAATAAAAGCTAACAAAAAATTTCTTCCCTACCCCCAAACTTAAATCTAACATAGTCCTCAATGTTTCTAATGAAAGAGCAATATCAAACAGTAAAGTAACATGAGGAATTAGTAAAGAGATAAGTCGGAAAGATAGTACCTGGGTGAAGAGAGAAATCAAAAACTAATATACAACAACATACAATCGCCTCGATGGTCAATCAAGGGTAAACATGATCCTCCAGAGGGACCTCCTCAATATCATCTGTAGGAAAGGGCACTAAAAAGGGTTTCAATCTCTGACCGTTAACCTTTGAAGAACTACTACCATCCGGTGTCTCTCAACAACTCCATGAGGAAAGACAGTGGGAACAATAAAAGGACCCGTCCACCGAGAACGTAACTTCCCAGGGAAAAGATGCAAGTGGGCATCATACAGAAGAACTTTTTTACCTGGAGAAAATGACTTTCTTAAGATATTTCTATCATGCACAAGTTCCATTTTGTTTTTATACTCCTTAGCACTATCGTATGCATCTCTACGAATCTCTTCCAACTCATTGAGATGGATTTTCCTATGGGCTCCTGCCTTGTCAAGTGAAAAATTTAGCTGCTTAACAGACCAATAAGCTCTATGTTCTAACTCAACAGGTAAGTGACATGCCTTGCCATACACAAGTCGATAAAGTGACATTCCAATGGGGGTCTTAAACGCAGTTCGGTAAGCCCATAAGGCATCAGTAAGCCTAGACGACCAGTCTTTCCTATTAGGATTAACTGTTTTTTCTAATATACGTTTTATTTCCCTATTGGAAAGTTCTACCTGACCACTAGTCTGTGGATGATACGGGGTAGCTACCTTATGTGTAATACCATATTTCTTCATCAAAATCCTAAAAGGTCCATTACAAAAGTGCGGCCCTCTATCACTAATTATAGCTCGCGGTGTACCAAAACGTGTAAGTATATTATTTTTCAAGAACTCAATCACAACCCTATGGTCATTGATTTTACACGCAGACGCCTCAATCCACTTAGAGACATAGTCTACAGCGACAAGGATGTATAAGTTACCAAAAGAATTAGGAAACGGACCCATAAAGTCAATACCCCACACATCAAAGACTTCCACAACTAAAATAGGGTTCAAGGGCATCATGTTCCTACGGGAAATGGTTCCTAATTTCTGGCAACGTTCACAAGTCACACAGTAACTGTAGGAGTCTTTAAACAACGAAGGTCAATAGAATCCACACTGCAATATCTTAGCAGCAGTTTTCCTAGCACTAAAGTGACCCCCACAAGCATGATCATGACAAAAGGAAATAATACTGGACTGGTCACTCTCAGGTATACATCTCCTAATAATCTGGTCTGCACAATACTTAAAGAAATAAGGATCATCCCAGAAGAAGTGCTTAACCTTAGCTAAAAACCTAGAACGATCTTGTTTACCCCAATGTTGGGGCATTCGACCAGTAACAAGATAGTTCACTATATTCGCATACCAAGGTAATTGGGTAACAAAGAACAATTGTTCATCAGGAAAGCTATCCCTTATAGGAAGGGAATCATCAGGGGAACTAACAACTAGCCTAGACAAGTGGTCTGCTACAACATTTTCGGCACCCTTTTTGTCTCTAATGTCTGGAGAAAACTCTTGCAACAAAAGGATCCACCTAATCAATCTAGGTTTTGTATCCTTCTTAGACAAAAGATATTTCAAAGCAGCATCAGTATATATGATCTTAGAACCTAAGAGATAGGGTCTAAACTTGTCTAAGGCAAACACAATGGCTAACAGTTCCTTCTCAGTAGTGGTATAGTTCAACTGGGCATCATTCAGAGTTTTTAGCATAGTAAATCACATGAAGTAATTTGTTTTCTCGCTGACCTAGCACACACCAATAGCATAATCTGAAGCATCACATGATCTCAAAGGGTAGGTTCCAGTTGGGTGCCTGGACTATGGGGGGGTAGTGAGTAAATTCTTAAGCTTCTCAAAAGCCTCTAAACAAGCATCATCAAAGACAAACTTAACATCTTTTGCAAGCAAATTGCAAAGAGGTCTAGAAATTAGCTAAAATCCTTAATGAATCGACGATAAAAACCTGCATGCCCTAAGAATGACCTAATATCTCTTACGGTTTTTGGGACCTGTAAAGTCTTAATAAGGTCAACTTTGGCTTTATCTACCTCTATACCCTTAGAAGATACGATATGCCCTAAAACAATTCCTGAACGAACCATGAAGTGACATTTCTCCCAATTAAGCACTAAATTCTTTTCCTTACACCTAGTCAACACTAGTGACAAATGATGCAAGCAACATCGAAAGACGAACCAAACACTGAAAAATCATCCATAAAGACCTCTAAGAACCGTTCTACCATGTCAGAAAATATGCTCATCATGCAACGCTGAAAAGTCGCAGGGGCATTACAAAGCCCAAAGGCATGCGTCTATACGCAAAGGTACCAAAGGGACAGGTAAAAGTGGTTTTTCCTGGTCTTCTGGGGAATAACGATCTGATTATATCCAGAATCCATCTAAAAAGCAGTAGTGACTATGTCCAGCTAATCTCTCTAGCATCTGGTCGATGAAGGGAAGGGGAAAGTGGTCCTTCCTAGTGACCTTGTTCAATTTCCTATAGTCAATACAAACACGCCAACCCGTGGTCACTCGGGTCGGGATTAACTCATTGTTATCATTCTGGACTACAGTAATACCGGATTTCTTGGGACAACCTGAACGGGGCTGACCCACTTACTGTCTGAAATGGGGTAGATAATGCCTGCATCTAACAACTTAAGGACCTCGTTTCGAACTACCTCTTTCATATTAGGGTTTAGTCGACGTTGCATCTCCCTAGAAGGTTTGGTATCACTCTCTAAATAGATCTGATGCATACAAACAGTGGGACTTATACCCTTAATGTCAGCTATGGTCCACCCTAAAGCTTCCTTGTTGTTTTGAAGGACGGTTACTAGCCTACTTTCCTGGTCACTATCCAAGACGGAAGAAATAATCACAGGTAAAGTCTCAGACGGGCCTAAAAACCTATATTTCAGGGAATCTGGCAATGGTTTTAGGTCCAACTTAGGAGGCTCTTCTAACGAAGGAACTAGGGTAGACTCAGAAACTGGTAGTGGTTCGACTTTAGGTTTCCATCCATTACTAGTATCTAACAAAGGGGTTGAATCTAACAAAGCATTCACCTCATTAATCACATTATCATCATCAAAATCAATCCCAAAGTGAGCTAGGCATTTCTCTAATGGATCTTCTAACAAAGTGTTTGGTAATGACTCCTCGACTAATGTTCCTATCATGTTCACCTCTTCTATGTTCGAGTCATCTAGTTCAGAGGGTAGCTTACTAATATTAAAAATGTTCAGCTCAATAGTCATATTACCAAAAGACAATTTCATAATACCATTTCGACAGTTAATGATCGCATTGGATGTAGCTAAAAACGGGCGACCTAAAATTACCGGTATCTGGTTCTCTGGGTCAGGGACAGGTTGGGTATCTAGGATAACAAAATCCACTGGATAAATAAACTTTCAACCTCTATGAGAACATCCTCGATCACACCACGAGGAATTTTAACGGACCTATCAGCTAACTGAAGTGTCATCTGGGTAGGTTTCATCTCACCAAGTCCTAGCTTAAGGTACACATGATATGGTAGTAAGTTCACACTAGCTCCTAAGTCAAGCAACGCTTTCTCAACACGGTATTTACCTATTGTGCAAGAAATGGTAGGGGACCCTGGGTCTTTATACTTAGGAGTAGTGGTATTCTGAATAATAGAACTCACCTGACTAGCTAGAAAGGCTTTCTTCTGGACATTAAGCTTTCGCTTTCGCGTACACATATCCTTGAGAAACTTGGCATAAGAGGGAATCTGCTTAATTGCATCTAGTAGTGGAAGGTTGATAGTTACCTGCTTAAAAACCTCCAATATATCATTAAAATTGGACTCCCTCTTAGTTGGAACTAGCAGCTGTGGGAATGGGGCTCTAGGGACAAATCCGGGCTCAATATGACCCTCATTGGTCTCTTTAGAGACTCTATCAGTCTCCTCAGTTTCTGGTTCAGAAGGGTGAACTACATGTTCACTATCAGGCATGGAAACCTTGTTGTCTATCTCTCTACCACTCCTAAGGGTTTTAATAGCATTCACATGATCAGATGGTCTTTCACCTATTTCATTAATTCCTCTAGGGTTGGGTTGAGTCTGACTAGGAAACTTACCTCTTTCTCTTAAAGACTCATTTATCTGACTAACCTGGGTTTTCAACTCGGAAATAGCCTGAGAGTTAGCCTGACCTATTCTCTTATTTTCTTCTAAACCTTGAGCAACAGATTGCTGAAACTGCACAGTGTTACGAGTTAACAAAGCAAGAGACTCTTCTAAACTCATAATCTTCTTATCCGAAGGGTTCTGAAACTGTGCCGGAGCTGAAGGATTCTTAGAATAGCCAAAACCTGGGGGAACCTGAGCATTACTAGACTGACCTTGATTCTGGCCCTTGGACCAAGAAAGGTTTGGATGGTTTCTCCAGCCAGTGTTATAGGTTTCTGAATATGGGTCAAACTTCTGTCGGTTATCAAACCTAGTGTTGTTATAAAGAGCATTGCCTTGCTCTTCAATAGCACGTCCTTCCCAAAAAGGTTCATTTCTTCCACTACTACCACTAGAATGACATAATTCTAAGGCTTCTAACCTTTTGTCTGTAGCTGCTATTTTGGCATCTGACTCATGAGATCCTTCTACCCTATTAACATTTCCTCTACTTAGAAGAATTGTTTTCTGGGGTTCCCTACTAGTTGCCCATTGTTGGGTCTTATCGACGATTTCATTCAAAAATTTCATCGCTTCATCAACAGTTTTATTCTCAAACCCACATGTGCATAAGGACTCAACCATGGTTGTCGTTGAATAATCTAAACCCTCGTAGAGGATCTGAACTAACCTAACCTTCTCCAAACCATGATGAGGACATTGAGATATCAAGTCATTGAACCTTTCTAAGTACCTATATAAAGATTCTCCCTCTTGTTGGGCAAAAGTACATACTTGTGTCCTAATAGACGATGTTTTATGCCTTGGGAAGAACTTATGTATAAAGGCAGAAGTAAGTTGGTCATAGGTTTCAATTGACTCAGAGTCCAAACTATACAACCAAGATTTGGCTTTATATTTTAAGGAAAAGGGGAATAACCTAAGTTTCAACGCATCATCACTTAGGTTTTTAATTTTCAGAGTACCACAAACTTCCTCAAATTCCCTAACATGAAAATAGGGGATCTCATTATCCTTCCCTAAAAACATTGGGAGCATCTGTAAAGTCCCAGGTTTTAGTTCATAATTTGCCTCGGTTTCAGCTAACTTGATACAAGACGGACGAGAGGTCCTAGTTGGGTTTAGCAAAGTTTTCAAAGTTGCCATTTCTGGCACTACCAAAGGACTAGGAGTACTAGGGGTACTTTCCTCACAAAGAGACAGATTCTCAAAACCGAAGTTTCCAAAAACGAGGCTCTCAAAAGAAGAGTCTTCGAGCTCTCCGCCTTCATAAGAAGACTACTAGGTTTGTCACTAATCAAACGACCTAGAGTGTTTCTTTTCCAAGCCCGTTTAAAAACTTCGGGCATACACTAGAAAAACAAAATCAAAAAGAAAAAGCCCTAAAAAGGAAGGGATGTTTTATGAAAACACAAACAAGGCTGACTCCACCACATCAAACCTACTGATTTTTAGCAAACAAAAAAAATCATGGCTCCACTTAGATTGTTTCTAGACCAGCTTCTAATCCTTCGAACGGGAATTCGTTACAATTTAAGCAAACCCCCTGGAATCAATCCGAGTTAAAGTAAGTTGAATAGAGGCGAGGGAAGCTCAGTGGAGCTTTGATACCCAAGGCCTCACCGGTATTACAAGGCAGCGCAGTCATGCATTCAACTTAAAGTAACCGTCAAGCACTTCGAAGTATGCTTAATAGAGTAACCAATATCTTTCGAATGACTTTCCTGTTAAGCTCGTTACCCTATCGGTCTCGTTCTAGTCAAAATTTTAGGCTTAGGCTCGTGTTTGGTGTCGTTTTCCTAACGCGGGCAAGAAAAGAACGGTGATGAAATCCGAACCCTTATCTTGTATGGCCAGTCCTTGCCCTTTACTAGGAAATTAAAGCAGCTGTTTTCAAGTCCTCAACATATATGCATACGAAGGAAGACAGTAACTCGCTGACAGGGGATTCACGAGTGTTTCGACAAACTTACCTCCCGTACCAGACGGGGGATGAACCTTTGTAGTCGACTCGGGCCACGACTTCTATGTCATGTACGAACCCGATGGGCCGAGGTGATATAGTAATCACCGTCCTTCTCTGCAAACAGTTTATATATAAACCACCCTTCCGTAGGGTTTAAAAAATAATGTCCCAAAATTTAAAGTCCAAAGTCCAAAAATATAAAGTGCAAAAGAAAAAGAAAAGTCTAAAAAAACATAAAAATGTCTCTCTCTTTTTTTATAAAAAAAAAAGTCTTCTTCTTTCGCTCCTTTCGCTTTGCCTTTTACTCTAGTCTTTAAGTATTCACCAAAAGCTTTGGCAAAATTTTCTTTCGCTCCAAATTCCAAAATCTGAAAGAAAAATACAAAAATCCAAAAACGTAAAGAAGAACAAATAAAAATAAAAATAAAAAACCTAAAATGAAAATATAAAAACTCTAGCCTAAAGACAAGTCCGCGTCGGCGGCGCCAAAAATTTGATGTATTTTCAAAGTTGTTGTAGTAAAAAGGTTCGTTGAGACTTGTGAAGGAAGATTATTTTAGACTTAATTTTAAATAAAAATATAGGAAACTTAAATAAAAGTGATATGAAAAATATGGAGAATACTGGGGCTATGGATTCCACTAATTACCAATATCAAAGTGATTTTATATTCTCTAATTATAATTATGCAAATCCTTCATTCAAATTGATTCTAAATATTGCAAAAGTTGATTTTTTTTAGAAATAACAATTGTAAATCGAAAGTATGGGACATCAAAACCCTAGGCTAGCATGCTCCATCAATTGAAATAACAATTGTTTAACAAAAACCATTTTTTTTCTATTTATTTATCAAGGCAAATAATCATATAATAATTGCATAAATTAAATAAAATAGAGATTACCACATTTTATTGGCGAAATAGCTTCCTCCGTCGCCCTAGAGGATGGGTTTAGCTCATCATTGTATAAACTTGCTCAAAGTATTGATTCATGCTCAAAATTTGTTTACAAAGATGACATGGAGAGAAAATAATGAAAAATCGGGTATTTGCAACGTTTATAATTGTTGCAAAACACTGTTACAAAGAACGAAAAAAGAGAACTGCTGTTGTTGTCTCTCTGCGACCCTCACGTGTCTGTCGTTGTCACTGTTGATAAACGACTGTTTTCGTCAGTCTGTTCTTTGTGTTCTTCAGTTCTGCAGCAGCAGAAATGGTGTTCTCCGCAACTCGATTTTTCGGCTCTGTGATGCTCTCTAACTCTCCCAAACTCTCCCTCTCTCTTCCTCGAAACCTCAGCAACATATTTATATCCAACAGGTGAAGAAAATCCTCCGTAATAACTCAAAATTATCTTCATATATCCGGCAGTGAAGAAAATATTTTCTGGAATATTTTCTTTCGATTCTTGATTCCTTCACGCGTCTATGGATGTAAACTTCTCCTTTTTTACCTAGTACACGCTTCCAACAGTTGTTAGAGTCTTCCTCGCATGTGCAAACTCTTTCCAACTCATGCAAATCCCATGAATATCTCCTCTCTTTAAACACACACCTCTGTTTTCTTCCCAACGATTATCCAGCCAAACTGGATCAATTCCAAAGACCCTACCACGCCTGTTAAGCTAAATAAAGTCTTCCCATGAAGTTTCAGCCATTGAATCACATTATAACCCCTCCAAATCACGAACTGAACATCTGTGAATATTTTCCCGCCAAAATTTATATTTGAATTTGAAGAAGATGGGTTCTGTGGACAAAAATGGGTGATGTGGAAAAAAATGGGCTACATATAGCCGTGGGTGACAATTAGCAAAAATGGTGGTTCGTATAGCAAATGTCCTCCGGGGTGCTCCGAGCAACTTTTCGAGCCGAATTTTCCAACAATATTTATTTTCCAAAAATACCTAAAAATACATAAAAAAAAAACAATATTAGTACAAAAATCGAGTTCCAACAATATAGACATTGAGGACAATTTAGACACAAAAATGTGTCTATCACATACCCTATCCATAGGTGTATCTTTCATGAACTTGTAGAAATATTTCAGCGTGAATACCGCAGTAATGTTAGCCACCTCAATTATTAAGCAAAATAGGCATGCACGGGCAGGTGACTGCCACCAATTCCTTTCACACGAAAACCTAGTTTTTAGGGTTTCCTCCTTTTCCTTGCGTGCTTTACGCGACGACATAGGGTTTGCCAGTCCCCATTTCTTCGGTTATGAGCGTTATGGCTTGCAACTTAAAACAAATTGGTCTGCGTCCAAAATGGATTCTCCGTTGTTGATAAAATAGTTTTCATGCATTTTGTAGTAACTTCTCTTCCTACCCCTTTCTTTGTTGTAGTTGAAAGCGTAAGCATCTTAAGAAGGTTTCGTTAGGATGTCACCTTAGAAAATCCCTAACGCGGCTTTGAAAAATATTGGCATCTCTAAGCTAAACATGGATGATGAATTTTTCACAACGTCCGCCACAACGAGGAGAAATCATCCTAAGTTTGTGCCCGTCCATCTGACCGGTTCAGAGGGTGAAGGATACACCCAGTCGGTTCGACCAGGTTGTGTAATACGATTTTGCCTTCGGAGGCAAGAGTGTCCTTCTTCTTCCATTGACTTCAGAATCTGTCAGAGTCCGTTGCGTTCTTTCGACAAGTGGACGCAATTCATGATAAGTCAGGATTGCGTAAAAGAAAATTTGATCAAAGCGTAAATCATTGGCGCTGTCACAGCTTCTGCGGCGCTTCAAATCAGGAAAGATATCCCGAGCTTAGTTGCTTTCATCTCCCGATGGTGTCCAGACACTCACACGGCCATATGCAGGTGGAGTGAAATGTCTGTCTCTTTGGAAAGTGTGGCTGTCTTGCTGAACCTTACCATAACAGGGAATCTTGATATCACCTTGTCTGAAGATGAAGAACAAATGCATGTTTCTCTCGTTGCGAAGTCAAAAGGCTTTTTCCGGAAGGAAAACAAGACGAGGTGTTTCTACAGCCAGTGGGTGTCTCAATGGTTCCCAGATGAGTTGGAGTCATATCAAAAGAATAGTACGCTTCATGTCGCGGCATTCTTGGTTCTTTGGTAATCCAGGGACATTTTTTATGACGGCTCTGTTAAGAAGGAAATAAGACAGGGTCTCATTAATTTTGCCATCAGATTAGCAGAAGGTGTTGTTCTTCCCATTGGCGACTTGTTTCTCGGTTCTCTGTACACACATTTGTACCATCTGGTTGCGTACATGCGTGCTTCAAACGACTACATGAAAGTGGACTCGTACGTCCATGTTGCTTTTCTTCAAGCGTGGTTGTGGGAGCATTTCGGGAAGTGCGCTCCCAAACCGCTGGTTTTACTTCCCGAGTCTTGGGGTGGTTCTATGATACTTCGTTGGGTGAACAGCCGCCCAATATTTGGCTCGAACCTGGTTGACTTCCTTGACAACTCCTACACAATCAACTTTCGTCCATTGCATGGCTCCATAGTTCAAATAGACACTTTTGCCTCTGTTCCGAATACGTCTTTGCTTTCTGAAAAGAATACGAGCATTGGGGAGGTTGTGTTCATGCGAAGTTGCACGCCTGGTTATGTACCGTCTTTCTTTCGGGGATCTTTTCAGGCAGTCTATTACAAAATTGACAGGGAGTCTCGACATATGGGATTTGACCAAGGGGTCCCGCTCTCTCGTCAGTCAGCTGTTCCAGAAAACTTGTTGCCAGCTGCTCTTGATGCTAGTGCTCTTGCGCTGGGTATAACTCTTCCCTTCTTGCTCTCGGAAAGAAATCCGACAACAACTTCTAAGTATAACATATTCTGGCAGGAAGAGTTCCTTGACATTCATGGATTCTTGAATGACGTAGTGAAGAATATCTGTGGTAAGCCTTATGCTGCAACTTTAGCAAGACATCCATTGTTAAGGATCCTTCCTCGCCCAAACAGAAATCTCCTAACAGGGACATGGACAGTCCCCAAAAGAAGGAGCGAAGGTCGAAAAATAACGCGAGTGGTTTTCGATCAGATTCAGCGGCCCTTGTGACTTTCAGTTCTTCCAACGTTCGGGTATGTATTCTTTTTCTTTCCCACTCAGTCGGATTGCACAATTCTTTCGTTATTGAAAATATTACCTTATTCCTTAACCAGGGCGTGAACGCCTTTGCGCAGCATGCACGTAGTCAGAAAGCGGCGGCCCTCGCATCAGAGGGTGGCAATGTTGAGCCTCGGAGAATGGCGTCTCTTGCGGCAGAGGGTGACAATGCCGAGACTTCTTTCGGTGAAGAAGAGCTCGAAAAGGAGGAAATCTCGGAATCTAGTGATGATGAAAATAGCTCTTCCAATAACAGTGCTGAGTCTTCTTCTAGTCATTCTGAAAGTGAAGCAATGAGTCTTCGACGCATTCTTTTTCTTCCTTTTTATCTTTTTTTTTTTTGAAAAAAGTATAAACCACGATATCGCATGGAGAACCCGCATCTGAAGATGGCCCCGAGGCGGAAAACCGTGGAGATACATCTTTCTCTTCAACCGTGGAACCTGCGCTTGGTGACCCGGAAATGGAGGTCGATCAAGATGAAGATTTTGTTGCGGCTTAAGTAGCGGAGAGTGCTTCAGCAACCGCTGGCGCCATTGTAGTTAGGAATCCCTTGCCAGTTGCCGATTCGGTTGCGGGCGCCGTTTTCGCTCCTCCATACTTAGTTCCTTATCCAGATCATGTGTTGATCGGCGGCTTCAGCGTGCCAGCCAAATACGAGACGTTATATACCAAGATATGGAAAAGGTATGGACACATCTCCACAACCAAAAAGGTTACTAGTCGGTTTGCACTGGTCAAGCGTGTAGAGGAATCTTTATCTTCGATTGACGACATGTGCAAAGTGACTGGCCATACCGTTTATGAGGACGTGGTCTCAAGATGGAAGTTCCATCGTGATGTGTGCGTAGACCACGGGTTCAACGTTCTCTGGTTTGTTGAAGGTTTCTCTGAGATCGGAAATTTGCATACCATGGCGGTTGAAGGCCCTTCCGCGGATGAGGTCGCACAGCAGGAGGCGGAGATCAAAAGGTTGTCCACGGAGCTGAAGCTGAAACGGGCGGCTCTCGAAAGCACGAAGGAGAATTTATCCAAGAAGAGAAATCCATTACTAGATGGTTTTCCTTGAATGTACTCATGTCTTTTGAGCTTCTTTATTTAGGCTTCTTTTTTTTGAAAGGCGAACAGAGCGCCTGGTTCATGGTTCGATTTGAGTTGATATATAGTCGTCTCCTATGAAGGTTTTGGATTATTCTTTTGGAATGAATATTTTTTTTTTTTTTAGAATAATCCTTTTTTTGTTGGCTATGACTATATGCGGCATAAATACCCAGGAGAGTCATGGAGTTGTGAATGTTGTGTTGTCAGTAGAAAGTATGGGATGAAACATGGGGATAGCATGACTGTCGGTTTCTACTATCTATGTGAAAATTCTAGGTAGTAGAACATGCAACTCGTCTGATAAGACTTACTTTATTTTTAGAGTCTCCCAACAAAATGGATCTCCATGATGTAAATATGAGTTTTTGTGGGCGGCGGTGCCGTGACTGTGAAAAGTCCCCAGTCGTTCCAGAGTCGTCTGATAACCGAGGCGACGGCTAGTATTCTTCCATCATCTCGATATTTGGGTTAAAAAGATGGAATCGGAAATCGGGAATTGATATTGTGACCGATAGATTAATCTCCCACTGTGGTCGCCAATTGTTTGAGGGTGAAAACAGTTTCTTCCGATTTTGGTAATTTCGAGCGTGTGGGTGAGAAACGAGTCTAAACCCTAAACGATGTACTGCAAGGGAGTACTTTGATTCGAGAGATCAATCTGTACAAATCCGGCCTAAACCAAGAAATGGCCATTCCAAACTTGCTTCGGTCATAAAGTGAAGGAGAAGGGTTAGTCTAGGGAGGGAAGCGAAGAGAGTGTTGAGACCAGAATAGTTGATTCGGGAAGAGTATTTGTTTGAGAAAGTGGAAAGCTAACAGATGGGAAAGCTAACAAGTGATTTCTCAGTGTTGTATTCTCCTGACCAAAAAATTTTTCTTTGGTGGAAATAGGTGAAACCTATTTATACAAGTCGCAATAAAACGTACCATGGTCTCGTAAGAAGTGGAAACGGTTGAGTAAATGGAAGAAAGCGGTAACCGGTAACTGAAAAAGCAGGGGTCTAACAACACCACCCAATAGTTAGCTTAGCAATCTCTATAGACAAACTCGAATATACTTTTAAGAGAATCAACAACACTCAATCAATTAAAAGTACATCAACGAGTTTATATATCTGTCTCTTGATTTGATTTCCTCAAACAGAAACTGCGAGTACTAATCAAATACAAGGAATAACTTGGATGATACCAAAGACCAATATCCAAGGATCAATCAATGACAATCAACAACCAAAGGTTGGATTACTCTAATTGATGATCTAAAGCACAACCTGTATTATTCCAATTATAAAGATAAAACAATATAAAGGGGAAACTGAAAAAACACAGACAACAAAAATTTTGTTAACGAGTAAACCGCAAATGCAGAAAAACCCCGGGACCTAGTCCAGATTGAACACACACTGTATTAAGCCGCTACAGACACTAGCCTACTCCAAGCTAACTTCGGACTGGACTGTAGTTGAACCCCAATCAGTCTCCCACTGATCCAAGATACAGTTGTACTCCCTACGCCTCTGATCCCAAAAGGATACTGCGCACTTGATTCCCTTAGCTGATCTCACCCACAACTAAGAGTTTCTAGGACCCAAAATCGCAGGCTTTGAAAATATACAAATCTGTCTCACACAGACAATTCTATCAAAGGATCAATCTGCCTCCCACAAAAAAACCCTAAAGTTTTTGTTCCGTCTTTTGATAATAATCAAGGTGCACATGAACCAATTGATAATCAGGTCTTATATTCCCGAAGAAAAGCCTAGATAAATCAATCACCTCACAACAATCTTAATCGTATGGTAGCGAAACAAGATGTTACAGAATCACAAACAAGGAGACGAAGATGTTTGTGACTACTTTTTATATTTTGCCTATCGGAGATATTAACCTCAATCCAGTCAATCTGCTTGTACTCGTATGATAGAAGATGCAAGATCAGATCACACAACTACGATAAAAGTAGTATCGTTCTCGCTTCACAATCCCAATGAAGTCTTTAAGTCGTTAACCTGGTTTTAGAAGAAGAAAACCAAAGGTTAAAGGTGAAACGACTCTAGCACGCAAACTAGTATCACACATGAGGTGTGGGGATTAGTTTTGCAGAGTTGCTAGATGTCCCCTTATATAGTCTTTCAAATCAGGGTTTTTCCTTGGTCACAAAGCAAACAATATCCACCGTTAGATGAAAACCTGGTTTAGATTCAAGCTTATATTTTTCAACCGTTAGATCGAAAACTTAGCTTGTTATACACAAATGAAATGCACGCTTCTAGGTTTATTAAGCGTACTCAAACGTGTACATTGTTGGTTCAACAATAGTTAACCAAAAATTTATCCATATGAGCATTTCATACCTACCGTATTCTTCATCACCATAACTAGTTCAAATGACTCAAATGAACTTGTTAGAGAGTTGTTAAATTGCAAGGAAATCTTATGTACTACAGAAGACATAATTAAATCAAAGACGATTTGATTCACCGAACTTTATAGCCACGGTTTGCAAATTGCATTCCTTAGTCTTTATAAGTTTAAGTTCAGAAATCATCTTCAGATATATAACCTTCTTAAGTTCGCACACTAGGTTCGCGGACTTAAGCAATCGGGAAGAGTTTACAAACTCCAGGAAAAATCCCGGCAAAGACTTTCCTCCGGTTCGCGGACTGGGTTCACGGACTGGTACTCACGCAACAAGTTTGTCAACTCCAGCAGAATTTCTCGGGATGAGAAGTTCGGCAGTTCGCGGACTTGGAAACAAGCCATTCTTCCGGTTTCTCTTGATCAACAAAGTTCAAAAACTTTGGTTCAACGGATATGACTTATCCACATATATGTTTCCACAACAATACTTATGTCCATCATTGGTTATATAATCTAAACTCTCATTCCAACCATTGAAACATTCTTAGAGGACGTTATATAGTTGTTACACTATTTCTCGTCAAAGCAATTTTCAAAGTGATTGAAACATATCATAACTTTTGTCACTAGGTAAAGATAAACATGATCGAAGCGAAACACTTACCAACACATATTTCGAGATATAGATAGGCGAGGTATACTCGGCTCGAAATACCAAATGTGTATAATCTAAGTCTATATATAGTATACGAATTTTTGTCTCAAGAAGTACGAGATAGAGTAGATAGACTTTTGAGTGATAGATAAGTTCAAGTCTTCACATACCTTTTTGTCGAGAAGTTCCACCGGTTCCTTGAGTAGTTCTTCTTCTTGTATGATGAATCTCCATGAAGTCCTTGAGCTCAACTACACTTTTTATCCTAGTCCGAGACTTAGCTATAGTAGACTAGAAATCAAGACTTATAGTTTTGATCACTAACATTGAAAAACATGATTGAGATTGAAACACATGCGAGTTCGACCGAGCAATGCTCTAACAATCTCCCTCTTTGTCAATTTTAGTGACAAAACTATCAATACATATGGAATACAAAAAATATAAAGAAACTTTAGTAGCTCCTATTCCACATGTCTAATCTTCAACATTCCTCGAAATCTTCGTCACTTCCAAATACTCCAATGATCCCAAAGGTTGTAAGTTTAGCATCACCGTTGTTGAAGATCCATAGCTATAACAATGAGAAAGCATCGGTCTCGATCATTGTTATACAGTGTCATAATATTATTACACAGTGTCAAAGTCCAATTGTATCACAACTTCAAACAATAATACTATGGTGATATGTATCACTCCCTCTTAGTCAATACTCCATCTCACATGGAAACCACTCCCCCTTACACAATGATCCGAAAACCATATGTATTGTAGTGTGAACTACATATTAATTCTCCCCCTTTTTGTCAATAAAATTGACAAAGGTACAAGAACGGGATCATAATGAAATTTCCGTAAGAGACATTTCATGACTAAAAGAAAATACATACCATCTAATTTAGATGCAATCATATAGCCGAAGCTAATAGCATTCATCAAGGAGTTTACATATACAAGATAACCCCTTTAAAATTCCACAGCCGCATACCCCTCAAGATATGACCATTAAGCACAAGTTAAAAATAAATCTCCCCCATTTGATATCCTTCCCAAGGGAACAACAAGAGCGACCTTAATTTCATAAGAAAAGAAGGATTTTTATTGGACACCAAAAACCATGAGAATGATTCTATATATCCAAAAACTCAATCAAATTAATCACAAGTAAACCCATGATTAATTTAATCAGAATACACAATCAAATTAAACACAAAAGTGATCAACTTAATTGATTATGGTCGACATAAGAGAACTTACGGAGCATACGACTAACATAACCATTAGAAAATGAATAGGATAGTTGTTCATATACTCAAAATAAGAGGAATCTTACGGAGTATGAAAATACTCAACTAGATTAATTACAAGAGAACCCATAATTAATCTAATTGGAATACACAACCAAACTAATTACAAAAGTAATCAATTTAATTTTCATTTGTTTTGCTCAACATAAAAAGACTTATGGAGCAATAACTAAATAACCAAATAAGATGATTAATTTAGTTAAATAATGCTCAACATAAATTACGTTACGGAACAACCAACAAAGCTAATAAAAAATCAATCAACTTGGTTGTATCGTGCTCAACATAAGACACATTAAGGAGCCTCACAGTACATAAAATACGGATCAGTGAAGATCAATATTGTGGAATACACAAGGATTCATTCTATCTTCCACCACTATTTGCATAACAATTTTTAATAGACATAATCCTTGAACACAAAATATTTTAACCTATCTTCCATCAAAGAATTGACGATATAGGCTTAACTTTTGTATATGTCAAAAGTATGTTCATCCTTAAATCAATACATGAATACCGATCATGAACGACTTTACTTTTAACAAAATATGGGGCAACATAATTCACAGACGTAAATACCAATATCCCATAACAAATTGCAATATAACAAATCATAAATACTAAATACTGCAAACCATCATCCTCCAAATATTTTTAGAATTTAATACCCAATAGACCTAAAAAAGAACAAGAAGATGAAAATGATAGCTATGTGTAGTCACAATCATTGCTATTCAGAGCACTATTTATTCTTACAACTAAACCAAAAATAATACATACTAGGAAACAAATAAAACTCAGTTTTACTTGATGATTTCATACCTCTGGAATGATCCATCGAAATAGGAGTCACTGATATCCTTGATTTTGTTGACCGTAGAGTCACCATGTTCATGAGTCAGAACGTTAGTTTTTCGATCAACAATGCTAACAAAGTGTCGAGCCTTAACGCAGTCAAGAATAAATTTCTTCTGATTCCTGATCAAGATATTCTGAGTACTAAGGATTTTTGCCTGTCCATCAATAAGCTGGTTGATCTTCAGTTGAAGGTTAGCAAGTTCGTTTTTTACTTCATTCTGAACGAGAATTAAATCCTTGACAGATTCGCCAACCCAAGAGTTATACTCTTTCCTTTCAAGAATCTTCTTCAGAATAAACTCTTGAGCAGGATTACTTCCTTTGAGATCATCCTTTACAGTAGGGTTAACTTCTTCTTTGGGAACAGTTTCCATTGAGTTCCTTTCTTCAAGATTAATGAACACATATATGAAATATATATATGTTCAAGTGTACACCTTAGATGGAAACCCTAGAGTTCCTTGAGGAGATATGGACGTTCGTGGACTAAGCCATACGCCAAAGAATGAACCCAACCAGGAAAACTGCATACTGTGTCGCTTTCAAAAAAATTCAGCCCAAAAAGAAAGGTCACGGTGAAGAAGGAAGGAAATACTAAAAACTCACATCAAGAGATATCAAACATATAAACTAATGGAACTCAGCTAATTACTTGAGCATCTCTCAAACATCATCATTGTATCTCTCAAGTTAGGTACAAGAATGGAACTTTATGCTACTAGGTAGCAAAGGGAGACATAGTCTCACCACAGGTTTTGAGAGAGTAGTTGTGATTTCCACCAGGATATATGATCTCAGCATTTCTGTCTTCCCATGGTAGTTTCCATTTTTAGGGAAATTTCTCATAGCTCTTCCTGAAAGCTCAAGAGAAGGAGCTTTCTGATTACTGAGTCTAGGACCTCTAGAGATTGGTTCAAGAGGATTTTCCGAGATGGGTTTCCAAAATCTAGACTTAGATTCACCAGAGTTGTTCTTATAAGCACAGGTCATGCTTTCATCAGCAGCATAAGACTTTGTACCACTAGCACTAGTACAAATCTTCACATTGGCCACACTTAATCACCGTGTCCATAGGCTTTTGGTCATGGATTTTTTTCACTCCAAAAATGTGGCATCAGGTGCCGAGACAAAAAGGTATCCCTATGGCTGCATAAACTTTGAGTGGCTATAAAATATGATTAACCATGGCCATAATTCTAAAACCGTGTCTATATGGTACTCAATATTTTTTTGGTAGTTAAGCATTTTCACTATCACCGTGGCCATAGGATCCTTATAGACACGCAATTTAATTATATGTGGCTAAAGTTTACCTTAAAGTCACGTAAATTTTATTATAGCCGTGGCCTTTGTCATCAATTGGACACGCAAAATTCATTTTATCATGGCCAATTCATGAGTTGCGGTCACACTAATTTTTCTCAACCATGGCCATCTCTATCATTTGGACACACGGAAAATAATTTAACATGGCTAATACATGATTGTAGTCACGTTTAATCTATGGTACCATGGCCATCCATATTTTTGGACACATGATAAAATTTTACATGGCCAATTAATAAGTTATGGCTACTAAAAATTTGTAGCACCGTGGCTAAATTTTTCGAAAGACACATCAAGTGTGTTGAATGTAGCTATTGTTCACCTTTTGGATACATCAAGTGTTTTCAATGTAGCTATTGTTCACCTTTTGGACACATCAAGTTTTTTGAATGTAGCTATTGTTCAACTTTTAGACACATCAAGTGTTTTCAATGTAGCTATTGTTCACCTTTTGGACACATCAAGTTTTTTGAATGTAGCTTTTGTTCACCTTTTGGACACATCAAGTGTTTTGAATGTAGCTATTGTTCACCTTTTGGACACATCAAGTGTTTTCAATGTAGCTATTCAAAAATCACCTAAATAACCATCCATAAAAAATTAATGAAGACTACAATTAGAATTGTACCAAAATAATTTCATTTCACAATATAATAAACATCTCAATCTGATAATTGTGCAGTAACCTTGAGAAAACAAACTTTCAAAGAGAGACTTAAAAGTTTAAACATCCAAATCCTATAGTCCACGACTATTTCTATTAATAATTAGGCTGCAGTCTTGAGTCTCTTGCTGGATCTCCGAGACTTTAGTTCCCCGCTCTTCATATATGAAGGTTTCTTCTTCTTTGTCTTCTTAGTGTTTGGGTCAGAATCATATTCATCGTTTGGGTCAGAATCATGTTCACCGGGGTCTGAAAGTGGATGGCCCTGCAGCAAGCCAGTGGATGTATAATTAAGGGAAAAAACCATGTTAACAGTTATATGGTCAGGATGCAGAAGGTAATAAAACATGTATAATAAAGCAACTTACACTAGAGCAAGAGATCACAAACTCTTTAGGCCAAGCTACTATAGATTTTTCAGCATCCTCTACTGTTTTGAGATGAGTAGATGGGACTGGCAAACAATGATTCTTTAATATCGACTTTTCAACCGTCACTCTGACACAATCATCCCGGAGTGGATCTCCATGAACCTTCTGACCTGGCACTGATGGAAGAACCGAACCCCATGCAATGATATTTCTCAGTGAAGCATGAGCCAGTTTGCATTTACCAATCTGCAAAACATAAATGTTATATTGACATCAACAGATTCAAATCTCAAAATGCTTAAATGCCTGTGAAAAGGACATACCGTTGAAAGTTCAGTTTTGTCTTTCGATTGAGAATTGTCTGGTGAACTAAGGGGTAGATGCTCAGATGCAGGAGACTTTTGTTTGTATTTTCCAGACTACAAAAATATACGCTATATTAACATCAACAAAAAATGGAACTCTCAAAGCACTATATATTTTAAATACCTGCAAAAGAAACATACCATTTGGAGTTCAGAACTATCTTTCGATCCCGTAGACTGAGATACATTTTCAGATTCAGGGTCATTTCTATTTGTATTAGATTCATTCCTTTCAGTCGGAGAAATGCTTGTAACAGGGAATTCAAGCATAAGAGACTTCTCTCTAATAGGAGATTTCTATATAGTGCAGTTGACATATTAGATACTGCAGAATTATTAGGAAATACATACTTAATCAAAATTACTTGGATGATGTTAAACATACCCGTGCCTTTTTGCTTTTGATTTTCTTTTTCAATATGCCTTGAGATTTTAGCTGAGACATTAAGCTGCTCATCATTTCTTCTTGTGCCTTCATTGCTGCCTTCATTTCCTTCATTTCTGCATCCTTCCTATCTCTCTCCATTTGGTTCGCGTCTTTCATCTTCCAGTTGTTTCTTCAGTTCAATGTGCTCCTTGGATGCTCCTTTCCGTGGCAGGTGCCAGTACGTTGTTGGAGTCACTCCCTTGCCTATACATCTTACACGCCCAGCATGTTCTTCCCCAAACACAAGGGTGATAGAATCATTGCCTGGTTGTTTTCTCAAAGTTCCATCTTCCAGCTGCTTATCAAAATCCTCCTGCACAAAAAAAGAATTAAGGGATTAGAAGTGATAATCAATTAAATCAAAATTATTTTCACATTTACTCAAGCACAAAACAAATAGCTAGATAGTTTCAGTCGTCTTACAAGCTGAGCTGCTTTTTCCCTAACATCATCGTCATCGTATTCTCCATTTTTGTTTTGATGTGCCTTCCTCCATAGTAAAGACCGTGAAGGATTTTCATCTTCAAGGATCTCTTTCTCATTAATCTAGTAATTATAAAATACACAAGAAGAAAAATTAGATAGATAATACTATAATTTAAACTGGAAATAATAATAATTTTTATAACAAACTGGACTTACTAATTTTTCCAACAGCCCTGCATACCCTGCTCTTCCCGTCCTGTGGTTATATTTGTGGTTCTTACGCGCCTTAGCTCCCCTAATGGACAACTCCTGAGCATACAGATTTAAAGAATTTCATTCATAAAAAAGTTAGACTAATTAATGAAATTAATATCAATATTTCCAAACTAAAACGTGCAATATACAACCTTGCATTTATCAGACAACCTCCACTTTACGAACTTGTCCCATTGTTCTTGGTTCACAATGACACGATATTGTTTAGGAACAGTATTTAGTTTAGCAGGTTTACCCAAATTGGGCACTATGAACTTTACATACAACTTTCTTCTGAAGTTGCGCAAATGTTCCCCAAAATATTTCATAATTTGTCTTCTCATAGTCTCCTCAATTTCATAAAACCGCTGCCAAAATATGGAGATGTTAACGGCAGGTAACAAATTAATAACAAATATAGTATTAAAAATCAATATAGATCAGCATATACATACCAATAGTTCGTGCCATAACTTATCCCTCATCACTGAATTCACTTCCTTCCACTTCAAGTGCCTTAGACCAACGTCTCGACGTACCAATACACCCATGTAACTAGCAATTTCAGCTTTATATTTCCCCTTAAATCGACCAAAATTATAATTCTATCACATGCTTCTCGCCGTCAAAATTTTTCTTTAGCTTCTTCAATCTTGTTAAACCTCGAACATTATTCTCCTTAGACTCTACTGTATTGTTTGGAGCTCCTGTGTCTTTTTATAGTTCAAAAACCCAAAATAAGAGTAAACATGGTGTAAGAGTGTACTCATATTTTTTAAGTCCAAAGCAAACAAAAACAGACAAGCTAGTATAGCATTACCAGGCTGTTCAGGACTTTCAGTCGATTCATCATCAGAACTGGAGCTATCACCATCGGAACCGGTGCGACTACCATCGGAATCTTCGTCTTCATCCTCTGACTCTCCTAAATTCTGCAAGGCTTGAGCCTCCAGGGCTGCAGTCTCATTTTCAGCATACTCTCATCATCATACTCTGGCTCCCAACTCGAATTCTCTTGTGTAGTCATATAGGAAACTGCATATACATGTATATGATTCAATCAAATAAGGTCTGAATTCTTTTCAATCAAAAGTCAAAAGTTATTAAGCTAGACACAAGCAAAAATTAAATAACAGTCAATTAACATGGTCTTGATTATGTCAGTACTAACATGGTCTTGATTAGTATGATTAGATGCAAGAGCAGGATGCCGTCTCAGAATTGTTAAAAGATATAACAATTAAAAAATTATTAATCGCTGAGGTTTTTACTAGAGCATTGAAAGAACTCAAGCAAGACTCCAGTTCAAACATACACAATTATGTAAACCTACCAAGTTCCCTAAAAACAAACGACGGATGCCGATCTCCGACATAATTATAATCCCATTATACAAAATGTCAATGACTCGGGAGTATACACGACAGATGGAAGCTTACTGACCAGCTAAAGTTGATGAAAATGAGATAAAAATGTGATTTCTAGTGGTTTCAGGGAGAACCACAGAAGTTTAAACTATTGGTTTGCAATGTGAAAAACATTCATCAGAATAGACAGATAAAAAAACCAAGGAATAACATTCAATTGACCTAGCTCTGACATAATTATAATCCCATTATACAAAACGTCAATGACACGGGAGTATACACGACAGAGAATGTGGCCAGCTAAATGAGATAAGAATGTGATGTCGAGTGGTTTCAGGGAGAACCACAGAAGCTTAAACTATTGTTTGCAGTGTGAAAAACATTAATCAGATTCATCGGAAAAGAAAGAAAAAAACATAAAAGAATAGCATTTCCATAACCATAGAAGACTGAGTTGTTATCCAGCCACTATGCAACTTAGAATACAATCTGCATAAAGATCCTAAGCATAACATAGGAAAAGCTTAAACATGCATGCACACCATTGTTCTTCTTAATAAGAAATAAACAGGTGCATAAACCCTGCTTTCAATGAATCAAAAATTAAGAATTAGGGTTTGAGTCAAAACTTAACCTTTGAATCAATTGGGTCTGATTCAAAAATTAAGGTTTGAATCAATTAGGGTTTGAATAACTAAGCTTTTTAGACGAAAGAAAGATTGAGAACAGGATATACCTTTATAAGATTTAGCCATGCAATTCCTCAACATCATACGGCCCTTTATAAAGTCGCACAGATTGAATAATCCCGCCGAAAATATTTTGCGTTTCATTTTCATCCCGCTCAAAATTATTTAGGGTGAACTGAAAAATCGATTGAGTTTGGTCTACGATTTCCTTTTTTCGGAAAAATCTCCTAAGAAAATACCATTTGATTTTGATCCTACGGTAGACCTAAAAATATTTCCAAACTTTAGAAATCCGATTTCCCTTTTTACTCTAACAAATCTCAATGTTTCCCTGATTTTAAGCCTAGAACTTTATCCCCTTTTTACTCTGCTTAGGTTTCTCTAGTTCTCTCCGCTCTGTAACTCTGGTTTAGGAGGAAAGATAAAACGAACAGAATTTTGAGGTGTTACATAGCGTAAGATAAGAGGTTCTTCCCTATTAATCTAACTATTGGTTGGGCTTGTGATAAATATATTCACCGTTAGATTTACTATGGACATCCTATTCGATGCATTTTGAAATAACATAAGTAAAATCGTAATGGACTGGGCTGGAGTGTTAGCTTAAACCATGTAATGGACTGGGCTGGAGTGTTAGCTTAAACCATGTAATTGACTGGGCTGGACATAAATGTGGCATAAATTTTTTCATTATTTTTCATTTTTTACTTAAATTTTTTTTCATTTTTTTTTTTTTCTTTTTACTTTTTTTTTATTACATAATCAAAATTTAGTTACATAATCAAGACTCGACACTTCACCTGAAATATTGATCGATTCGGAACGAGTTCGAGTAAAACTGATGAAAATGGAACTTCGTCCTTTGGAATCGAGACACGGAAAAATTTAGTTATTACATAATCAAAATTTAGTTATTACATAATCAAAATTTAGTTATTACATGATCAAAATTTAGTTACATAATCAAGACTCGACACTTCACCTGAAATATTGATCGATTCGAACGAGTTCGAGTAAAACTGATGAAAACGGAACTTCGTCCTTTGGAATCGAGACACGAAAAATTTAGTTATTACATAATCATAATTTAGTTATTACATAATCAAAATTTAGTTATTACATGATCAAAATTTAGTTACATAATCAAGACTCGACACTTCACCTGAAATATTGATCGATTCGGAACGAGTTCGAGTAAAACTGATGAAAACGGAACTTCGTCCTTTGGAATCGAGACACGGAAAAATTTAGTTATTACATAATCATAATTTAGTTATTACATAATCAAAATTTAGTTATTACATGATCAAAATTTAGTTACATAATCAAGACTCGACACTTCACCTGAAATATTGATCGATTCGGAACGAGTTCGAGTAAAACTGATGAAAACGGAACTTCGTCCTTTGGAATCGAGACACGGAAAAATTTAGTTATTACATAATCATAATTTAGTTATTACATAATCAAAATTTAGTTATTACATGATCAAAATTTAGTTACATAATCAAGACTCGACACTTCACCTGAAATATTGATCGATTCGGAACGAGTTCGAGTAAAACTGATGAAAACGGAACTTCGTCCTTTGGAATCGAGACACGAAAAATTTAGTTATTACATAATCAAATTTAGTTATTACATAATCAAAATTTAGTTATTACATATCAAAATTTAGTTATTACATGATCAAAATTTAGTTACATAATCAAGACTCGACACTTCACCTGAAATATTGATCGATTCGGAACGAGTTCGAGTAAAACTGATGAAAACGGAACTTCGTCCTTTGGAATCGAGACACGAAAAATTTATTTATTACATAATCATAATTTAGTTATTACATGATCAAAATTTAGTTACATAATCAAGACTCGACACTTCACCTGAAATATTGATCGATTCGGAACGAGTTCGAGTAAAACTGATGAAAACGGAACTTCGTCCTTTGGAATCGAGACACGAAAAATTTAGTTATTACATAATCATAATTTAGTTATTACATAATCAAAATTTAGTTATTACATGATCAAAATTTAGTTACATAATCAAGACTCGACACTTCACCTGAAATATTGATCGATTCGAAACGAGTTCGAGTAAAACTGATGAAAACGGAACTTCGTCCTTTGGAATCGAGACACGGCAAAATTTAGTTATTACATAATCATAATTTAGTTATTACATAATCAAAATTTAGTTATTACATGATCAAAATTTAGTTACATAATCAAGACTCGACACTTCACCTGAAATATTGATCGATTCGAAACGAGTTCGAGTAAAACTGATGAAAACGGAACTTCGTCCTTTGGAATCGAGACACGGAAAAATTTAGTTATTACATAATCATAATTTAGTTATTACATAATCAAAATTTAGTTACATAATCAAGACTCGACACTTCACCTGGAATATTGATCGATTCGGAACGAGTTCGAGTAAAATTGATGAAAACGGAACTTCGTCATTTGGAATCGAGACACAGAAAAATTTATTTATTACATAATCATAATTTAGTTATTACATAATCAAAATTTAGTTACATAATCAAGACTGGACACTTCACCTGAAATATTGATCGATTCGGAACGAGTTCGAGTAAAACTGATGAAAATGGAACTTCGTCCTTTGGAATCGAGACACGGAAAAATTTAGTTATTACATAATCATAATTTAGTTATTACATAATCATAATTTAATTTTAATCGAATTTTAATCGAATAATTTATAATTTAATTTTAATTGAATAATTTATAATTAACTATAATTTAATTTTAACTAAATTTGTGTGGGGAAATAATTTAACTTTACTTTTTTTTTTGATAAATTAACTAAGTTTGACACTCGAATTGTAGGACACGAACTCTGCATCTAAAACATCAAGAATTTGATTACGGGATTGTTTTGTCTTGTTATATAAAGAGCAAAAGAAATGCATTCCTACTGCAATCGTAGTTTTGGAGTGGCTGGCTCCAAAATCAATTTGATGTAATATTTTTGTTTTTTTCTTTTGGAAAGAGGTAAATAAAAAATATTGGTTGTATATCTAAATTTTTTCATTAAATATATTGGCTAAAAATATACAAGCTTTTGTGAATTGATAAGTTAAATAGGTTTGGTTGGTCTCACAGATGGCTCCTGTCGTTTGCAGTCCCTTCTAGATTTGTATGAAAAGTTTAAGATATGGTTTAATATTTTGGAGTTTGGCATGGTTATATATCGGGAATTCTGGGAGAAAGTAACACAACAGAACTCCACTATACGTGTTTTATTTTCACAAAACACCCGGCTGCACCCGCTGTATTGCAATTACCTTGGAAGCCACAATCACTTGTAATGTATCCTTCTATACACCAGAGCTTGAGGTTTCTTTATTGCAGTGAACATGCATAAACATTACCCTAGCATATGTTGCTTGAAAATTAAGCATACTAGGAGCATTTGGCCTAGAAAAGACTCGGTAACAACCATGGCTAGTACTTTAAAAGTTAAAATTCAATCTCATGTGTCTAATGGATCCGACGCTATGTTCACAATTTGTTTTTCGTGTAGCCATATCATAATCCTCCCAAAAAAAATATGGAGTAACCATATGTCAATCTTTTGTCATGTTTGATATAATGTGTCAATTCCTTAGTATATGCGTGTCTAATAAACAAGATATTATGGACACATAAACAAACCAATGTGGATAAATGAATCCTCTTTCCGTCACAGTCTAAAAGGTGTGTCTATTGTCATCCGACACTTTTGACACATACAAAATTATTTAATGTGGCCATATACGCATCTATGGCTACATGTGATTGGATTAAACTGAAAACCATGACCAAACGATACCCTATGGCTATAGTTGATGGGTTTAGGAATAAACCCATGACTAAATGGTGCACTATGGCTACATGGTAACACAAAATGTGGCTATAGTTATACTGATGACCAATAGCCAAACAAATTACCTGAAACGTGGCTGGACTGTAAACTAAAAAACGTGGCCTATGTGAAGGTTTGTACTAGTGTAGAATGCACAGAAGTCCTGTAATGATTCCTAGGAAGGAGATCATTTTTATAAGATGTCTGGTGTTTTGTGAGCATGAGATTCACTGCAGTAGTCGACTGACTATTTACCCCATTGACAGTGGAAAGAAGAAAATTACGAAGTTTAGAAATTTGTTTCTTCCTGGAAAAACAACGGATAACATAGTGAGTCCCTTTTCCACAGAAAGTACAGGTTCGTGGAGAAGACGCAACAGACGACATCTGTTTTAACTTTACATCCCTGTAAGAAGATTGTAAGTTATATAAACTTTTCTCGACACAATCTTCTCTTGGAGGATATTTCTTCATGTACTGTATGTCAAGAGGAACAGTTAGAACATAAGAATTTTTCCTTAATACGGAGTTTTCCTTTTCCAAGGTTATACACTGTTCATGGGTTAGTGAAAGTGATGCATCTAGCTTCTATTTTTCAACACGAAGTCCATCAAGATCAGATGAATGCTTCTTGATCAAACGTTTTTCTCTAATTGAGCCTTCTTTGATAACCTTTTCAAGATCACAAATCTTTTCACGTTGTAGATTATTCTCTTGAAGAAGTTTCTCAATATCCTTAGAGAATGACTCAATAATGTTATAGAGTACACGTTCTCGATCAATAGAATTTTCAAATTCATCGATGATTTCATCATGATTCTGAAGATCAACAAACTCAGTAGAATTTTTTGAGATTCTGGTGAGCTCCATTTCAACTTTCGCCATTGTGTCCAATGTCTTATTGGAGGAAGAGTGATCAACATAAGATGAGACAATCATCCTACCTCGGGATTCAGAAGAATCAACTAAGGAACAATCCTTTGAGGTATTCTTGAGACAACTGACATAGTTGAAAGCTTAGGAGGCATCATGGTATGCGTAAGAGATTCTGTCCTCAGATTCAGATTGCTACAAACACATAATTGTAAGGTCTTGAACATGTTTGCCTTCTCTGATACCAATTGAAAAAGGTCTAACAACACTACCCAATATTTCGCTTAGCAATCTGTATGGACAAACTCAAATATACTTTTAAGGGAATCAACAAGACTGAATCAATTAAGAGTACATCAACGAGTTTATATCTCTCTCTCTTGATTTGATTTCCTCAAACAGAAACTGCGAGTACTAATCAAATACAAGGAATAACTTGGATGGTACCAAAGACCAATATCCAAGGATCAATCAATGACAATCAAGAACCAAAGTTTGGATTACTCTAATTGATGATCTAACGCACAACCTGTATTATTCCAATTATAAAGATAAAACAATATAATGCGGAAACTGAAAAAATACAGACACCAGAAATTTTGTTAACGAGGAAACCGCAAATGCAGAAAAACCCCAGGATCTAGTCCAGATTGAACACACACTATATTAAGCCACTACAGATGCTAGCCTACTCCAAGCTAACTTCGGACTGGACTGTAGTTGAACCCCAATCAGTCTCCCACTGATCCAAGGTACAACTGTACTCCCTATGCCTCTGATCCCAGCATGATACTGCACACTTGATTCCCTTAGATGATCTCACCCACAACTAAGAGTTGCTACGACCCAAAATTGCATGCTTTGACAATAAACAAATCTGTATCACACAGACAAGTCTATCAAAGGATCAATCTGTCTCCCACGAAAAACCCTAAAGTTTTTGTTTCGTATTTTGATAATAATCAAGGTGAAAAGGAACCAATTGATAATCCGGTCTTATATTCCCGAAGAACAGCCTAGATAAATCAATCACCTCACAACAATCTTAATCGCATGGTAGCGAAACAAGATTTTTCGGAATCACAAACAATGAGACGAAGATGTTTGTGACTACTTTTTATATCTTTCCTATCAGAAATATTAATCTCAAGCCAATCAATCTGATTGTACTCGTACGATAGAAGATGCAAGATCAGATCACACAACTACGATAAAAGTACTATCGGTTTCGCTTCACAATCCCAATGAAGTCTTTAAGTCGTTAACCTGGTTTTAGAAGAAGAAAACCAAAGGTTAAAGGAGAAATGATTCTAGAATGCAAACTAATATTACACGTGAGGTGTGGGGATTAGATTTGCACAGTTGCTAGGTGTCCCCTTATATAGTCTTTCAAATCATGGTTTCACATTGGTCACAAAGCAAACAATATCCACCGTCAGACGAATACCTGATTTAGATTCAATCTAATATTTCTCAACCGCTAGATCGAAAACTTAGCCTGTTATACACAAATGAAATGCACGCTTCTAGGTTTGTTAACCACACCCAAACGTGTACATTGTTGGTTCAACGATAGTTAACCAAAAGGTTAGCCATATGAGCATTTCATACCAACCAGATTCTTCTTCACCATAACTAGTTCAAATGACTCAAATGAACTAGTTAGAGAGTTGTTCAATTGCAAGGAAATATTATGTACTACACAAGACACAATTGAAGCAAAGATGATTTGATTCACTCGAATCGTTTCATGAACTTTATAGCCACGGTTTGCAAATTGCGTTCCTTAGTCTTTATTAGTTTAAGTTCATAAATCATCTTCAGATATATAAACTTCTTAAGTTCTCACACTAGGTTCGCGTACTTAAGCAACCGGGCAGAGTTTACAAACTCCAGCAGAAAATCTCGGCAAAGACTTTCCGCCGGTTCGCGGACTGGGTTCGCGGACTGGTAGTCATGCAACAAGTTTGTCAACTCCAGCAGAATTTCTCGGGATGAGAAGTTCGACATTTCGCGGACTGAGTTCACGGACTTGGAAACAAGCCATTCTTCCGGTTTCTCTTGATCAACAAAGTTCGCAAACTTTGGTTCAAAGGATATGACTTATGCACATATGTGTTTTCACAACAATACTTATGTCCATCATTGGTTATGTAATCTAAACTCTCATTCCAACCATTGAAACATTTTTAGAGGATGTTATATAGTTGTTACACCATTTCTCGTCAAAGCAATTTTCAAAGTGATTGAAACAGATCATGACTTTCGTCACTAGGAAAAGATAAACATGATCGAAGCGAAACGCTTACCAACACATATTTCGAGAAATAGATAGGCGAGGTATACTCGGATCGAATACCAAATGTGTATAATATAAGTCTATATATAGCATACGACTTTTTGTCTCAAGAAGTAGGAGACAAAGTAGGACTAAGATAGAAAGTTTAGTTGAGCTCAAGGACTTCATGGCGGGGTGGCCGTTGATTGTTGCAACCCTCGGACTAGGATAAAGGAAGAGGCTTGGGGTATCGGCCATGTGGCATGACCGGGGGCGCCTCTTTTATTATTATTTTCTCTCTCCTGTTTTGTGTAAGATTCCTCGTTTGTCCATATTTTCGAATGCTCGTTCATGCATTTGGGTGCTCGTTCGTGCATCATCATTGTTGAGTAGTTCGGCAGTTCGCGGACTTGGCAACAAGCTATTCTTCCGGTTTCTCTTGATCAACAAAGTTCGCAAACTTTGGTTCAAGGGATAGGAATTATGCACATATGTGTTTCCACAACAATACTTCCATCATTGGTTATGTAATCTAAACTCTCATTCCAACCATTGAAACATTCTTAGAGGACGTTATATAAATGTTACACCATTTCTCGTCAAAGTAATTTTCAAAGTGATTGAAACATATCATGACTTTCGTCACTAAGTAAAGATAAACATGATCGAAGCGAAACACTTACCAAAACATATTTCGAGATATAGATAGGCGAGGTATACTCGGCTATAAATACCAAATGTGTATAATCTAAGTCTATATATAGCATACGACTTTTTATCTCAAGAAGTATGAGATAGATTAGATAGACTTTTGAGTGACAGATAAGTTCAAATCTTCACATACTTTTTTGTCGAAAAGTTCCACCGGTTCCTTGAGTAGTTCTTCTTCTTGTATGATGAATCACCATGAATTCCTTGAGCCAATCTACACTTTCTATCCTAGTCCGAGACTTAGATATAGTAGACTAGAAATCAAGACTTATAGTTTTGATCACTAACATTGACAAACATGCTTGAGATAGCAACGCATGCGAGTTCGACCGAGCAATGCTCTAACAGTAACGCCTGGAATTGATGTTTCCATAATGAAGGAAACGTTTCACCATTACTTCCCATATTTACTAACCGCCTCACTCTTATGACACTTTCTTGTAACGGGCGTAGTGTACACCGCACGCTGTAAACCGCCAGACCAAAACCCTGATGAGCATCCCCCAGTTTTGTGACATGTTTTGATGTCTCGAGTGTTTTCCTGGAAAACATGTAGCATGTTTCTATTGTTTGGAAAGTTAAGATTGAGAGGATTGCGGTTCGGTGATGACCTTCGACGGCCGAGATTTTGCATCTTGATAGGAAGGTTAGCCGTTTATTGTGGTTACCTTCCGTTTGGTAGCCAGTGGCGTGGCCATGGTGTTATCATGGCTTGTGCATGCTCTTGGCGTGGCTGATTAGGGTTTGGTGCCGTGACCAAAGAATTGACATATCTAAGTATGTGACGTGGCCAAAGAGTTGGCAGTGTATCCAAGAGATTGCCACAAGTCGTTTGGTGACAAGCTTGTACGGCTGAGATTTGCATCTCAGAAGGAGGGGTGGCCGTTGATTGTTGCAACCCTCCGTTTGGCGGTCAGCGGCATGGAGGCATGGCCATCACGGCTCGTGCATGCTCTTAGAGCGGCCCAAATTAGGGTTTGTCACAAACCTTGTAACTTTGGAATCACATCCAAGAGGTTGCCATAAATCGTTTGGTTTGATGGCAAGCTTGTACGGATGAGATTTGCGTCTCAGAAGGAGGGGTAGCCGTTGATTGTTGCAACCCTCCGTTTGGCGGCTAGAATCATGGAGGCATGGCCAGCACGGCTCGTGCATGCTCTTGGCGCGGTCCAAATTAGGGTTTGGCACAAATCGTAGAACTTTGGCGTCGCGGCCAAGAGGTTTCCACAAATCGTTTGGTTTGGTGGCAAGCTTGTAAGGATGAGATTTGCGTCTCAGAAGGAGGGGTAGCCGTTGATTGTTGCAACCCTCAGTTTGGCAGCCAGCGACATGGAGGCATGGCCGGCATGGCTTTGGCGCGGCCAAGCTAGGATTTTGGCATAGTTTTAGGCGCGGCCAAAATTAGGGTTTTGACATAGTTTAGGCGCGGAAAAAATTAGGGCTTGGCATTGGGCCAAAAGTTGCCACGCATTTGGTGGCGAACTTGGACGACTGAGATTTGCATCTCAGAAGGAAGGGTGACCGTTAATTGTTGCAACCCTTCGTTTGGAAGCCAGCGGCGTGGAAGCATAGCCGGCATGGCTTTGGCATGGTTTAGGCACGACCAAGCTAGGATTTTGGCATAGTTTTAGGAGCGACAAAAATTAGGGTTTTGGCATAGTTTAAGCGCGGCCAAAATTAGGGCTAGGCATTTGGCCAAAAGTTTCCACGCGTTTGGTGGCGAACTTGGACTGTTGAGATTTGCATCTCAGAAGGAAGGGTGGTCGTTGATCGTTGCAACCCTTCATTTAGTAGCCAGCGGCATGGAGGCATGGCCGGCATGGCTTTGGTGCGGAGGTGTGGCTGGCATGCAATGCCATTGACACAACGATGCGGATGGCATGGCATGCCATTGGCACAGCGGTGCGGCTGGCATGGTTGGCATGCCTTTGGCGCAGAGATGTGGATGGCATGGCATGCCATTAACACGGTGGTGCGGCTGGCATGGTTGGCATGCCTTTGGAGCGGAGATGTGGCTGGCATGGCATGCCCTTGGCACGGTGGTGCGGATGGCATGGTTGGCATGCCTTTGGCGCGGAGATGTGGCTGGCATGGCATGCCATTGGAACGGTGGTGCGGCTGGCATGGTTGGCATGCCTTTGGCGCAGAGGTGTGGCTGGCATGGCATTCCATTGGAACTATGGTGCGACTGGCATGGTTGGTATGTCTTTGGCGCGGAGATATGGATACTAGGGTTTAGCGTGTCAAAACCCTAGTTTAAAATATGTGTCCCGCGTGATTGACACGTTTGGCTAGCATGCATGGATAGCATGTGTGGAGATGATGCCAGCCAGTACCGAGGGCTCTACCGTGGAGCATGGCATTTACATAAAAAAAGTTACCCCGGTGATTTTATGCAAACATGTTGAATGGTTTAATAAATGTGCTAGTGGCGACATTATTACTCAAGTGTGACGTTACTGTTTGACTAAGGTTTTACGATTTTAACCCTAAACTAAAAACCACCATCAACAACAATATTGGGATATTATTGGAGATGATTTGTTTAAAGTCATTATAAACTGTTGGGAGATGAGGAAAATTACGAACGACATTAACTCAAGTTTTATTGCGCTGATTCCATAGAACAGTGCGTCTGATGCTATTAAGGATTATATGCCTATTGGTTTAAGCAATTTTTTCTCCAAAATCTTTACTAAGATCCTTGCTACATAGCTTGGTATAGTGCTAAACAAGTTGGTTTCTGAAGAACAAGTTGGTTTCTGAAAGGGAGAAGCATACATGAGAATATTGCTTTAGTTTTTGAGCTGATCAATGAGATTGTTGTGAGTAAGAAACATGGTAATGTGGGCCTAAAACTGGATATTGTCAATATTTTGACACTGTCAGTTGGGTTTTTCTGGCCGAGGTTCTTAGGAAGTATATGGCTTTTCTGATTACTGATGCTACTGGATTCTGAACATTCTATACTCTGGTAGAATTTTTATTTTAATTAATGACAGTCTTGAAGGCTTCCTTAGCATCACAAGAGGTTTACGATACAGTAATCCCTTTTCTCCTTTGATTTTTATTCTTATTGAAGACGTTTTGAGTCGTAACCTCTCCAAATTGTTTGCAACTAAAAGCATGAATTGAATGGTAAGAAAAAAAGGAGTAGCTCTTCCACATCTTCTTGTTGCTGATGATATTCTAGTTTTCTGCAAAGGAAACTGGCATAGCTTGCATAATTTAATGGGAAAGCTTGGCATGTATACGAAATGGCCACTGGCCAATATGTGAACAGAAATAAGAGAAAATTTTACTATGGTGGAGGCTCATGATCACGTGGTATAACTATTTCTAGTTTTTTGGGAATTGAATGGATAGAGTTATCTTCTGCAACAGATACTTGGGTAATCAACTCTAGCCGGGCATTGTACAAATATTCATGTTAGGAAAGTGGTGAGATGATAATGGACTAGTTGGCTGGCTGGAAGGGTAACGTCTTCTTTCCAAGCTAGGTTAGTTTGATTCGTTCAGTCTTATTGAGCTATGTTATTTATTCTGTGGACGTTATAAATGACATCGAGAAAACTGAGAAGGCTATATGTAACTTCTTATGGTATGGGGATACTGAAACATAGGTACTTCACTGTTGCTTATGATAGTCTCTTTTTGCCCACGTAGAGAAGCAGGTTTAGGAATTAAAAGGTTGCATTTTTTCAATAAAGCCATACTCATGAAGTTGTGGATAAGTATTAGAGACATGGACAAAGTCTAGGACAAAGTCTAGGACAAATTTTTGAATGGTAAGTATTTCAAAGTAAATGACAACCTGATTGATTATAAACTTATGTCCATATTTTTCCAGGAACAAGGTGAATATTAATTACGTTGAGAATCATAAGCGTTGTATTATTGGTAACCAGACTGCTACTTATTATACTTGAAATGATGTGGTAATTTATCGATTGCTATGCTAGGAATCACTTCTTTAGGAAGGAACAATATCCTTTCAAACGTTAGTGATTTGATTGTTAACGTCAACTGTGTTATTCCAAATAAGATCCGTACTCTGATGGTTAGAGCTGGTGTTGATGTTAATTTTCTTCCACTTATTGCTGGTGGTGAAGATTATAAAATTTGGGATATGGATAAGAAAGGTGTTTTCTCGATTAAGTATTCTAAGACCGCGATCAGAACCACTTATGAAAAAAATCCTGCAGCTAAGATTTATTAAAGATTTTTTGTACACCCAACTTTGGTTGTACAATATTGGAAGATTTGGAGAAAGGAGTGTGCGTAACTAATGATCAGATGATTTAGAATATGGGTAAGGAGACGCCAACAAGGTGTCGCTAATGTAAGAAATATGACAAATCTCATAGAAATATTATTTGGCATTGTAGATTTTTAAAGAGAATATGGGCATAGGCGACTAGGATTTTTGTTCTACAGCCATCTGAAGATCTTGTGGCCTCATATAAGGAAGCAACTGGAAGGAACATAATGATCAAAGACCTATGGCTTGTTGCTAATCTAGCAATATGCTCGGAGTTATTGAAATTGCACAATAAAGTATTCTTTGGAGGTACAATTATTAACTAGCTTGGCTTTAAGGGTAGAGTGTATCTGGTAATCCATGATAACTCAATACGTAGGAAGGGTTTCATTTTTTAAAATTATGGATGATCTGCGAATAAATATTTCAAGCTTAGTACTTCTTTAGCTTAATACTATGGATGATCATCACCGCTTATAGGTAATTCACTTTAACTAAGAATTATGAGACTTTCCTCATTTTATTATCATCGATAGTTCTTTACTTTACTTCCAATATTAACAATGCCGATTTAAGAATAATCGGAAGGATAAAATGCCACGACCTTGGCAATTCCGGGTTGTAAAATCTTTGAAAATCATGATTTTTTAAAAAGTTTTATCAAGTTTTGACGGGATATTAAAACTCTACTTCTCAAGCTAGGCTAACTATAATCTATAAACTAATCTTGGGTGCCGTGACCAAAGAATTGACATATCTAAGTATGTGACGTGGCCAAAGAGTTGGCAGCGTATCCAAGAGATTGCCACAAGTCGTTTGGTGACAAGCTTGCACGGCTGAGATTTGCATCTCAGAAGGAGGGGTGGCAGTTGATTGTTGCAACCCTCCGTTTGGCGGTCAGCGGCATGGAGGCATGGCCAGCACGGCTCGTGCATGCTCTTAGAGCGGCCCAAATTAGGGTTTGGCACAAACCTTGTAACTTTGGAATCACATCCAAGAGGTTGCCATAAATCGTTTGGTTTGGTGGCAAGCTTGTATGGATGAGATTTGCGTCTCAGAAGGAGGGGTAGCCGTTGATTGTTACAACCCTCCGTTTGGCGGCTAGAAGCATGGAGGCATGGCCAGAACGGCTCGTGCATGCTCTTGGCGCGGTCCAAATTAGGGTTTGGCACAAATCGTAGAACTTTGGCGTCGCATCCAAGAGGTTTCCACAAATCGTTTGGTTTGGTGGCAAGCTTGTAAGGCTGAGATTTGCGTCTCAGAAGGAGGGGTAGCCGTTGATTGTTGCAACCCTCAGTTTGGCAGCCAGCGACATGGAGGCATGGCCGGCATGGCTTTGGCGCGGCCAAGCTAGGATTTTGGCATAGTTTTAGGCGCGGCCAAAATTAGGGTTTTGACATAGTTTAGGCGCGGAAAAAATTAGGGCTTGGCATTGGGCCAAAAGTTTCCACGCATTTGGTGGCGAACTTGGACGACTGAGATTTGCATCTCAGAAGGAAGGGTGACCGTTAATTGTTGCAACCCTTCGTTTGGCAGCCAGCGGCGTGGAAGCATAGCCGGCATGGCTTTGGCATGGTTTAGGCACGACCAAGCTAGGATTTTGGCATAGTTTTAGGAGCGACAAAAATTAGGGTTTTGGCATAGTTTAGGCGCGGCCAAAATTAGGGCTAGGCATTGGGCCAAAAGTTTCCACGCGTTTGGTGGCGAACTTGGACTGTTGAGACTTGCATCTCAGAAGGAAGGGTGGTCGTTGATCGTTGCAACCCTTCATTTAGTAGCCAGCGGCATGGAGGCATGGCCGGCATGGCTTTGGTGCGGAGGTGTGGCTGGCATGGCATGCCATTGACACAACGGTGCGGCTGTCATGGCATGCCATTGGCACAGCGGTGCGGCTGGCATGGTTGGCATGCCTTTGGCGCAGAGATGTGGATGGCATGCCATTAACACGGTGGTGCAGCTGGCATGGTTGGAATGCCTTTGGAGCGGAGATGTGGCTGACCTGGCATGCCCTTGGCACGGTGGTGCGGATGGCATGGTTGGCATGCCTTTGGCGCGGAGATGTGGCTGGCATGGCATGCCATTGGAACGGTGGTGCGGCTGGCATGGTTGGCATGCCTTTGGCGCAGAGGTGTGTCTGGCATGGCATTCCATTGGAACTATGGTGCGACTGGCATGGTTGGTATGTCTTTGGCGCGGAGATATGGATACTAGGGTTTAGCGTGTCAAAACCCTAGTTTAAAATATGTTGCCCGCGTGATTGACACGTTTGGCTAGCATGCATGGATAGCATGTGTGGAGATGATGCCAGTCAGTACCGAGGGCTCTACCGTGGAGCATGGCATTTACATAAAAAAAGTTACCCCGGTAATTTTATGCAAACATGTTGAATGGTTTAATAAATGTGCTAGTGGCGACATTATTACTCAAGTGTGACGTTACTGTTTGACTAAGGTTTTACGATTTTAACCCTAAACTAAAAACCACCATCAACAACAATATTGGGATATTATTGGAGATGATTTGTTTAAAGTCATTATAAACTGTTGGGAGATGAGGAAAATTACGAACGACATTAACTCAAGTTTTATTGCGCTGATTCCATAGAACAATGCGTCTGATGCTATTAAGGATTATATGCCTATTGGTTTAAGCAATTTTTTCTCCAAAATCTTTACTAAGATCCTTGCTACATAGCTTGGTATAGTGCTAAACAAGTTGGTTTCTGAAGAACAAGTTGCTTTCATGAAAGGGAGAAGCATACATGAGAATATTGCTTTAGTTTTTGAGCTGATCAATGAGATTGTTGTGAGTAAGAAACATGGTAATGTGGGCCTAAAACTGGATATTGTCAATATTTTGACACTGTCAGTTGGGTTTTTATGGCCGAGGTTTTTAGGAAGTATATGGCTTTTCTGATTACTGATGCTACTGGATTCTGAACATTCTATACTCTGGTAGAATTTTTATTTTAATTAATGACAGTCTTGAAGGCTTCCTTAGCATCACAAGAGGTTTACGACACAGTAATCCCTTTTCTCCTTTGATTTTTATTCTTATTGAAGACGTTTTGAGTCGTAACCTCTCCAAATTGTTTGCAACTAAAAGCATGAATTGAATGGTAAGAAAAAAAGGAGTAGCTCTTCCACATCTTCTTGTTGCTGATGATATTCTAGTTTTCTGCAAAGGAAACTGGCATAGCTTGCATAATTTAATGGGAAAGCTTGGCATGTATACGAAATGGCCACTGGCCAATATGTGAACAGAAATAAGAGAAAATTTTACTATGGTGGAGGCTCATGATCACGTGGTATAACTATTTCTAGTTTTTTGGGAATTGAATGGATAGAGTTATCTTCTGCAACAGATACTTGGGTAATCAACTCTAGCCGGGCATTGTACATAATATTCATGTTAGGAAAGTGGTGAGATGATAATGGACTAGTTGGCTGGCTGGAAGGGTAACGTCTTTCTTTCCAAGCTAGGTTAGTTTTGATTCGTTCAGTCTTATTGAGCTATGTTATTTATTCTGTGGACGTTTATAAATGACATCGAGAAAACTGAGAAGGCTATATGTAACTTCTTATGGTATGGGGATACTGACAAACATAGGTACTTCACTGTTGCTTATGATAGTCTTTGTTGCCCACGTAGAGAAGCAGGTTTAGGAATTAAAAGGTTGCATTTTTTCAATAAAGCCATACTCATGAAGTTGTGGATAAGTATTAGAGACATGGACAAAGTCTAGGACAAAGTCTAGGACAAATTTTTGAATGGTAAGTATTTCAAAGTAAATGACAACCTGATTGATTATAAACTTATGTCCAATATTTTTCCAGGAACAAGGTGAATATATAATTACGTTGAGAATCATAAGCGTTGTATTATTGGTAACCAGACTGCTACTTTATTATACTTTGATAATATGATGTGGTAATTTATCGATTGCTATGCTAGGAATCACTTCTTTAGGAAGGAACAATATCCTTTCAAACGTTAGTGATTTGATTGTTAACGTCAACTGTGTTATTCCAAATAAGATCCGTACTCTGATGGTTAGAGCTGGTGTTGATGTTAATTTTCTTCCACTTATTGCTGGTGGTGAAGATTATAAAATTTGGGATATGGATAAGAAAGGTGTTTTCTCGATTAAGTATTCTAAGACCGCGATCAGAACCACTTATGAAAAAAATCCTGCAGCTAAGATTTATTAAAGATTTTTTGTACACCCAACTTTGGTTGTACAATATTGGAAGATTTGGAGAAAGGAGGGTGCGTAACTAATGATCAGATGATTTAGAATATGGGTAAGGAGACTCCAACAAGGTGTCGTTTATGTAAGAAATATGACAAATCTCATAGGAATATTATTTGGCATTGTAGATTTTTAAAGAGAATATGGGCATAGGCGACTAGGATTTTTGTTCTACAGCCATCTGAAGATCTTGTGGCCTCATATAAGGAAGCAACTGGAAGGAACAGAATGATCAAAGACCTATGGCTTGTTGCTAATCTAGCAATATGCTCGGAGTTATTGAAATTGCACAATAAAGTATTCTTTGGAGGTACAATTATTAACTAGCTTGGATTTAAGGGTAGAGTGTATCTGGTAATCCATGATAACTCAATACGTAGGAAGGGTTTTATTTTTTAAAATTATGGATGATCTGCGAATAAATATTTCAAGCTTAGTACTTCTTTAGCTTAATACTATGGATGATCATCACCGCTTATAGGTAATTCAATTTAACTAAGAATTATGAGACTTTCCTCATTTTATTATCATCGATAGTTCTTTACTTTACTTCCAATATTAACAATGCCGATTTAAGAATAATCGGAAGGATAAAATGCCACGACCTTGGCAATTCCGGGTTATAAAATCTTTGAAAATCATGATTTTTTAAAAAGTTTTATCAAGTTTTGACGGGCTATTAAAACTCTACTTCTGTAACTAAACTAACTATAATCTATAAACTAATCTACTTCAACTGATCTAAAACTATTTCAATTCATTAACCCTAAATAAGTAAACACATTATAACCATTAAACAAAATATATGGATGAGAAGTTAATAATTTTACTTCAAAATAACTATATTTTGTTTTATACATACAATAACCCCAAATTAGTTTCAGTTATTCCAGTTGTGTCAGAGTCGAAGAATGATTCCGGGAAAACCGGGAGTACGTTAGTTTCCTATTTATTAGGCGCCCACATAATACGGTTTTTTGACACAAACCCTTTCCAACATTAACTAATGTGAATAATAAATATAAAGATGAGCAGGTGTACAACAATGATTAATACATCTCTGGTTTTGGAGGATCCTTATATTTTGATGAAAGATGCGAACAATCTAAGTGATCAATTCCTTCCAATTTACCATCAAATCAAATAAACAAAACACGAGAAGATAGATCAAATTGAACCAAAATATTTTTCAAATGAAGGTGAAAAAAAATCAATGGAACGCCATTCCCCTAAGTAATCTTATTCTCAAAGAAAAAGGAAAATAAAGAAAATAAAAATGGCGATGAAAATATTTATATGGAAAGAATAATTTATTTAACAAAGCAAATTTTTTGGTGTGCATGCTTGTTTTGTTCCCCATAATCAATTTGATGGTTGATCTTTATATGATACCGAGTTAAAAGTATTTAAGCAATCAAACTTTGATTATGCATGATGGTTTTTACTAATTTTTATTTTTATCTAGTTTTAAGTTTGGTTTATAGAAAAACTATCTAACATTTTGTTTCATCGTGAAAAGAATCAGTTGGTGACGACTTACTTAATACTTACTAAAACACTAGGAATACTTGTATCTGAATCATTAGAGAATATCTTATAACCATATTAAACACATAAAGATTACTTGGAAATACTGTGTGAATGTTATTTATGATTGTTTTTCTTTATCAGAACATTGATAAAATGTTATGAGATCTATTTCTTAATTATTCTTCTTTGTCAAAAAATAAATAAATACGAGACTGTTTTGGTTTATCTTAAAAATTCATTGTTAGGAATATTGGATACAATTAATTCGCATTTACTCTGCCAGATTAATTGGAAGTTTGGATTACGAAACGGTTACTCACATAAAGTATCATGTAACCACCGGAATTCCCAATGCGCGTGATAGGAAAAGGAATCAATGAAATAAATGAAATATAATCAAATCATTAATGCACCCAAATCCACAACAATGTTATAAGAGTTTTGTTTTTGAGATCAGAAAATCCATCAAATTTATCCCAAGTGCCCATATTCTCTCTACTGATGCATTAGACTAGAAGAGCACCACCACCACCATCCAAACTTTCTCTCGTGCAACAAGAGCACCAACACTTCCATTAGATGGTTCTTTTTGCTTTCGACGTGTTCTTGCTTTTTGCTTAGCCCATCCGGATTTATATTCTTCGCTGCCTCACTTTGAAAAGTAAAAGTTTTGGTGCAATATGGGTATGAATGCTCTTCCATCAGATATTTCATTGAATATATTTTCTCGTTTAGATGTTGATTCAGTTTTAGAGTGCAAACTGGTCTGCAAACCATGGCGCAATCTCATTAAGAATCCATCCTTTGCTCGAATGCACCTTGCTCGTCGTAAGTTAATGCTGCAATATCATGAAGATAGTTACATTCAGGATTTCTCAGATAATGCATCTGACACTGTTCAGTTGGGGTTCCTTTCATTACAACAAATTGGGAGATCTAAGAGTTGCACACTTCACTATCTTGAAAACCATGTGGATACTAAGAAGAAGTCTTATAAATTCAAGAATAGAAAGATCAACATTCCTCCAATTATGAACATCACGGAGTTTGATTCAGAACTTTTTACGATTAATTCGTGCGATGGGTTGATTTGTTCTACTATGTGTCACCATGAATTGAATGACCCTATTCATATATGTAACCCTCTCACCATAGAGTATGCTTATCTTCCGAGATTTAGTGAAGAGGCAAATGGTGCATATGAGATGATGAGTGGGTTTGGTTACAGTGCTTCAACTGACGAGTACAAAGTTGTTAGAATCTACCTTAAAAGGAACGAAAAATGGTATTTTCATGTGTATATTCTTGGCAATGAGAATAACATATGAAAGGAGGAAAAAGAGATCCCCAACTCACTGTTTCATAATGTCGGTGGTGTTGGATGCAATAATCAAAAACAAGGAAAAATCAAATAAAAAAAAGTTATTGATACTTAGCTCCTTTATAATGGAAGTGATCGATTTGATGAAACGGACGAGCTCCCCATATCTCCGCAACAACAACAAGGAAAAACTTTGGAAAAATAGAGTGAGTCACGTGTTCAACACGTTGCCTTTAAGACATTAGCGCCCGACTACAATCAAGAGTGATTTTATAGCCCTCACAGGACGAATATCTCCAAGATAAAACACCCTTCTACACCTACTACTAGCATATGTAGTAGATGCTCAACTTGAGCTTGGCAACTCCGAAAAAACCATAAAGAAAAATCTCGAACTCTTGAGAAAACAATATAATTTTTTTTTCCCTTAGGGGTCCCTCTATATATAGAGCAACCCCTTTCCCATAGATTATACAAAAGTAGTGAATTTATTTATATAATTGACAAATACAACTTAAGAAGAAAAACTCCCCGATGTGGGACTAAAAGGTTTATATAGTTTTTTAAAACTACTAAAAATTGGAAACTCCACAATGTGGGACTAATAAGTTTCATTCACAAAAGAAAATAATAAATTATAATTTTTATTAAAACTTTAAAAAATAATTTTTTATTAATCGTTTTCCAACAATCCCCCACATGAATGAAAACTCAATAAAACATGAAAACATAGATAGATCTTGGTAAATCAACATCCCAATCTCACGATCCAAACAGACTGATCGTGCAAGTGCTGAAATCATACTAGTCATTTCTTCGTCCTCTCCCTCACACAAAAGTGTGTTGACCCCAGCGTCATACTATGGATTTCACAAATCATAATAGTATTGAGAGCTTTCATCTTTAGTTCTCACATGGTGAGACTATAAGTATCTTTCACCAAAGTGAAAAAGCATGAACTAGTGAACCCTTAGTGACCTTTAGGTCTTAAGTTCCAGTAATACCAAAACCATCAAAACGAAAATCACATAAAAAACGCAGGAAATACCATTTTAGGCAGAGGTGTCCATGAGGTCTTGAACCTTTTCTTAGTGAGATATTACCGGAATTACTTGGTAGAGACAGTGAACTATGTCTTGAACTTCTAGCATTTGATGTAATTCACGATAACAACCACGGGTGATATCTCCAAGGTGCTGCTAAGTTCGTGCCGTTTTATCCAATTTGTCCCTGGACATATCCTGTTTCTCAGAATGCTCTATAGAATCAAAGCTCATATTCTCATAGGAAGCGGACCACTTCCTCATTCATATAGGTGAGTTTCCATAAAGAGTGTTACTGCTACACCCCACTTCAATCTTAAATTGAAACTATAGAACTCATTAAGACTTCTTAAAAGTCATCCTTCACATGCAGTCACACTATCACGCCTACACCATAGGGACGGGATAAAGAATAAAATTTTCTAATAGTGTTTACCTTTACCCACCACAAATTAGTTGTCTCATTCGAAACCTTGATCTTGGGATCTCCAGTCAGCAAGGTTGAGTATCCTTCATGGAAAGTTTAATTTATGAGCTTAATCCCCTTCCCCCTCGATGCATTTCTAACTATCTCTTGGGATAAACCTTTCGTCAAAGGTTGCGCGATATTCTCCTTGGACTTTATCCAATCAATGGAAATAACGCCGATTGAGATTAGTTATTTTCATATTTAGCTATTATAGCTTGGCTAACACAATGTATAGATATAGCTGGCACAGGCCTATGCCAGAGAGGAATGTCTTCTAAAAAGCATCTTAGGCACTCGGCCTCCTCTCGTGCTTTATCTAACTCAATACTCTCAGATTCCATAATGAATTGAGCAATATATGTTTGTTTGAAAATCTTTCAAAAACAAACCCTCATGCTAGAGTGAAACATATCCACTCGTATACTTAGACTCTTCTGAGTCAAATATCTAGTTTACATCACAAAGTCCCTCAAGGACAACAAGATACCTTTCATAAATCAAATAAAAGGTAATAGAGTGTTTTAGGTACCATAATACTCTACTCAGTGCATCTGAATGCTATTGCTCTGGACTACAATTATATATACTTAACTTACTCACAATATAGGCAATGTATGGACTCTTACAGTTCATTAAATTCATCAGACATCCTATAACTCTTGAGTATTCAAGTTAAGATACTCCATTACCCTTTTTTCTTGAGTCTACAAGAATAATCGTACGGAGCACAAGCAGGCTTACAATCACACTGATTGTATCTCTTAAGTACAAATTCAACATAATGAGAATGACTAAGACTACATATGTTAGATTATTTTCTAATCCTCATCCCTAAGATTACATCAACAGGGCCTAAGTCTTTCAAGTCAACGTTCTCATTCAGCGCATGTTTTTAGTGGAATTAATCACATCTATGCTTGTATCAAGTATAAGCATATTATGAACATACAAGCATACAATCACACATGCATCCTTAACAAGTTACTTGTAAATATACTTGTCAGATTCATTAACTTAAATCCACTACACGTTATCACATGATCAAATTTTCCATGTCACTGTTTACGTGCTAATTTTATAAACCATACAAAATTTTGTTTAATTACAAACTTTGTCATCATAACCTTTCACTACAAAGTCCTCAGGTTGGTCTATGTAAATTTCTTTATCTAATTCACGATTTTAGAAAAGCTGTCTTAACATCCATCTGATGTATTTCTTTATGACAGCAATAACAATTAGCATCTCAACAGAAGTAAATCTCATCACATGTGAATAAGAATCAAGGAAATATACACCTTCTTTCAGTTTATAGCCTTTAGCTACCAACTTAGCCTAATATTTTTCCACAGTTCCATATACCAAATGTTTCCTCTTAAAGACTCATTTACATCTCATGGTCTTACTCTCTGGAGGTAAACTAGTAACCTCCCAAGTCAGGTTCCGACGGACTGAGTCCATTTCACTAAATGAAGCTTCTTACTAGAATTGGGTTTCAGTAGATATCAAGGCTTTTTTACAAGTCCAGAGCTTAGACTAAGCTAGGCATGTTATGAAGTCGGCTTCATAAGAAGTCTCAAGTCTAATTTTTTTACTTCTCTTAGGCTCAACCTTAACTTCATCTTCCTTTAAGATAAGTTCTGACTATTTGAAAATAAATCTAGGGGATCAACAACACATCTCTAATGAAGTACAAGTTAAGAATAAACATGTTCAAAGAACTCAGCATCCCTAGATTATGTAATAGTATTCACAACAAATTCAGAAAAATCACACCAAAATATGAAAAATCAGAACACACAACCAAAAATCTATATGTAGAAGTATACTCAACATACCCTATATGAAGACACAATCAACATTTTTGGTTTCTATCTAGTTCTTTTAGGAAGAGGAATGACAATCTTAGTCAAACACCCCCACACTTTGACACATTCATAAGAAGGTCATCTACCTTTCCATAAATCATATGGAGTTTCATCTGATCCTTAAGGGTACTATATTCAGGATATACTAGTTAAGAGGACTTCCTCTCCCCACAAGGCCGCAAGTAATCCTGAACTAACCAACATGGCAATTATCATCTTCTTAAGGATACAGTTGTTATGTTCAAGGCTTCTAATTGGTTTTGAACTTCAAGTTTATACATCTTAAGCATCATCCTTATCCCTAAGAAATTATACAAGATAGTACCTCGTACAATCATCCACGAAAGTTATAAACCATCTTTTATCATAGTGGTTTTGGGTTGAACTCATGTCAACTAGGCCTAACTGAATTAATTCTAAGGTCTTAGAATTACTCTGAACATTTGTGCTAAAATATTTTATAGCATATTCATTTCACTTTTGTGTTCAAGATCCAAACTAAATTTGGGTACGAAGCCTATGCTAGTCAGTTTATGCATTGACTTATAATTTTACGGTTCCAAGTCTACCATGCAAAACATTCAAAGACACAAAAAACACACACACACACACACACACAAGAATCAACTATATTCACTTCATCAGATTTTCCTTTAAACTTATATAGACCCTAAGTCCTATAATTGTTGCCTAAAAAATCAATGCCCTTAGTTATAACAAGTTTTCCACATTTAATTAAGACCTTCAATCTTTTACCATCTTCAAGAGAACAAGATACAAGATTCTTTCATATGCTCGGAACATGAAAACTTCATTCAGTGTGAGAATATTACAGATATGAGCTTATGCTCGACCTTTCCCTTTTATGCGACCTCTGTTGCAGATAAGTTACTCATATAGAGTTTCTCGACATCCCTTATCCTCTGATAAGAGGTGAACAGGTCTCTGTTTCAACAAACATACTTAATGGCCCCAGAGTCCACCCACCAGTCTCTCACATTGGTTATTAAAATAACTTCCGACATCATGTCAATGAACTCGTTCTAATTTGTTTCAACCAAATTAGCATTAACTTTCTACTTATTAAGGTTTTATGTTGTCTACACTTTACTGCCGTATGGCCAGGAATTTTACAAACATAACAATCACCCTTAATTAAAGTAATGCCGAATTTAGTTTTACGAAACATACCTTTCTTGTGAAGACTACTCTTAGAGTTGTGTTTTATGTTCTCGCCTTTGTCAGCTTTGGAAGACTTGTGTTCATCCACATGCGCCTGGTAGCCATGTTCCTTTTCAATTTCATGTCACAAACTTCGTTTATACTTTGACCACGGACACAGTAATTTCCCAATCACCTAATACACCACATATCATAAACCTTAGTTCAGATAAAATATGAGTTTTGAAGATAATATCTAGATTTATAAACTTTGTTGGAACCATCATATCAAAAAACTCATGGTTACCCCATAAAGACTACTTTAGTTAACAACAAAATTCTTCCCGTCAGAATTTTTCAGGAACGTTTCTCTGTTTTGTAAAATATCAAAAAAATACTTTTACAACTCTAAAAATTCTGAAATTTTATGTGGTAACTATCAGGATGTCTACTACGTTGTGTCAAAAGGGTTCATCGAAATTCCTTCTAGGTTAAGAGATAAACTCGAAACTCTACAGCTGACCAAATATTCGTTTTTGTTTTTCACTCCACAATTAACATCCATTATTCACAAACCAACCAACCATTTTCGATTATTACAAATTCTAATGTCTTAAGATTGTTGGATGCAATAATCAAAAACAAGGAAAAATCAAATAAGCAAAAGTTATTGATACTTAGCTCCTTTATAATGAAAGTGATCGATTTGATGAAACGGACGAGCTCCCCATATCTCCGCAACAGCAACAAGGCAAAACTTTGGAAAAACAGAGTGAGTCACGTGTTCAACACGTTGCCCTTAAGACATTAGCGCCCGGCTACACTCAACAGTGATGCTATAGCCCTCACAGGACGAATATCTCCAGGATAAAACACCATACTACACCTACTACTAGCATATGTAGTAGATGCTCAACTTGAGCTTGGAAACTCCGAATAAACCATAAAGAAAAATCTCGAACACTTGAGAAGACAATATAAAATGTTTTTTCCCTTAGGGGTCCCTCTATATATAGAGCAACCCCTTTCCCATAGATTTTACAAAAGTATGAATTTGTTTATATAATTGACAAATACAACTTAAGAAGAAAAACTCCCCGATGTGGGACTAAAAGGTTTATATAGTCTCTTAAAACTACTAAAAATTGGAAACTCCACAATGTGGGACTAATAAGTTTCATTCACAAAAGAAAACAATAAATTAAAATTTTTATTAAAATTTTAAAAAATTATTTTTTATTAATCATTTTCCAACCGGTGGAAAATCTAAGGGCGCTTTTGTAAATGGAGAGATATGTTGGCTGGATAAGGCATCAAAGATTGTTGCTTTTAACTTAGCCGATGAAGAATTCCACCATATAGCTTCACCACCTCTTGAAGAAGAACGTAATAAGGAATTCCACCATATAGCTTCACCACCTCTTATAGAAGAAGGAAAATCTATTGAGAAGGGACTTTGTGTGTTTGGAGACTGGTTATGTCTTGTTAATCATATATCAGCCACACGGGAAATAGATCCACATTTCGACATATGGTTATTGAAAAAGAACAATGACATAAATGTGCAACAAAACGGAACCTGTAAGTGGAACAAGGAGTTTACTGTCTATTCTAAAACTAGAAATCCTTGGGAAATTCTTTTTCCACTAGGTTTTACCAAGAAAGGCAAGATTTTGTTTTGGCAGGATCGTAGATTTGTCTCTTGTTACGACCCAAGAACTGGGATACTTCAAAGTTTTAGTAAGGATGGCAGAGGTTATGTGAATTAGGCGCGAGACCCATACCATGTTTTGAAGCACATCATCACATTAACAGCTTTGTTTCGCTAAAAGCTCTTGGTGTCAATAACTGTAGGAGAAGACTGCAATATATGGGTAAGTAAACTGAATGATGGATAAGGATTTAAATCATGAGATTTTGTGTTTTGAAAATGTTCTTGCAGGCTTAATCGGAATGGGAAATCTAACAATGCAAACTTAGGTGAAAAGAACCCCAGCAAAGAAGAGATAGGTGGTTAGGCTTTTTGGCATATCTTTTTTTTTGGGCCTTGGCTGTTGTTAGTGATTTTCTTTGTTTGCGGAGTTTGCTGGCTTGTTTTCTTAGGTTTCTATGCCGTTCTCTGTTGCTGCACTTAACTGTGCTTTCTTCATGTACTTCTTTTTTCCGTTTCCAATAAAACTTTATCCATTTTAGTCAAAAAAAAAAAAAAAAAAAAAAAGGAAAAAAAAAGAAGAAGAATGCTTAAAGAAAGTCTAGACTCAATGCTTTTGTCCTATAATCAATCTTTTTCAGCATTTTTCTTTCTATCCAAAGTAAGAATGTATGCAAATTGGTCTGCAAATTGGCCTTACTTTAACTATAGCGCTTGTCAGTGTTTTCTTTATATTATCATCCCTTTATATACTGCTGCATGTGACCTGAAACAAACGACATTCATCCTCCTTCAAAGCTCTGCACATTGGTCTTGCTTGAACTGGACATGTTTATCCGCTGCAGACGCTATGAAGTAAGAACGTGTTCTTGCATGTAGCTAGTGCGTACTGACAACATGGGCGATAGAGACATAAGTCCCTTGGCCTGACAAGAAAGGCATACAGAGGAGTCATTTGGTTCTTCAATGTTCCCTAAAAAGATGATTAATTGCACACGTTTGGTTCATTGTCAACCTGTATGATCTACTTGTTTAAGCTTTATAGAGACTAGCTAGTTGTCCTTGTTGACTATAATATGGTTAATTAAAATATAGCTAAGAGATGATCGAGAAGGCAATCCTTAATTATAGCAGAAAAACATGTATACTTTGTAATAATGCTATGTCTATTGTGGTGTGTCTGCAAATTTACATTCACTAATTATAGGTTCCACCATTAAAGAAAGCACGGTATATACGGCCTTGTTCTAGTTATCCCAGTTTAAATGATTTAAGGATATATACGAGATGATGATAGAATCAAATTCTGTCATGGGAACGTTAGGCTGTGACAGTAAAACATGAGATTCTGTCATGGAATTGGAAATACTGGTCACTGAGAATTAATAGCTTATTATTTTACAGTCTTTTGGTTTAGTTAGGATTCCTTGAAAGGTTTTTCTCGTCAGAGTTTTTTAATCCATCAAGGAGTCTAATATTTTAGGATTAGGTTTAAGAGTTTTACTAGGATTGCTTTCTTAGTTCCTATATAAGAGCTTGTCAGGTCCAACTCCTGTATTATCAGAAATCCTAAGTTTATTCGTTATTTTTCCATTGTCTCTTGTGTGCTTTATCGCTTCTGCTGGCGTGATAAGAACTCAGTTCCTATCAGATGAGCATGAAAGATTCTCATTATTACAGAAACAATTGGCAACATATGAATAGGCTGTTCAGCGAGTGATACGAAAGAATCATTCAGGATAACACGTTTGCATCACATTTACTATATCAAAATTCAAGGATGTCAAGAATCTTAATGCTGATATTATTCAACCTAAAGAATATCTGCTCGTGCACAATTATGTCATGCATTTATTGGCTTACAGCGATAAATGGTTCTTGATTAGTTGTGACGAGGCGACATGGTTGAATTTTCAATATGCTACATAACCCGCAGAGTGATTTTCCTTCCTAAACGTGTACGTGTATTGCTGTATGTATGTCTCTGATAAATGGAACAACACACAGACATGGGCAACAAAAGCGGAAGTTCGCCACATGCAAGAAGTGATCATGAGAGAGCCTTAATGATATTCTACATGTTCCCTTTAGGTTTGTCTATACAAGGTGGATAATGGGTCAACAAATTTTGTTCATTTTATCTTTTGTATCTGAACCAACAGTCCAACACAGAACAAGTCTTGATCTCTAATAAGTTGATGTCCACCAAAGGTGAAGCACAACAAATTAGCCAAGTAATGAAGATCGACAGTGCACTAAAGTCCAAAGGCATCGAAGTCAAAGATGTCAAGAAACCATTGAAAGCAGTAGAGATGAACCTTCAAGATCTTGAAAATGGACTGGAATCTGTCTTCAGGTGTTTGATCAAGAATAGAGTTTCACTTCTCAACATTAATCTTAACCGATAGGAGACATGTTAATCTTCTCAATAATCGTAGTCATTTGTCCGCAATTTTATCCAGGAAAATTTCTATGTAAGTTTGTATACAAATATATACTATAATGAAATGAAATTAAGATAATAATAATACAATTATTTGACTCGAAATATCATCCTATATATATGCTTTTATCGGTATACTTTAACCAATATCAGGAAAACACCAAGATTATCAACATATAAAAGTTCACCATCTCCATATTGTTTTTAGTCTTCCATGATATATACAACCAATAACTGCTGCGCCGAACTCTATATTTATCATCTTAACACCACTGACCTTATTTAATCTAAGTGGTAAAGGATATGCAATGGTGTAGAGGAGGAAACCAACATGCAATCTGAAGTCCTGGCAATGTATGTGTTTATCGATATCAATATTTTCTTTCTTCGTATGTAGTATCCCATGCATGTATACGGATATCATATCTTATTGCAACAGATCGTTACCTTTGGTTGTTGGGTGTTCTAAGCATGTAAAGAAGGCATGAGATGCAATATTCTCGTACGTAATTAACAACTTGGATGCACAGTTGTTAAGTAAGTACGTACTGTATGACAGGACCAGATTTGGCGATGGAAACAGAAGTTCTCGCAATATCCAAATAACATGCAAGCGCACAAGAAAGGGATAGAGAGGAGTCCTTTTATTCTTGATGTTCCCTTGCGACAAAGATGAAAATTGGACACTGTCCGTAAGCTAAAATATCATCTTACACTATCTTTAAATTTATATGCTTGTTGGTCGCTAGGTTTGGACATCTGTAATGAAACGCAAGGCTGTCTAGATTCCAACTTTTGGAAAACGTAGAACGTAGATATCGATCACTAACTAACAGCAGTAAACAACCAACCGTGTGTGTCATTACAGATCTTTCTAGGTGTTATACCATTCATGCACGACATTACAGTCTGTTTATCTATATGCTTTGTTTTTTAATATATATTTTCATATGTTGATCGATGTTATACGTACAGTCGGTAGGGGACACACACTGTGTCATTAATGGGGGAACGTGCAGAGACAGTGGCGCACATAGAGGAAGTTCCACTTACACCACATGAATACCGCCCCTTGCTGTAACATGTAGCCTGACTATAAAAGGAGCACCAGTTGAGAACCATTAACCATCATCAAAACATAACTCTATAACTTCTGTAACTAATAAAAAACCTTCATCATTTCTCCTAAATAAGGCGTAAATTTCTTCCTCAAACAAAATGGCTTACCATGCTCGCTCCATCAGTTTGCCCACTAGATCTAACCCACTCGCTGCTGCAGTAGAGGCACAATTGTGCAAATTGAGATCTTCAGATCTCACCTTAACCATCACCAACAACTTGGTCGCTCTAAAGGACTTGTATGAATGCGTTGAGGATTTCCTTTCTATCGAAGATGGAAAATGCTTAGATGCAGTCTTGGACAGATCTTGCATGTTATTGGATGTCTGTGAAACTATTAAGGATGTTTTGTCTATGATGAAGCAATCTGCCCAGGATCTTCAATCCTCTATTCGAAGGCAATCAAATGAATTTGATGCATACATGAGCTCAAGAAAGAAAGTCTGCAAAGTCATTCAAAAATGCCTTTCAGATCTTAAGAAAAACACCAACAAGAACAATGATCTTGTTAGTGATGTCCTAACAGAAGTTGAAGCAACTACTCTTGCAGTTTTTGAATCTGTCTTGTCTTTCCTATCTGCACCAAAGCAAAGGTCACTAGTCTCAAAGTTGACCATCAAAAATTCTACCCAACAAGTTGTCAATGAAGTAACCAAGGTCGATATCGCATTAAAGTCTAAAGTCACTGAAGCTAAGGAAGTGCAGAAGCCATTGGCTTCCCTTGAGATGAACCTTCAAGAACTTGAGCAGGGATTAGAATCTGTCTTTCGATGTTTGATCAAGAACCGAGTTTCACTTCTTAACATTCTCAACCTATAGATCCGTAAATATATTCACCTCCCATTGGCATTTTCCGCCTTTTATCAGGAAATGCCCCATGGAATTTTTACTGTACATATAATGTATATAAAAGAAAAACAAAGCATATTAATACAAGAAATCACTTCACTCGAAACAATTGTCTCAAATTTACATCATTTTTTCTTTTGTTGCGTTTGTGCAAATTTACATTTGGTAACTATACGTCCCATAATGAAAGCACACGAATTATGCAGTAATTAAGGTCCAGAATGATTAAGGAAGCATTGACCTTTGATTATTATATCAAATGAGCATGTGAAGATACTAATTGTTAGAACGGCCAAGGGAACATATGCACAGAACTTGAAAGCTGTCAAGATTCCATATGTTCGTAAATTCAGATCTTCGATCGATGTCAAAACGACCTTTCACCTATGCGCATAGTATAGTATCATATTGCAAGATGTTTAGAGCCCTGCCAACAAATTAAGTTCCACAGAGAAATGGCTTCTTCATATCCTGAAGAGAGGTGACAAAGGGAATCATACGAAATCTTGTTTTTGCATGGTCAATGCTTAAGGTTCTTAAAGACAGGCATTAAATGGAAGACACACAAACAGCGCCACTCATGCACGTACATAATATTGCCATTAACATATATATACAGATTTAATCTATGAGAAAGAGAGACAAATATGAAAGATGCTTACACAGAAATCAACTACTCTTTATTCAACAGTAGTTCAAATTTAAGTTCTGCCGGTTCTTAAATAGGAGATGCTTTCATTTATTTGTGCTTATGATGAAGTCACGAAGAATGCTTTTTTAAACTTCCTTGACCAGGTGATTGATTGCACAGTTTTGGTAAATTCTTACCGTATATGCTGCTGCACTTGTTTCATCTCTAAAGAGATTATATACATTTTCCTCGTTGATTATTTTATTTTTATTTTTTTGAAGAACAAAGGTTGAATCTAATTCATATTTGATTTCGATAGTTCAGAGAACATATTAGATAAAATATAGCTAAGCCGATGATCGATAAGACAATCCATATTGCAGAAATACTTATTGTAATAGGAACCAAAGGTTGTCGAGGTTTCAAATGTTGGAAAAATCATTAACTCTAATAAACAACCAAGTGTGGGTATCAATACAAAACTTTTCTTGGTACTACACTCCAGGCATGCACGTATATATAACACTAAATTAACTTGTATAGCTAAAGCTTTCTTCATCTTCTAAAAAATCTCAAGATGTCTTCTTCAAAGAAAGTTACTTGACACACTCGGTCCATCAGTTTAAACGATAATATCCCTGATATAAAGTCGTACCAGTGTATCGGTACTGGCCGAGATAAAACGATATCCGATATTAACTACATTGGGTGCCACACTAGTTGTAAAGCATGGTTGGAACGATGCATAGACACAGTGCCGAAGATAAAGGAAGTGCCACCACACCACATGAATATGTTCCCCTCTTGTACCTTGTAGCTTATGTATAAAAGGAGCACCAGCTGAACTTACTTTCATCAAAACATAACACTAAATTAACTTGTATAGCTAAAGCTTTCTTCATCTTCTAAAAAATCTCAAGATGTCTTCTTCAAACAAAGTTACTTTCCACACTCGGTCCATCAGTTTGCCTACCAGATCTCACCCACTAGCTGCTGCAGTTGAAGAACAATTGTGCAAATTGAGATCTTCAGATCTTACCTCATCCATCTCCAACAACTTGGTTGCTCTAAAGGAGTTGTACGCATGTGTTGAAGATATCCTTTCTACCAAAGAGGGAAAATGTTTAGATGCAGTCTTGGACGGATCTGTAATATTATTGGATGTTTGTGGAACTATCAAGGATGTTTTGTCACAGATGAAGCAATCTGCCCAGGATCTTCAGTCATCTATTCGAAGGAGATCAAATGAATTTGACGCTTACATGACCTCTAGAAAGAAAGTCTGCAAAGTCATTCAAAAATGTCTTTCAGCTCTTAAGAAAAATACCAACAGGAACAATGATCTAGTCACTGACATCCTAACAGAAGTTGAAGCTACTACTCTTGCAGTTTTTGAATCTGTCTTGTCTTTCCTCTCTGCACCAAAGCAAAGGTCACTAGTCTCAAAGTTGACCACCAAAAGTTTAACCCAACAGGTTGTCAATGAAGTAACCAAGGTCGATGTCGCATTGAAATCTAAAGTCATTGAAGCTAAAGAAGTACAGAAGCCATTGGCTCCTCTTGAGATGAACCTTCAAGAACTTGAAGATGGATTAGAATCCGTTTTTCGGTGTTTGATCAAGAACCGAGTTTCATTTCTTAACATTCTCAACCAATAGATCCATAGATATATTCACGTCCCATTGGTATTTTCCGCCTTTTATCAGGATATACCCCCATGGAATTTTTACTGTACATACTGTATACAAAAGAAACATGGCATATTAATACAAGAAATCACTTTACTCGAAACAATTGTCTCAAATTTACATTATTATCTTTTTTTGTTGTGTTTGTGCAAATTTAAATTTGGTAATTATACGTCCCATCATCAAGGCGCACGAATTATGCTGTAATTCAGGTTTAGCATGATTAAGGAAGCATTGACCTTTGATTAGTATATCAAATGAGCATGTGAAGATACTAATTGTTAGAGCTACCAAGGGAACATATGCACAGAACTTGAAGTTGTCAAGATTCCATATGTTCGTAAATTCTGCTCTTTGATACCAAACCGTGTGTGTGGCCTTCCAATTATGCGCATAATATCATATTACACCATGTATAGAGCTCTGCCAGCGAATTAAGTTCCTGATGGAATCTCAAAGAAATGGCTTCTGGATGTCTTGAAGAGAGGTGACAAAGGGAATCATACAAAATAGTGTTTCTGCAAGGTCAATGCTTAAGGTTTCTCAAAACAGGTAATAAATGGTAGATGCACAAACAGCGCCACTCAAGGACATAGTTAAATATTAGCATGTACAGAGATTTCAGCTATGACAAAGAGAGACAATATACGAAAGATGCTTACATGGAAATCTACTGCTCTTCGTTCAGCATGTATTTCAAATTTCATATGAATACTTGTGTCATCGTTAACATGAACAACCAGTAGACATGGGCGATAACTACGGTAGTTCCACCACATGATAACCTGATAGAAGTGATCATCAACGCATGATAGAGCCTCAATAAGATCCCTGATCATCAACAAAAACTAAATTCACTTGTATATATTTTTTCTACACTCTCCTGCTAACTGAAGTGAATATGGCTTCCTCGAACAAAACTTTCTGTTTGTTTAGACAGTTTACCCAACGAATGTTATCCTCTAAATCTTGCAGTTGAGGAGCAATTGTCCCAATTAAGATCTTCAGAACAAAACACCTCAGCTTCATCCATCTCAAGCAACTTAGCTAGTCTCAAGTACTACTTGTACGAATCTTTGAGGATTTCCTTTCTACTCAAAATTGTAAATGCCTAAACGCAGTCTTGGATATGGATCTATAATGTTTCTAAATGTTTGCAACATTGTAAGGATGTATTGTCTCAGATGAAGCAATCTGTCCAAGATCTTAAGTCCATTTTTCAAATGAAGTTGACAGATACATGTCTTCAAGGTGAGCAAGGTGATCCGAAAATGCCTTGCAGAACTGCCTTAAAAGAATCTTCACTGGATTTCCTTTCTACTCAAAACTGTAAATGCCTTAAAAGAACTGCCAACAAAATGAATGATCTTGTAGCATGATGCCAGTATTTTAAAGGAAGTTGAAGCAACTACTCTAGCAGTTTTCGAATCCATTTTGTCTTTTTTATCTGAACCAAATAAGTCTTTAATCTCTAAGTTGATATTCACCAAAGCTGCAGCACAAATATTTAGCTAATTAATGAAGATCGATATTGCATTAAAATGCAAAGGCATCGAAATTAAAGATGTCCAGAAGACATTGGAAATGAACCTTCGAGAGCTTGAAGACGGACTCAAATCCGTCTTCAGGTGTTTGATTAAGAAGACCAGAATAGAGTTTCCCTTCTCAACATTCAAAACCACTCAGAAATCTATATATAGATCTATTCAACTTCCCATTGGTATTTTTCCGCACTAATCAAGAATTTTACTGTACAAATTGGTATACAAAAACAACAAAGTATAATAATAGAAACAAATCACTTTCCTCAACACAGTTGTCTCAAATTCATGTCGATCGTTCTTCTTTTTACCTTAGTGGTGTATGTGCAAATTTACGTTCGTTAATTATATGTTCGATCTGTCAATGGGCGGAGCCGGGTGTGCAAGTCACTAATGGGTGGGAGGGCAGGGGGTGCAAAATGGGCCAAATGGCTGAATTTTAGCTTACATATGTGAAATTGGGCTTAGGGGCCAGCTGGACTGGGTGTAGAACTGCACACCCATGCTTCAAGATGGCTCCGCCCCTATGTCATAGAACCATAATTTTGGGCATACCAAAATCTTTCAAGGCATACTGAATGAAGACAAAAAAGGTTGTTGAATAGCAAAATCAGATAACCCCTTAACCCAAATTTTTTTAATGGTTGTTTAAGGCATACTAATAATCTTGATTAGTGATTAAATATTTTGTTTAGAGATTAAGATAATTTTCAGAATTATAAGAGTTGTTTAGATGAAAAATATGAGGAAAAAAATCAAAGTTGGTTTGGTTAAGAAGGAGAGAAAGAGAAGGAGAAAGTGAGAAAATTATAATTCTTGATTCAATGGAGGATGAGGAGGGTCATATATCATCTAAAAAACCTAGGAAAATACACATCAACTACATCAATGATTCCCAAATGACTGATTTATTAGATTATGAATCATGGTTCGGCGAAGCAGGTTGAGGTTCGGCTCACATCTATGAGCCGAATCTACCAATTGATGAACGGTTCGGCTTACTGAATCCGTTTACTGCATGCGCCGAACCTATAATTTCCAATTCCCACCCTTTTGCTAGACACTAGTTCGGCTTATATGAAAGTTTCATAGTAAGCCGAACAACATCCTGAATAGCCCGGAATAGAATCATTACTAATTCGGCTTACATATCCAAATTCGTATGTGCCGAACATAATTTTTTAATTTCTGGGTTGAAATATTGTTACTGGTTCGGCACATATGGAGAATATCGTATCAGCCGAAACCTCTTATGTTCAAGGTTCGGCACATAATATGATTATCGTCTGAGCCGAACATGAATTTGTTAATTTTTGGGTTAAAATATTGTTCGCGGTTCGGCACATATTGAGGATATCGTATAAGCCGAAACCTATAAATGTTCATAGTTCGGCACATAATGTGATTATCGAATGCGCCGAACCTGAAGGACAAATGATTCGGCATTTAACTAACATTAGAGGATAAGCCGAACTCTATAAATTCGGCGCATAACTGTTAAGCTATTCATTAAAACATGAAATTGAAGGTGTCCATAACCCAATCCCAGCACCATTAAAAACAAAGTTCAAGAACTAAAAGCAAAGGTGTTTGCAACACCATAAAAGTGTACTTAAAACTTAAGAAAAAGTGTACCATAAAAGTGTACATAAAAGGGCATTTAACCACGACCCCTCTTATTAGTTCCATGACCACCTCTTCTTCCACCTTGGTATTCATCTTCCGACGCATCATTACCGGGTTGGACGGTAGCACCAACTTGGCTTGTACCTTCACCAACTTGTCGAGACCTCTTAGTGGTAGGCCTTTGTTCGGGTTCCTCGGGTCCTTGTCCTTTGTTGATGATTGCATCCCACTTGTCGATGAGGTATTTTTGTTCTTCCACGGTCATTGTTGTTTTGCAACCAAGTTTGGCCTTCATTTTCTTCAACATCTCCCTACCCGCGGCAACCTATTTTCATTTGAGAACAACTTATAACCATGAGGTTGAAGACATTTTTACCGTAACTAATATATGAAAACAGTATAAAGTGAAGTCATTCTTACCATAACCTTGAAAGCCTTGACTACATCTTCGTAAGTATACTTGTTGGTGATCTTGATTGGCGTCGCCTTCCCCTTATCAGATATCTTTTGCCTTTTCTTATTGATAATGAAGGGATGAGAAATTTGGTTATACCAATCCATATAGCCCGGATCCTCTTCACATGGATCATCAAGTAAAGGTGTTAACTTGGACGCATCTAATGTGTGATTGTCTAAATTATTCCAAAACTCAACGGTGGGATCAGGATCATACTTTGGTTCCCAAGATGAAGTGGTGCTTTTAGTTCCCTTACCACTCTTTGGTAACAACCTGAATTTCTCGTCAAACAAAGGAACCTTTTGGACACATCCTAATTGACGGAGTACTCGCCTAGGATCTTATATAACATAACCACCAGGATACCACAATGGCCCATGATACATACCTACCGGCATATCCTCATCTTCAAAAAATTCATCTTCTTCATCTTCATTCTCATATGGTTGAAAAGCGACATCATCAACACCAAGACCGTCTAACGTCTCTCTCAAACTTGCCACCAACTTCTTTTTGTTCCTTTTCTTGGAGTCCTCGTACGCGTACCGTGTTGCAGTTGGCTCAGTATCAACATAATCGACATCTTTCTCAAATACTTTGGCCAAGTTCAAAATTGGGAAATGGTCATATATCCACACCTGCATCCAAAGAACCACATTAAAAAATCAAAGGAATTGAATTGATAGAAACAAGTTTTACTTGGAACATCAAAGTAAGACTAAAGTTTGCAAACTCAGAGAACTGTTCGGCTTATATGGATCAAGTATTATAAGCCGAACCAATTAATAAAAAACTTAGGCTTAAAAGGTTTTATGGTTATAAGCCGAACCATACTCTGAACTCCCAAAAGTTACCTGGAGCAAAGTGAAGTTCCCTCCGATGTTTCTACTTGTCAACCTAGACTCGGTGGCAAGTTGGTCCAGCAGGTAAGCGAGCGTAGACGTTCCCCAAGAAAACTTGTTACAAGTTTCAAGATTCTTTACCAATTGGAGATAATTAGCATTTACCTTGTTTCCGGTAGTGTCGGGAAAGATGTTTCTACCAAGAGTATAAAGCAAGTAGGCAGTTCCGGTTTGCTTCACTTTGACGGGATCCATTATCAACAAACCTTGTGTGACTCTTTCCTTTGTGTTCTCAAACTCCCTTTTCAAGTTAGTCAACTTGATCTTCTTATTCTTCTTATTTCTGCCACCTGATATGAAAACGGTATCGACATCTTTAACTGATCGACAAAACTCCAACTCAGTTTTCATTGAACCCCAACCAAGGCATTCCAGGTACAAATTGTATAGCTCATCCCAACTCATGTCATAAAAACCAGCATCCACACTTACACCCCTTGATTTAAGACCTGTAATCTTACTAGCCTCATCAGGAGTGATTGACATCTCTCCAAAAGGTAATTGAAATGTGTAAGTTTCTGGACAAAAGCGCTCGGTAAATGCAGAGGCCGACACACTATCATATTCCTTATGTCCATAATTGATAGCAGGCCATAAAGCACTGGCTTGTACGTAAGCAATCACCTCAGGAACCTCTTCATCAAGACTCCATTCCGCTGCCCTCTGGTGTCTCAATACTCGGACTGCACGGTTGTGATCAGGAGTCTCATAAATTCTCTTCGCCCAAGAATCGGCATAACCAATAAACACATTTCCTCCATCTTCCGGAATACCATGAGGCAAACCATCTGATCGAGGTGTAATTACGTCATCTTCATCAGGAATGTGTAAACCATTGATTCGTCGATCATCATCGTTCTTCTCTTTCTCGGGTTCTGCCACCTTCTTACCTTTCTTGTCTTTCTTGGGTTTTCCTTGGGGTTGTGTTTCTTGATGAACTTCTTGATTATCATAAACTTCTTCATCTTCAGCTATTCCTTCTTCTTGTCTTTCAATTCTTACTTGTCTTTCAATTCTTACTTCTTCTAAAGTTCCTCCTCTACCTCCCGCTCCCAATTTTTTCTTACCTCCTCCTCTAGGATCGGGAGTTTAGAAGTAGAAGGTGTTACCTCCATCTTCTTCCTCTTTGTAGCTGCATTGGTCCTGACACAAGTATGAAAGTTATAAGACTAATTCAAACAACAAAGAGATTTGGAAAGCCAAAAACTTGTAAGAAAATAAGAAGGCTCGGCTTACCCGAAATAACACATATGAGCCGAATCATGTCTTGAAATTTTTATTAGCTTACACAGAGAGTGGATCGGCTCATACCACAAAACAATTATAATCCGATCCCATATATTCGGCTCACAACCGATACCGTCGAATAAGCCGAATCTATGATTATGAACTCAAACATGTATTCGGCGCAACATGATATAATATAAATAAGCCGATCCTACACACTTGTAAAATTTATGAAATTTTAACAATAATATTCGGCGCAACACTAATACTATCGAATAAGCCGAATCTAGACTTATGAGTCGAAACCTTTATTCGGCGCAAACCTAATAAAACCATACAAGCCGATCCTAAGCACATGCAAAAATTCTGAAAATCAAACAACAATTATTCGGCACAAAACTAATACTACCATACAAGCCGATCCTACGCACATGCAAAATTATTAGCCGATCCTATATATTCGGCTCACAACCGATACCGTCAAATAAGCCGAATCTATGATTATGAACTCAAACATGTATTCGGCGCAAGATGATATAATATAAATAAGCCGATCCTACACACTTGTAAAATTTATGAAATTTTAACAATAATATTCGGCGCAACACTAATACTATCGAATAAGCCGAATCTAGACTTATGAATCGAAACCTTTATTCAGCGCAAACCTAATACAACCATACAAGCCGATCCTAAGCACATGCAAAAATTCTGAAATTCAAACAACAATTATTCGGCACAAAACTAATACTACCATACAAGCCGATCCTATATATTCGGCTCACAACTGATACCGTCGAATAAGCCGAATCTATGATTATGAACTCAAACATGTATTCGGCGCAACATGATATCATATAAATAAGCCGATCCTACACACTAGTAAAATTTATGAAATTTTAACAATGATATTCGGCGCAACCCTAATACTATCGAATAAGCCGAATCTAGACTTATGAATTCAAACATTTATTCGGCACAAAACTAGTACTACCATATGAGCCGATCCTCTACACATGCAAAAATTCTGAAATTCAAACAACAATTATTCGGCACAAAACTAATACTACCATACAAGCCGATCCTACGCACATGCAAAATTTCTGAAATTCACAAAACATATTCGGCACAAAACTAACACCATCGAATAAGCCGATCCTAAATATAAGTCTCTGTGTCACCAAGTTCGGCTCAAAACGGATTTCAGATATACGCCGAGCCGTTCATATGCACTTTCAGGGTTCAGTTTCAAGAACAGCTCGGCGCACATTTAGTATTTGTTTTGCGCCGAACCATACCCTGTAACCACCGCAGAAACATGATTTTGACGAATTAAATAATCAAACCAATCAAAAACATCAAATACGAGATGGGTTTGTAAAACTAACTTTCTTATTCTCATTTGTGGAGTTGGTTCTTCTTCAATCTCTTCTTCCGGTTGATTTTGTGGTTGATTTTGAGTTTCTTCTTCACTCTCTAAATATTCTTCTTCTTCAATGGGTTGTTCAATCGCTCGATTAGAACGAGATACTGGCTTACAGCGAACCATTATATAGATGAGTTTAATCGTCGACTAAATTTTCACGAATCGACGATTAAATTTCCGCGATGATACGATGAAAAAAAAGGAAGAAGAAGGTTTCGGCTGTTGTGGAGGAGGAAGAAGAAGGGGTTAGGGATATGAAACTGATTTTGGTTTATTGATTATAGGTTTTTGTATTAGGGATAGGGATAGATTAGTAGTAATTTAGAGAATTTAAGGGAATATAGGTAATTGAACCACCCCATAGGGTACCCTTATAAGGTCACCCAAGTTAGGACTAGTCCTTTGTATGCCTTGAAAGTTTTAGGCATGCCCAAAATTGGTGTTCATGTCATAAGTCACGCCAATTACCAGGTAGGAGATATAGAATGATCTAGGAAGCATTTCCCTTGATAATATATGAGATGAGCATGTGAAGATTCTAAATATTGGGATACTGGTACATAAGGAACATATATATAGAATGATCACATTCAAAGCTATCAAGATTCTAATTGTTAAGATGTTAGACTATATGCCTAACAACCTTGCTATTTGGTAGCCCTTTGGCTAGCTCCTGACTTCAATCTTTAACTTTTAATTGAGCCCATATGAACCTTTCATCTAGAATTTTGAAGCCTTGGGGCTGGCAGTGGATCCTGGAATTAGGAGTGTGCAACGGACGGACGGTTGCAGATTAGGGGTCACCCGCAACCAAACCGTACAAGTTGCGGATTTGGAAAATTGAACCGTAACCGGCTCAATCACCCGCATATTTTACGGGCAGGATGCGGATTAACCACGGATGTAACCAAAATAAAATAAAATAATAAATACTAGTATAGAAACCAGAATTTTAATATAGACGACACTTAATACAAAAGAGTACTAACACGATTTCAATTGGCGAGAGTTCCATTTTAGATTAAGGCTTTAACTTGTTCATTTTCTTCCCCATATGAGTTGGTTGGCTGTGACTTTCATACACTAGCATTGACTTCTTAAATGCCCACCAAACATAAGATGCAACTCCTGGCACAAACAAATATTTATGATTGTAAATTTGTAGCCTTAAGAACTGAGCAATTATATAAGGTGATCAGAATACTTCCCTTTCCAGGTAAACTGAACATACTTTCATAAACAAAAGAGTTTCAACTAATCTCCCCCACTTCCAAAAAAACTCAACCAAGGGAAGCAAAGTGCGTAAGGTGGTGTTTCCTAACTACAACCATGCAATTAATCAAGAATCATAAATAAAAACTACTAATAAATAATAACTTGAAGCAAACTAACAATTGAATTAACATAATCATCAAACTAGCAATTGAATTAACATAATCATCAAAAATTACTAATAAGTTTTATGAAATTTCTTCACTACCCTACGGTACGGATAAATCCGCGGATTTACAAAACCAACCGCAACCAAACCGCTAAACCTTGCGGATTTGAGAACTCACTCGTGACCGTCCCATAGACTCTTACGGATTGGTTTTCACCCGCAATTTTGCGGACGGTTGCAGATGAAATCCGCGGTTCCGGATTGTATCCACACCCCTACCTAGAATGAATATGATGGACCAATGTCAGAATCTTTACACTTAAAGCATGTCGTATTTTCGTTATTTTGTCCAACTCTCTAAGTAAGTTTGATTCCCATGTTTATTATTTTGATACGGAGAGTATAGTCTTGACCAATAATAGTATACTTGAAGTTTAGTCACGAGGAAGCTTGTTCTCAGGCTCCACTCCGATTGCAATAGTTGTCTTATAGCACCAATAATAGAAAACATTTTGAACGGTAACACTCACCACCTAAGACCATTAAAGGTATATTTAAGGAACTAGGATATCTTAAATAATCTGCAAGATCCTTAATATATAGGTTGTAAGCAGTCCAACCTATCACTGGATAAATAATATGCACCAGATTGAAAGACTGTCGCTTCTGGTTGATTAAATCGGATTTCTAACAGATTCAATGAATTAAACCTCAAAATCTCTCGGCATCATCGATGTCATCATAGTGAGAGGTACATTGAGAGAATCATACTTTCCATCACTCATACAAACTCTACGCCACCCATTAATAAAAGCGCATGTGTTAGACCTAAGTGAGGCTGAACATAATGAATAATCAACTCATATTCAAAATAATGATGTTTCTCAAGAATTTTTTTTTATATATAAGCAATTCTCAAGCGCCTCGAGAGATAACGACATTATTGATAAAGAGAACCATAAACAAAAATGATATTGTATATTTCCTTTCTTTGTTTTCATTATCCCATAATTTTCCCTTTACTTGGTTATATGGATAGTAAATACATGAATGGAGGAAAAAAATTCTCAATAAACTTCGAAGCAGAAAAATCTGGCTATAGATGTTTTTACACCGAAAGATGTAGAATCTTCATCCAATGTCCGATTTTGGTGTTTAGCCCCAATTTTTGAATCTAAAAGTCCCACCTTTCTTTTCGAAGAAGAAAAAGTCTTCAAGCCTCCAATATTCAAAGTAACCGTTACAAGATCATCAACACACTGGGTGGAGTCTGTTAACGTTGATTGATCAACAAATCTATCTACAGATCTTGAATCATGAGATCTGTAATAGTAAAATCCTCAAATACACTTTAGTGGAATAAGTAAACAAGTTTGACATATCAAGGATAATTATACCGTTAGTTTTTAATCAAATAAATGTTCAATCAAAAAAAAGAAAGATATGCTTTAGTTTCTAACTAACGGTACTACTAAACACTTCTTTATCCCACAAAAGACTTTAAAGGAAGGAAACGTTAGATGTTTCACTTAATTGGATTACTTTTATCTCTTAAAAAGTTGACTTCCGATATGATCAATCAAGATGTATGTCAAGGTATGAGCTTATAAGAATACAAGACTTGTATTCACTATTTATAGTGTTATGTCAAGGTATGAGCTTATAAGAATACAATACTTGTATTCACTATTTATAGTGTTATGACCAAAGATTGTTTGGAAGACAAGATATTACCAATTTCGAAATTCCTTAATTTATTTCCAAAATTAGCAAATATTAACTATTAAATCAATATCTTTCATAGATGAAACTAATACTATCTAGCAAACATTCACATACTTTACTAACATGGTAACCAGAGATATGCAAGCCTCTGGGACATGGTAATTATATATTCTCGATACCCAAAAACATATTGAAAAATCTGTTTCAGGATCTTGCCTTGAGTATCAAAGGAAAATACTTGAACATTAAGATGTTAGATATTAGCACTGTTTAAATCACTATGTCGACATTAATGAACATTCCAAGTCTAGCTAATTTACACCTCGATTTCTACATAAAACCAAAGATAACAAATATATCAAAATTGTAAAGTTTGGTCAAACTTTGTTAGGATTAGTCATGGATTAGATCATGACTTGTGATCTTTCCTAGATTAGATTCTTATTTAGAATTGGTCCTTATTTGAGATCAGTCCTAGATTAGATCGTGAATCACCTTTTCAACAATGAAACAAATTTCATAAGTATACTTCCTTAAACTATGTAATTGAAATTGGTTTCAAACATAATTTCAAGGTACGGATTCATTTATAAGTTCAACACACTAAATAATGAAAACTTAATAATTTGTCCAATGTCGATAACATGAAGTCCATAGATAAAGGATACTTCGTAACTCCGTATACATGAGTTGTAGAAACAACTAGCATATAATTCCTCAATGATACTTTGATCATAATATAATTACAAAGTCACCAATACTAAGTAATTGTAAACATACTTCACTTCAGATGTTATCTTTTCAATATTTACTTGACAGAACAAAGATAGAAACGAAACAAGTCAAGTATGTAGTTAATTACTAAACTTGGTGTTGATAGGGAAAAACGATTTGCTGGTTTTTTAGGAAAGTGAAGAGACGACTGTGCGGGCGAGACTCCTCAATCGAGCAAACTGCTTGACCTCACATAGATGCACTGCACGGGAGTGCTTTGAGTTCGAGAGATCAATCTGTAGAACTCCGGCCTAAACCAAGTCAATGGATGTTCCAGAGTCAATTCGGTCACAAAGAGGGAGAAGGGTTGATCTGTAGGAGGAAAGCTGAGAATTGTGTGGGATCAATGATGACCAAGGATTGTGGATATGTTGTGGGTTTCTACAAATTGATGAACTGCTGAGTTGAGTTCTGTGAATAAGTTTCGATCGAGAGAATTCTGTGTAGACGAATGTTGTTCTTAGTCATCGATTTTAGACTTATTTATATTGTCAGAATAGTGAACACATTGATCCCAGTAAGTGTGACGATTTCTTGAGTGAAAGAGTGGGAAGCGGGAGATCGTGGTAAAATCAGTTCCATGTCGTGTGGAGAGTTGGTTGATCGTCCACCCACTACTTTTCTAACTTCCTCAATCGCTTACACGACTTACTCACATTTCTCATCGTGGATGAACACACGTGTTGTAGGCCGCCAGACCAAAACCCTAATTGTATCCCCCATGTGACGTGATTGATGTCTCACGAACATAGAGTCTGCAAAGCATACATGTATTTGATTAGTCAGTCGTTAACTTGATTAGACAGTGAGTCTGAGTTTTGTTGAATTGAGCATGATTGACGAATGCTCAGTGATTCATGGATTGAACGTGTTATAGTTCTTGAATAATATTGATATTGCTCGTCTAAGCAAATATTGTAAATCGATGAATTGTTGAATATTGATAGTTGGATCAATATTCGAGCAAGTATTTCTCAATTCGATAAATTACTGAATATTGATAGTTGGATCAATATTCGAGCAACTGAGCAAGTATTGCTCATTCGATGAATTATTGGTGACCTGGGCCAATAAAATATTAATTAAAACATTGGTAGCTAGACCGAATATTATATAATTAATCGAAATATTGATTGTTGGGTCTACATAGATTTATTAGTGTTCGAAACTGCTCAAAATCATGATTTGCAGAGCATTTGTTCGAAACCCTAATTTTTGATCAATTGCTCGTCAATTGATGAATTACTGAAAATAGGTTACTGAGTGAAGGAGGGACTGACCACATGGGATGACGGACGACCATGTGGTTCCCAAGTGCTCGAATGAGCATGCACCAGATTCCTTTGTTGACTGGTTGGTGAAAGGATGATTAATTGCTGGTTTAATCACCTATTAGAATGGTGCTCATCTGAGCATTAGGTGATAAAACCTAATTATGGAGAAGTGAGGGACCGGCCAAGGGAGCATAGAACTGGCCCTTGGTGGTGTGGGACCATCTGACGGTCGATTGAGAAAATTCCAGGTTGGTTGGAAAGAGTTTGGACCCAATATGAACAATTGAGAAAATTAGGTCAACATTATAAAGATGTGTGGTACTGTATCCTTGCAAGCCTTAAGGACGGCCTTGGTCGGTCAAGGAAGCATGACCATGTCACCATGATGTCCGTGTCTCGGTCCTAAGAGTTTTCGTATTTTCTGGTGTGCGTTTGAGCAATATTTTGGATTTTCAGAAGAGTTTGATCTTTGACTGAAATTCCTGATTTTGCTCGAATGAGCAAGTAGAACCTTGATCGTTTGATCAGTATTTTGAGAATATTAAAATAATAACAATATTTTATGTATTTTTGTGAATAGCCTAGTCAGTCATGTGACCATTTGAATTTTTGGCTTTTTCATGGTTTGAGCAATATTTGAGAAAATATGGAAAAACCAGATTTTTGCTCAAACGGAAGAGTTTCATGAGATGAGGGAAATAATAATTATGAAAACAAGGGATTGAAAGGTGTGTGACCGGCCATGGATAGGGCATGGCCGACCGGCTAGGTAACCCGGTCCCATGACACTTTTCCTTATTTTTTTATTATTTTTCATGAAACCGTGAAAATATGGAGAAACCGTGAGTTTTGCGCAAACAAGGAAAGTTGCTCGAATGAAGGAGTCTTCATGATATTATGAAAATAAGAAAATAAGAAAAAAATAAAGGAAGAGGCTTGGGGGATCGGCCATGTGGCATGACCGGGGGCGCCTCTTTTATTATTATTTTCTCTCTCCTGTTTTGTGTAAGATTCCTCGTTTGTCCATATTTTCGAATGCTCGTTCATGCATTTGGGTGCTCGTTCGTGCATCATCATTGTTGAGTAGTTCGGCAGTTCGCGGACTTGGAAACAAGCTATTCTTCAGGTTTCTCTTGATCAACAAAGTTCGCAAACTTTGGTTCAAGGGATAGGACTTATGCACATATGTGTTTCCACAACAATACTTCCATCATTGGTTATGTAATCTAAACTCTCATTCCAACCATTGAAACATTCTTAGAGGATGTTATATAAATGTTACACCATTTCTCGTCAAAGCAATTTTCAAAGTGATTGAAACATATCATGACTTTCGTCACTAAGTAAAGATAAACATGATCGAAGCGAAACGCTTACCAAAACATATTTCGAGATATAGATAGGCGAGGTATACTCGGCTAGAAATACCAAATGTGTATAATCTAAGTCTATATATAGCATACGACTTTTTATCTCAAGAAGTATGAGATAGATTAGATAGACTTTTGAGTGACAGATAAGTTCAAATCTTCACATACTTTTTTGTCGAAAAGTTCCACCGGTTCCTTGAGTAGTTCTTCTTCTTGTATGATGAATCACCATGAATTCCTTGAGCCAATCTACACTTTCTATCCTAGTCCGAGACTTAGATATAGTAGACTAGAAATCAAGACTTATAGTTTTGATCACTAACATTGACAAACATGCTTGAGATAGCAACGCATGCGAGTTCGACCAATCAATGCTCTAACAGTAACGCCTGGCATTGATGTTTCCATAATGAAGGAAACATTTCACCATTACTTCTCGTATTTACTAACCGCCTCACTCTTATGACACTTTATTGTAACGGGCGTAGTGTACGCCGCACGCTGTGAACCGCCAGACCAAAATCCTGATGAGCATCCCTCAGTTTTGTGACATGTTTTGATGTATCGAGTGTTTTCACGTGTATCATGTTGTTATTGCTTGGCAAGTTAAGATTGAGAGGCTTGCGGTTCGGTGGTGACCTTCGACGGCCGAGATGTTGCATCTTGAGAGGAAGGTTAGTTGTTGGTTGTAGTTACCTTCCATTTGGTAGCCAGTGGTCTGGCCATAGTGTTGTCATGGATTGTGTATGCTCTTGGCGTGGCTGATTAGGTTTTGGTGCCGTGACCAAAGAATTGGTATAGCTAAGTGTGTGTTGTGGCCAAAGAGTTGGCAGCATAGCCAAGAGATTTCCACAAGTCGTTTGGTGGCAAGCTTGTACGGCTGAGATTTTAATCTCAGAAGAAGGGGTGGCCGTTGATTGTTTCAACCCTCCGCTTGCCGGCCAGCGACATGGAGGCATGGCCAGCACGGCTCGTGCATGCTCTTGGCGCGGACCAAATTAAGGTTTGGCACAAACCTTGGAACATTGGCATCGCAGCCAAGCGGTTTCCACAAATCGTTTGGTTTGGTGGCAAGATTGTACGGCTGAGATTTGCGTCTCAGAAGGAGGGGTAGTCGTTGATTGTTGCAACCCTCTGTTTGGCGGGCAACGGCATGGAGGCATGGCTAGCATGGCTCGTTCATGCTTTTGGCGCGGACCAAATTAAGGCTTGGCACAAACCGCAGAACTTTGGCGTCGCAGCCAAAAGGTTGCCACAAATCGTTTGGTTTGGTGGAAAGCTTGTACGGCTGAGATTTGCGTCTCAGAATGAGGGGTAGCCGTTGATTGTTGCAACCCTCCGTTTGGCAGCCATCGGCATGGAGGCATGGCCGGCATGGCTTTGGCATGGTTTAGGCGCGACCAAGCTAGGATTTTGCCATAGTTTTAGGCGCGGCCAAAACTAGGGTTTTGGCGTAGTTTAGGCACGACCAAAATTAGGGCTTGGCATTGGGCCAAAAGTTTCCACGCGTTTGGTGGCGAACTTGGACGGCTGAGATTTGCATCTCAGAAGGAAAGGTGGCCGTTGATTATAGCAACCCTTCATTTGGCAGCCAGTGGCATGGAGGCATAGCTGGCATGGTTTAGGCGCAGCCAAGCTAGGATTTTGGCATAGTTTTAAGCGCGGCCAAAATTAGGGTTTTGGCATAGTTTAGGCGCGGCCAAAATTAGGGCTTGGCATTGGGACAAAAGTTGCCATGCATTTGTTGGCGAACTTGGACGGCTGAGATTTGCATCTCAGAAGGAAGGGTGGTCGCTGATTGTTGCAACCCTTCATTTGGTATCCAGCGGCATAGAGGCATGGCCGGCATGGATTTGGTGCGGAAGTGTGGCTGGCATGGCATGATATTGGCACTATGGTGTGGCTGGCATGGTTGGTATGCCTTCGGCGTGGAGATGTGGCTGGCATGGCCTGCCATTGGCACGGTGGTGCGGTTGGCATGGTTGGCATGCCTTTGGCGCGGAGATGTGGCTGGCATGGCATGCCATTGGCACGGTGGTGCGGCTAGCATGGTTGGCATGCCTTTCGCGCGGAGATGTGGCTGGCATGGCATGGCATTGGCACAGTGGTGCGGATGGCATGGTTGGCATGCCTTTGGCGCGGAGATGTGGCTGGCATGGCATGCCATTGGCACGGTGGTGCGGCTGGCATGGTTGGCCTGCCTTTGGTGCGGAGATGTGGCTGGCATGGCATGCCATTGGCACGGTGGTGCGGCTGGGATGGTTGGCATGCATTTGGCGCGGAGGTGTGGCTGGCATGGCATGCCATTGGCACTATGGTGCGGCTGGCATGGCATGCCATTGGCACTATGGTGCGGCTGGCATAGTTGGTATGCCTTTGGCGCGGAGATATGGATATTAGGGTTTAGCGTGTCGAAACCCTAGTTTAAAATATGTGGCACGCGTAATTGGCACGTTTGGCTAGCATGCACGGCTGGCATGTGTAGAGATGATGCCAGTCAGTAACGAGGGCTCTGCCGTGGAGCATGGCATTTACTTAAAAAAAAGGTACCCCGATAATTTTACGCAGACATGTTGAATGGTTTAATAAATGTGCTAGTGGCAACATTATTACTCAAGTGTGACGTCACTGTTTGACTAAGGTTTTATGATTTTAACCCTAAATTAAAAACCACCATCAACAACAATATTGAGATATTATTGGAGATGATTTGTTTAAAGTCATTATAAACTGTTGGGAGATGAGGAAAATTCCGAACGACATTAAATCAAGTTTTATTGTGCTGATTCTAAAGAACAGTGCGTCTGATGCTATTAAGGATTATATCCCTATTGGTTTAAGCAATTTTTTCTCCAAAATATTTACTAAGATCCTTTATACACGGCTTGGTATGGTGCTAAACAAGTTGGTTTCTGAAGAACAAGTTGCTTTCATGAAAGGGAGAAGCATACATGAGAATATTTCTTTAGTTTTTGAGTTGATCAATGAGATTGTTGTGAGTAGGAAACATGGTAATGTGGGCATAAAACTGGATATTGCTCAATCTTTTGACTCTGTCAGTTGGGATTTTCTGGCTGAGGTCTTTAGGAGGTTTATGGCTTTTCTGATTACTGGTGCTACTGGATTCTGAACATTCTATACTCTGGTAGAATTTTTATTTTAATTAATGGCAGCCCTGAAGGCTTCGTTAGAATCACACGAGGTTTACGACAAAGTAATCCCCTTTCTCTTTTGATTTTTGTTCTTATTGAAGACGTTTTGAGTCGTAACCTCTCCAAACTGTTTGCAACTAAAATGATGAATTGTATGGTAAGCAAAAAAGGAGTAGCTCTTCCACATCTTCTTGTTGCTGATGATATTCTAGTTTTCTGCAAAGAAAACTGGCATAGCTTGCATAATTTAATGGGAATGCTTGGCATGTACGCAATGGCCACTGGCCAATATGTGAATAGAAATAAGATAAAAGTTTACTATGGTGGAGGCTCATGCTCACGTGGTTTAATTATTTCTAGTTTTTTGTGAATTGAATGGATAGAGTTATCTTCTGCGACAGATACTTGGGTATTCAACTCTATCCGGGCATTGTACGTAATATTCATGTTAGGCAACTGGTAAGATGATAATGGACTAGTTGGCTGGATGGAAGGGTAACTTCTTTCTTTACAAGCTAGGTTAGTTTTGATTCGTTCAGTCCTATTGAGCTATGTTATATATTCTTTGGACGTTTATAAATTACATCGAGCAAACTGAGAAGTCTATATGTAACTTCTTATGGTATGGGGATACTGACAAACATATGTACTTCACTGTTGCTTATGATAGTCTTTGTTGCCCACGTAGAGAAGGAGGTTTAGGAATTAAAAGGTTGCATTTTGTCAATAAAGCCATACTCATGAAGTTGTGGATAAGTATTAGAGATATGGACAAAGTCTAGGCCAGATTTTTGAAGGGTAAGTATTTTAAAGTAAATGACAACCTGATTGATTATAAACTTATGTCCGATATTTTTCCTGGAATTAGGTGGATATATAATTATGTTAAGAATCATACGCGTTGTATTATTGGTAACCAGACTGCTACTTCATTATACTTTGATAATATGATGTGGTAATTTATCGATTGATGTGCTAGGAATCACTTCTTTAAGAAGGAACGATATCCTTTCAAAGTTAGTGATTTGATTGTTAACGTCAACTGTGTTATTCCAAATAGGATCTGTACTCTAATGGTTAGAGCTGGTGTTGATGTTAATTTTCTTCCACTTATTGCTGGTGGTGAAGATTATAAAATTTGGGATCTGGATAAGAAAGGTGTTTTCTCGATTAAGTATGCTAAGACGGCGATCAGAACCACTTATGAAGAAAATATTGCAGCTAAGATTTATTCGAGATTTTTTGTACACCCAACTTTGGTTGTACAATATTGGAAGATTTGGAGAAAGGAGTGTGCGTAACTAATGATCAGATGATTTAGAATATGGGTAAGGAGATGCCAAAAAGGTGTTGTTTATGTAAGTAATATGACAAATCCCATAGCCATATTATTTGGCATTGTAGATTTTTAAAGAGAATATGGGCATAGGCGACTAGGATTTTTGATCTACATCCAGCTGAAGATGTTGTGGCCTCATATAAGGCAGCAACTGGAAGGAACAGAATGATCAAAGACCTATGGCTTGTTGCTAATCTAGCAATATGCCCGGAGTTACTGAAATTGCGCAATAAAGTATTCTTTGGAGGAGCAATTATTAACTAGCTTGGATTTAAGGGTAGAGTGTATCTGGTAATCCATGATAACTCAATACATAGGAAGGGTTTTAATTTTTGAAATTATGGATGATCTGCGAATAAATATTTCGAGCTTAGTACTTCTTTAGCTTAATACTATGGATGATCATCACCTCTTATAGGTATTCACTTTAACTAAGAATTATGAGACTTTCCTCATTTTATTATCATCGATTGTTCTTTACTTTACTTCCAATATTGACAATGCCGATTTAAGAATAATCGGTAAGATAAAATTCCACGACCTTGGCAATTCCGGGTTGTAAAATCTTTGAAAATCATGAATTTTAAAAAGTTTTATAAAGTTTTGACGGGCTAATATAACTCTAATTCTGTAACTAAACTAACTATAATCTGTAAACTAATCTAAAACAATTTCAATTCATTAACCCTAAATAAGTAAAGACGGTATAACCATTAAACAAAATATATGGATGAGAAGTTAATAATTTTACTTCAAAATAACTATATTTTGTTTTATACGTACAACAACCCCAAATTAGTTTCAGTTATTCTAGTTGCGTCAGAGTCGAAGAATGATTCTGGGAAAACCAGGAGTACGTTAGTTTCCTATTTATTAGGCAGCCACATAATACGATTTTTTTAACACAAACCCTTTCCAACATTAAATAATGTGAATAGTAAATATAAAGAGGAGCAGGTGTACAACAGCGATTAAGACATCCTCTGGTTTTGGAGGATCCTTATATTTTGACGAAGGATGCGAACAATCTAAGTGATCAATTCCTTCCAATTTACCAGCAAATCAAATTAACAAAACACGACAAGATAGATCAAATTGAACCAAAATATTTTTCAAATGAAGGGAAAAAAAAATCAATGGAACGCCATTCCCCTAAGTTATCTTATTCTCAAAGAAAGAGGAAAATAAAAGGAAAATAAAGAAAATAAAAATGACGATGAAAATATTTATATGGTAAGAATAATTTATTTAACAAAGCAAATTATTTGGTGTGCATACTTGTTTTGTTCACCGTAATCAATTTCCTAGTTGGTCTTTATATAACACCTAGTTAAAAGTATTTAAGCAATCAAACTTTGATTCTGCGTGATGGTTTTTACTAATTTTTATTTTTATCTAGTTTAAATTTGGTTTATAGAAAAACTATCTAACATTTCGTTTCATTGTGAAAAGAATCAGTTGATAACGACTTACTTAACACTTACTAAAACACTAGGAATACTTGTATCTGAATCATTAGGAATACTTGGAAATACTGTGTGAATGTTATTCATGATTGTTTTTCTTTATCAAACATTAATAAATTTTATGGGTTCTATTTCTTAATTATTCTTCTTTGTCAAAAAATAAATAAATACGAGACTGTTTTGGTTTATCTTAAATATTCTTTGTTGGGAATATTGGGTACAATTAATTCGCATTTACTCTGCCAGATTAATTGGAAATTTGGATTACGAAACGGTTACTCACAGAAAGTATCATGTAGCCACCAGAATTCCCAATGCGCGCGATAGGAAAAGGAATCAGTGAAATAAATGAAATAGAATCAAATAATTAACGCACCCAAATCCACAACAATGTTATAAGATTTTTGTTTTTGAGATCAGAAAATCCATCAAATTTATCCCAAGTGCACATATTCTCTCTACTGGTGCATTAGACTAGAAGAGCACCACCACCACCATCCAAACTTTCTCTCGTGCAACAAGAGCACCAACACTTCCATTAGATAGTTCTTTTTTCTTTCGACGTGTTCTTGCTTTTTTCTTAGCTCATCCGGATTTATATTCTTCGCTGCCTCACTTTGAAAAGTAAAAGTTTTGGTGCAATATGGGTATGAATGCTCTTCCATCAGATATTTCATTGAATATATTTTCTCGTTTAGATGTTGATTCAGTTTTAGAGTACAAAATGGTCTGCAAACCATGGCGCAATCTCATTAAGAATCTGTCCTTTGCTCGAATGCACCTTGCTCGTCGTAAGTTAATGCTGCAATATCATGAATATAGTTACATTCAGGATTTCTCAGATAATGCATCTGACACTATTCAGTCGGGGTTCCTTTCATTACAACAAATTGGGAGATCTAAGAGTTGCACACTTCACTATCTTGAAAACCATGTGGATGCTAAGAAGAAGTCTTACAAATTCAAGAATAGAAAGATCAACATTCCTCCAATTATGAACAACACAAGGTTTGATTCAGAACTTTTTACGATTAATTCGTGCGATGGGTTGATTTGTTCTACTATATGTCACCATTAATTGAATGACCCTATTCATATATATAACCCTCTCACCAGCGAGTACGCTTATCTTCCGAGATTTACATGTGAATAGGAAAATGGTGCATATGAGATGATGAGTGGGTTTGGTTACAATGCTTCAACTGACGAGTACAAAGCTGTTAAAATCTACTGTAAGGAAACGGTGGGTTTCCTAAATTGGGTCAACTTCCATATATAATATGGGTTGCCTAATGGACCATGGTTTCCTAGTATGAGTTGGTTTCCTAAACCAAGGAGGCTAATACTTTGGAACCAAGTTTGTGACTCCTATATAAGGAGGTCTAGGCTAAGTGTTTTAGTCATGAAATCCTCAATGTAAATCTCGTAGAGATGTGAGGGATTCATCCCACCTATTGAGGTGGTTATGTGAGAGACCTAATGGTGGAAGGAGTACATCATTATGGGTGTTTATTGGATACTTATCGATGTTGGAAGATATGTCATTATGGAGTATTCGTATGGATATGTTGGTAAGACATCTTGTTGAGGAGAAGATCATCTTGGTGGTGATGGATTAGATTATTGGTGCTGAGCTAAAGGCGTCCATGATAATCTATATCAGGGTGTACAGAGAAGATCGTCTCGTTGTGGTAGATAATGTGGTAAACATTATCTCGTATGGGTGAAGACGCTACTTTGGATATTATAGGGTGCTTGTGAGAGTTCTTTTGTTCGGTCACGTTCTGGTGAGTCGATGGATTGATTTAGTCAATCAGTTGTGTAATTCTCAATGGTGATTCTATAATGAATAAAGAGGTCGTATGTGTTTGGTGGATGTAGACAATATTACACACATTGTGTATATTGTTGAACCACGTTAAATCCGTGAGTACTATACTTCTTGTTACTTTGTTTATGGATTACATGTATGTGGTTCTCTTTATCTTCTTCTTATCCTAGATCATAGTAAGGTTCATGGAGCAATCCAAGAGATCAAATGTTTCTTGTTAGCTAATATGTTTCCGCAAGATTAACACGTGGATGGCTATGAACCCAACAATTGGTATCAGAGCATTGTGTTGGATACCAATTGCCCCAACAATTGGTATCATAGCATTAGATTAGATACCAATTGCCCCAAAAATTGGTATCAGAGCTATAGGTTGGGTAGAAGATTTGAAGAGAAAGTTTTGGATTTTCTGGTTGGAAGAAAATTTTGAAGACGAAGGATTTGGTTTCATCAAGTATGTCAGGATTTGATGTTACAGCTTCCGAAGATGCAGAGTTTGATGTTATCAAGGATGTGTAGGATTTGATTTCATCAGTTTTGGGAACAAAGTAAAATAAAGTGTACTTCTAAAGGAATGTGATTTTATTAGATGATCTGCATTCGAAACGGTTAAGATTTATGGTCTTGATGTTTATGGTGCTCTACATTGGAGATTTGATATTGATACTTATTGGAGCGTAAACCCTATGCATGGATTCAAGTAAGTTATTTATTCTCTATACTTCGTACTATTCTTGGAACTGTTTGAAAGACCTGCGTAGATTGTTTTCAATTAATCGGTGTTTGCTTGGAAAGACACGAGAAGGCAAGAATATCGTAGTTGGGATACAAATATTGATTTGTATGTTTGTGGAAGTAAATACGGAATATAAGCATGTCAAAGTCTCATTATTGTTCCAAACCAAGGAAACAATAATTTGGTTATCAATCGTCATCAATTGGGTTATGTTGTTGCTTGTATTTAACCTGAAGTTGAAGAATGTGAAGGTGGATTCATACTCGTTCTTTCTTAGTTGTTTGTTACAATAAGGACATGGGAAAATCTCTTTGTAGGTTTCGTTTTGGAAGTATTGTCCGTTTGCTAGGGTTTGATATGTTCCAGTTGTGAAGAGTTTGATTTCAGTCTTAATATTTGAAGCATGTGGTTACAAATAAGTTGCATGACAGTGATCGTTGGATGAGATGTGATATTGGTTGTGGTGGAGCTATAGACTCTTCTTATTGTATAAGAAGCAGTTTGTCGACACAGTTTGTTAGGGTTCGTTTATCTGTGTTGAAGTTTGACATTATGTTGGGTTGAACAATGTTTTCTGGAGTTTCTCTCGTACTGTTTTCGATGGAGGAGCTAGATAGTTTGTGATCTTTTGATTCTTTTCGATGACGTTCAATCGAAGAGTTGTTTTTTTATACACCATTTGAAGTCGATCGGAGCTAGTTGAAGTCCAAGACCGTTGTGAGAAACAGGTTGGTCTCTTTGTGTTGCGGATACGTTCTTATTTTGGTAAAGACCCATTGTGAGGAATTAAAAAGGTATCTCTTGGACACTTCAATAGGTTAAAGAATAAAGATACAATACTACAATGTGTATGGTGGTGTGGCTACGGGAGCTAGCGCATACTACTTGGAGAGAGCAACCTTTTATTATGCATTGGCTATTTTATTTCCCGATGATCGGTGTGAGACTTTCTGTTGGAGAGAGCAACATTATAGCAATGATAATATTTGGGGGTTTGCTCATATGCTATAGTTATTGAAATGGATTTCAATAGTGACAGAGCCTGTAGAGATGAAGGTAGAAATTTATATTGAGAAATTTTGTTCAACAACGATGTAGTTTCCGTCAAGTTATAAAAACAACAGCGTCTTGAATTTCTTGGAGCTTGAGGAAGTTACCGAAGGTTTCATATTATGTCTGGGTGTGATTGGGTCTTTGTGTGAGGACAGATTATCAGATTTCGAACATTGGTGTACGTTTTTGGAGCAAGATTGGAAAAGGGATATGCACAAGAGAGAATGTGTGACATTATGTATTGTTACAAGGGTAGCAGTAAATTCTTCGACGATGGTCACAGTTCTATCCGAGTCCGATTGTGTTGTGGTTTGACTGTCATGAAGTTGAAACTACATGCTTGCTTAAGAAATTGATAAAAGACTATCTTGACAATTATGTTAAAGCTCATAAAATGGACATTGTTGTCAAAGCCCGTTGAGGTTGCTGAAGTGGTGCAGAAGAAGATTGGTGAGTCAGCTGTCGAAGTATCTGTGAAGCTGGACACGTGTTTGGTATGTATACAATGGTTGAAGATATGATGAGCTTTTTTAAAAGGAGTAAAACTCAATTGGGGAAATATGGTCGTATAATCATGATCCAATCGGAGATAGGCTTGTAAAGCAAGATTCATAAAGATGAGCTTGAGATTGGCACGCAGTGGCAATGATCCATGGATTGGTTGTATTTGGTGCACAGTTAGGGTCATGCTCAATATGCTTTGGTACATACAAGATGGTTAGTTTCTTGGAAGCTAATATAAAGGTTGGTTTGTTACAAACTAACACAAAGTATCTCGTTAACTCGCTTTGGTGGACATGCTCGTGGAAATGAGCAAGTATGTGATCAGTTGTTTAAATAAGCAATTGACTCGGCTGGAGTTTAGAGACGAAGATGAAGACTATGGTTCTGTTAAGGTGATGCTTAGGCAGATGCATGGAGGCTACTGTGGTAGTTTCATTTGCTTATCGAGTAGTTATGGATGTCATCCCTAGATGTGGTGCGCAACTTGGAGTTAGTGGCTCAGAATAGTGGAACATTAACTTAGATGGAGCAAGGAAGGTCGAGATGGAGCTGCGCTCATGGTGGAGCAAGTTTCAAGAGGTAGTGAAGGCTCAAAGGCGCATAATGACTGTAAATAAGTTCGATTGGTAGCATATGGACAACGATCGTGTATGGTCTGATTGAGTTGGCATGCAATACACCTAGAATGGTTCCAATCAATGTGTAATTGTGAACATAAAGGAGTAAGGTGTTTCTCAAGATGTTGCATAACGGATGATCATATGATGATAGTTGTTGAGATGGTCAAATTTTTCACCGTGGTGGAGATTTCTATAATCACCGGTAGGTTGGATTGTTAAGTCTGAGTTGGTGAATTTCAATTTTGGTTTGCTCTCTTCTGGAGGAGGTTCTATGGAACAATTTGGATGAACTACTTTTAGGTTTGATTTCTATTGAGGATATGTAGGCAACCAGTGATGGTGCAATCGATGTTCAGAAGATAGAGGGATAACAGTTGATCGTCTCATGCATGAATGCATGATCCGAGGTGGAGAATTGTAAGGAAACGGTGAGTTTCCTAAATTGGGTCAACTTCCATTTATAATATGGGTTGCCTAATGTACCATGGTTTCCTAGTATGAGTTGGTTTCCTAAACCAAAGAGGCTAATACTTGGGAATCAAGTTTGTGACTCCTATATAATGAGGTTTAGGCTAAGTGTTTTAGTCATGCAATCCTCAATGTAAATCTCGAAGAGATATGAGGGAATCATCCCACCTATTGAGGTGGTTATGTGATAGACCTAATGGTGGAAGGAGTACATCATTAGGGTGTTTATGGCATACTTATCGATGTTGGAAGATATGTCGTTATGGAGTATTCGTATGGAGATGTTGGTAAGACATCTTGTTGAGGAGAAGATCATCTTGGTGGTGATGGATTAGATTATTGGTGTTGATCTAAAGGCGTCCATAAAAATCTATATCAGGGTGTGCAGAGAAGATCGGCTCGTTGTGGTAGATAATGTGGTAAACATTATCTCGTATGGGTGAAGACGCTACTTTGGATCTTATAGGGTGCTTGTGAGAGTTCTTGTGTTCGGTCACATTGTGGTGAGTCGATGGATTGATTTAGTCAATCAGTTGTGTAATTCTCAGTTGTGATTCTATAATAAATAAAGAGGTCATAGCCGTTTGGTGGATGTAGACAATATTACACACATTGTGTATATTTTTGAACCACGTTAAATTCGTGAGTACTATACTTCTTGTTGCTTTGTTTATGGATTGCATCTATGTGGTTCTCTTTCTCTTCTTCTTATCCTATATCTTAGTAAGGTTCATGAAGCAATCTGAGAGATCAAGTGTTTCTTGTTAGCTAATATGTTTCCGCAAAATTAACATGTGCATGGTTCTGAACCCCAACAATTGGTATCAGAGCATTGTCTTGGATACCAATTGCCCCAACATCTACCATAAAAGGAACGACAAATGGTATTTTCAGGTGTATATTCTTGGAATGAGAATAACAAATGGAAGGAGGAAAAAGAGATCCCCAACTCGCTATTTCATAATGTTGGTGGAAAATCTAAGGGCATTTTTGTAAATGGAGAGATATATTGGCTGGATAAGGCATCATAGATTGTTGCTTTTAACTAATTAGCCGATGAAGAATTCCACCATATAGCTTCACCACCTCTTGTAGAAGAACATAATGAGGAATTCCACCATATAGCTTCACCACCTCTTATAGAAGAAGGAAAATCTATTGAGAAGGGACTTTGTGTGTTTGGAGACTGGTTATGTCTTGTTAATCATATATCAGCCACACTGGAAATATATCCACATTTCGACATATGGTTATTGAAAAAGAACGATGACATAAATGTGCAACAAAACGGAACCTGTAAGTGGAAAAAGTAGTTTACTGTCTATTCTAAAACTAGAAATCCTTGGGAAATTCTTTTTCCACTAGGTTTTACCAAGAAAGGCAAGGTTTTGTTTTGGCAGGATCGTAGATTTGTCTCTTGTTACGACCCAAGAACTGGGATACTTGAAAGTTTAAGTAAGGATGGCAGAGGTTATGAATTAGGCGCGAGACCCATACCATGTTTTGAAGCACATCATCACATTAACAGCTTTCTTTCGCTAAAAGCTCTTGGTGTCAATAAATGTAGGAGAAGACTGCAATATATGGGTAAGTAAACTGAATGATGGATAAGTATTTAAATCATGAGATTTTGTGTTTTGAAAATGTTCTTGCAGGCTTAATCAGAATGGGAAATCTAACAATGCAAACTTAGGTGAAAAGAACTCCAGCAAAGAAGAGATAGGTGGTTAGGCTTTTTGGCATATTTTTTTTTTGGGGTCTTGGCTGTTGTTAGTGATTTTTTTGGGGTCTTTTTTCCGTTTCCAATAAAACTTTATCCATTTTAGTCAAAAAAAAGGATAAAAAAAAGGATAAAAAAAAGAAGAATGCTTAAAGAAAGTCTAGACTCAATGCTTTTGTCCTATAATCAATCTTGTTCAGCATTTTCTTTCTATCCAAAGTAAGAACATATGCAAATTGGTCTGCAAATTGGCCTTACTTTAACTATAGCGCTTGTCAGTGTTTTCTTTATATTATCACCCCTTTATATGTTGGATTAACTTCAACATAGAAGTCACTAACAAGTTGGTGAGGACAAGATTAGGAAATTGATGTAATCCTAAGGGAATTAGAAGTCATCTAGTTCTAAGAAAAGGAAAGACATGTAATAAGGTAATATGACTAGGAAAAGGAATTCATAGTTCTATATATATATGATCACCAAAGTTGTGGTTGATCATATGAGCAAGATTAGAGATTGTGTTTAGTTTTGAGAGATTTTCTAAACATCAATAAAGAGAGTTTTCTTTATATAAGCTAAGTTTCATCTTGCAGTTTCCATTAATTGGTATCAGAGCTTGTTTCTGAGCCATGGAAAACGAAACCACCATTGTGGGTGCAAAACAGTTCACGCCACCATCAATACAAGTTTCAATCCTCAACGCCACAAACTACACAATATGGGCCATGAGAATGAAGGTACTGATGAAAATCTACAAAGTTTGGGAAACAATTGATCCTGGTACATTGGACCCAGACAAAAACAATGTTGCCATTGGATTAATATTTCAAGCAATACCAAAATGTCTTGTTCTACAAGTTGGTGAACAGGAAACTTCAAAGAAAATTTGGGATGCAATAAAGGCACGTAATCTCGGAGCTGATCGAGTTAAAGAAGCCCGTCTGCAAACCTTAATGTCTGAATTTGAAAGAGTGAAGATGAAAGACACTGATACTATTGATAGCTTTGCAGGAAAGCTAGCCTCAAAAGCTGCGTCACTTAGACAATCCATTGATGAAGATAAACTGGTAAAGAAGTTTCTCAATAGTTTACCAAGATCCAAGTATATTCATATCATAGCTTCTCTCGAACAAGTCTTAGATTTAAAGAAGACTAGCTATGAAGATATAATTGGAAGATTGAAAGCATATGAAGAAATAATCCTTGATGAAGAAAACAATGGAGAAACTCAAGGAAAACTCTTGTACACAAACTCTTACCAACAAAACTCTGCGACAAGAGGAAGAGGTCGTGGAAGAGGTGGTAGAGTAAACAGAGGCCGAGGAAGGGGAGGAAGGTTTAACTCACAAGATAGAACAACAAGTCAGAATGATCAAAACCAAGGGAAAGAAAAGAAGGATAGATCAAACATTATTTGTTACAGATGTGATAAACCAGGACACTTCTCCTATGTATGCCCTGAAAGAATACAAAAGATGGAAGAAGCAAACAAGAATGAAATAAGGGAAGCAGATACATCTATTTTCATGCACGAAGTTGTATTCTTAAACGAAGGGAAACTAATACCAAAGAACTACGAATCAAAGGATGGTGAAGAAGGAATCTGGTATTTAGATAATGGAGCCAGCAATCACATGACTGGTAAGAGACACTACTTTCCTGAACTCAATGAGAAAATCAAAGGAAAAGTGAAGTTTGGGGATGGATCTTCTGTAGAAATTGAAGGGAAAGGATCAATTCTATTTCAGAGCAAGACCGGAGAACAGAAGATTGTCACAAACATCTACTTCATCCCAAACTTACAAAGCAACATTCTAAGTTTAGGACAAGATACAGAAGTTGGATGTGATGTTAGAATGCGACAAGATTAGCTAACAGTTCATGACCCAAGTGGAAGACTTTTAGTTAGAGTCTCACGTTCACAGAATAGACTCTACAAGATAAGTCTCATGATTGGAAGGCCATTGTGTCTGAATATGAGACTGGAAGATCAGACATGGAAGTCGCATGCAGTATTAGGATACATAAGCTTTAGAACTTTAAAGGAAATGTCTCAGAACAAGATGGTTCGAGGGCTACCATAGATAAACGATGAATCAAGGATCTGTGAATCATGTTTAGTTGGGAAACAAACGCGTCAAGGTTTTCCAAAAACAACAACATTCAGAGCCTCGGAGCCTTTAGAGCTTCTTCATGCTGATTTATGTGGTCCTATTACACCACAAACCCTTGCAAATAACAAATACATATTTGTTATTATAGATGACTTCTCAAGATATATGTGGTCTATTCTTATGAAAGAAAAGAGTGAAGCATTTGACAGATTCAAAGCTTTCAGAAATCTGATAGAAAAAGAGTTAAAAGAGGAAGTCAAAATGCTTAGAACTGATAGAGGAGGAGAGTTCACTTCCTTAGAGTTCAACAAGTTCTGTGAGTCAAATGGAATCAAAAGGCAACTCACAGCACCATATACACCACAACAAAACGGAGTGGTGGAGAGGAGAAACAGGACTCTAATGGAGATGACAAGAAGTTCTTTAAAGGCTATGCAGGTACCTAATTATCTATGGGGAGAAGTTGTACGACACTCCACATACCTAATAAACAGGATAACTACAAAAGCTCTGAAAGACATGACTCCATATGAAAGTTTGAGAAAGAGAAAGCCAAACATAGATCATTTAAGAGTGTTTGGTTGCAAAGAATACGCAAAAGTTGATTCTGAAACTCTTAAGAAACTGGATGATCGATCTCAAACTCTTGTGAATCTAGGAATTGAGTCTGGATCCAAAGCTTACAGATTATTCAATCCAACAACCAAAAGAGTGATAGTGAGTCGAGATGTGGTGTTTGATGAGACAACACATTGGAACTGGATAGAAACAACCAATGAATCGAGAAGGGATCCAGGTATGTTTCACATGACACTAGTGGAAAATGGAAGTTAAACTACTGTCAGGACATGAAGTAATATCACTAAAAACGACTGTGTCCATCAGCTGCATTCTAGAAGTGGTTTTTTCCAAAACGACTGTGTCTGGCAAAAGTTGAATTCTTTAAAAAAACTACTCTCTTTAACAGTAGATCGACAAAAACTGACAGAAACCGTAGTTGTTTTAATGATATTTCGTAAAAAAAAAATTGATATTGATTCAGCTGAATCCGAAGCTGATTCAACTGAATCAAAAACTAAAAACGGGAATTAATTAATAATGACTTCGAAACTGAATATAATAGCGACTTTAAACTCATTTTGTATGGAATAGTGAATTTATTGAATAGTGAATTCAATTTACAATTTCAACTATCTCAAATCTTCAACTGTGTCAAAGTTAAACTTCGATTTACTACTTCCTACTTTCCCTGAAGAATCAATATATGCTGATATAGAACTTTTATACGAAGACCTATTTCCCAAATCAGACCCAGAATGACCACCACCACTAGCACCATCTCTCCCACCACCAGGCGGAGAACAGAAAGACCCATTATCGATTCCCCCCGCCGTCTCCTTCAACACCCCAGTCAGTAGGTTGTTGCGAAGCCTTAGGAATTTCATTTACTTTCCCATTGAACATGACTAAATTCTCCCAATCCCACTACAAGGGAGTCTTTGTGTTCCACTCCATCACTGTTCCGAGTCCAGAACCACCTGCAACCATCCTTTGATAAAAAAAATGTATATATATTTAGTGGGGAGTACAAATGGTTTCTCAATTAGGAGAAAAAATACGAATCTGATATCTGGACGATGTCTACCATGAGATAAACCCCAATATATTAAAATTAAGAACATTTAACTAGCTTCTCGTAAAAAAAAATCATAAATGTCGGCTAAATGTATACATTCATAACAATAGCACTACCTGTCGAATGTCCAAAGCAAAAACAAGGAATTCGGTGTGTTCAGGAAGAAGTTATCACTTACTGTAATTGATCTTCTGAGTAATAAGAATGCCACTTTGTGGTCTTACTCCAATGTCTAGTCCTGTTAAGAGTAAAATGAGCAGTGTAGATGGCTGCAGCAGCTAACAGAGATGGTGTAACCTAAGCATGTCATGATCAACCAAGGATAGCTCGATCAAGAAAAAGGAGAGAAGCTCAAGCTGGTTCAAAATTCAGAAAATATGTTAGTATCCAAGCTATAAAAAGTTATAAAATACTATGGATCAACAGTTTAATCTGATGGAAGACTAACTATACAAACCTTCTTATCAGACTGAGCCGTTTTAAGGAATCTTTTCATAAATACATATGAAATTGGAACTGACATATTCAATTGCAATGTATTTACTATCGATTTCTCTTGCAAACATGTTTATGCAGTGTTGGAATCACAATGTCGAAATTGGGTAAAACTAAGGATGCTAAACATGTTTCTGTAGTGTTAGAATCACAATGTCGAAACTGGGAAAAACTAAACACACTTGATAAGAGATATATGACTTAGAAGTGAAACATTTACCATAGCAAGAAATTGCTTCCTTGTATAAGACTTGTCAGAAATTAGAATAAGATCATCTACAACCGGTACTGAAACTTCCTCATACTTGCATGCTAAAAGCATGGCTGTAATTCCGACCAACTGAAGTTTCTTTCATTCCACAGTTTGGTGGGCTAAGAATCCGTCTATAATGTTAACCATAAGGAATAATGTCTCATCCATGAGCTCAACTTTATAATGCACCTGTCAAGATTCAAACCAAGAAGGATGCTTAGCATATGTTTTATTTACCCTTTCTAGGAGATAGAAAATCATGTCAAAATTTCGTATACCTCGATTAACCAATCAACTAGGATGACCCTCATCTTCTCATTGATGTCGGATTGGTGAACCATATAGTTGGGAGATACACAACTAGAATTCTGGAAAACAGGCAAGGTTCAGTCAAGTTACCTCAGTCTTTACAAGTCTACCCTATCTTACTTTTGCATTCTTACTTTTGAAGTTTTGGGGATTTCAGCAATAAAGAAAGTAAAGGTAAAGTACACTCTCAATTGGAACAGTTAGGCAAAGCATTTGAAGGTATTCAGATTGAAGAATGTCACTAAAGCAAGTAAGACTAACACTTGATTCTCAAATGTGCACTTTGAGTAAATGGAGTATGTGCACTTTGAGTAAATGGAGTAGGAAAATCAGACAATGCTACACCAAAATTGAAACAAGTAAGAGTTGAAAACTGTGAGACTAACCTCAGTTTTCTTGTAGTGAGCATATATATCATCGATATAATCTAAAACTGCAAGTGTGTTCTTTGAGTCGCAACTATCAATATCCAGAATGAGTTCTTCAGCAATATCCTCCATCTCAACTTCCTCTTCCTACAACATTACATTATAGAACTGTTAACATTGTTGCCACTACAAGAAAATAAGGAACAAACCCTTAACACAAAACACAAATTCATCATACCATTAAGTCAATATCCTCGAAGATTTCAACTTCATCAAGAATTGCTTCAGTGTGCTTCACAAACATTGGATCGGAGAAGGAACTATCTGCTATATATTCATCTACATATATAATGACCTTATTTGATACTTTTTCAATCATAATCGATGATGAATTTTGTACTGGCTTCTTTGTTTCCTGCAAACATTTGAATAAACTTTCGTATATCACATCTAAACAAAGAGATTACTGGGAAACATTTTGGTTCTAAGAGAAACGAATTACCACTTGACAAGGTTGGTTTTGGTTAGAAATTTGAGTAGCAATCTTTCTTGTAATTGGTCTATGCACAGCAACGGAAGGATTTTTGTCACAGATCCCATGATTTCTATACAAAAAAACAATTTTCTGCTAACATCTTCTTAATGAAGGCTTTCTGTTATTTAACAGACAACAAAAAACACAAATCAATTATTACTTTTTCAAGCAATTTTCTTTAAATGAATCACAAGGAGCAAGATAAAATTCTCGTTTATTTTCAGTGTTCATGTGAAACATACCAAGTCATTGACTGCAGCATCAAGGGAATACATGTATCCATGGACGCCATCACTTCCACCATGTCCTTCAAAACTATAAATCTAAAGAAATTGAGTGCTCCCACGTGATTACCAGCATCTACTCCATCTATGTACACAACGGGGCCAACTGATATTTGGAGAACAAGACAACATGGTGAGGTGTTCTTCTCTAGTTCCAACAGGGATGATGTCAAATAGTTAATTGCTTTATCAGGCTAATGGACCACCTGCAGCACATCAAGAGAGGCATCTCCCACAAATGAGCAGTATGCAAATTACAGTATATGCACCACACTGCCACCACCCCTCTGGTGAATTGGATGCAAACTTCAAACATAACAGAGAAATATGCCAAGAAAGCTTCAGTCCTACTGCAGAAGCGTGCGCTTTTAAAACCCCTGCATACTGCAATTTAGAGAAAGATTTATATTTTTTCCATCATTCAATCATGCATAAAGCACCTGCTAACCCATCGGTACACCAGACAAACAACATAATAATAATAAAAGCTTTAAAAGCATCTACAGTTCCACAAAATGAGATTTTAGCATTGTGATGACAAACACAGATGCAATTAACGTCCATCCTAATAAGAAATTATAAAGAAACTACATATAAAGAATTCCTAATATTATACACCCAAAAATCAAGCTAGCAAACTGAAATAGGATTGTAAAGGTTTTGCCCATGATTTGATCAAAACCAAGGCGTTTTTGCCAATTTAAATGACTCATTAATGCTAATGCACACTTTATCATATTGATGTCCTGTATCAAGAATCCCATTACATAAATTTTCAAAACTATAACAAAAAATGCATCAAAAGCAAACTTTATACTTTTTTTTGATTTGATACGAGACTCACAGTGGTGAATATGTCAACCACGAAACAATTGGAAAGCGGTGAACTAAGGATTGCGATAACTGATGCACCACAGAAACCATTTTAATCAAAGATGTAACAAGACAAATTCCCAGCACAAGGATCCTAATTTAGAAACATAAGAAAACCCATATTTTTCAAATGGTATTATATGCATAATATTTCATAAACTAGCTGAAGTAATGATCTTACAAAGCAAAACCACAGATTAAATCATATCTTTATCAAACATGAGCATGTTGTTAACCTTCTCATTTTGCTTTCATTAGCTCCACTTCTGTAGAAATCACATAAAACAAAAACAAATTAATAAAAAGTACAGTAAAAGACCTAAATCCAACATAAAAGAAGAACCAATTATAGATTTAATCATGAATTGATATTCTTCTTTTGTTTACCTCCATTATTTTTAGTTGGATTTGAAGATGGTGGTGGAGTTTTCTACTTCTTCAGTGCCTGAATACAAAGAGAATACACACCATCAATAAAACAAAACTAAGAAAAAGAAACCAATGGATTAAAAGTATGAAAAAATGCACAAACTGATAACGAATCAGAAAAGAGAACTGAGATGTAATCAAGCTTTTAGGTTTACTGAGATCGATTTCTTTTTCTTCTAAAATTTCAATTTGGAGATGGATAAGTTAATAGATTGAACTGAAACGATAAATAAAGATGATACTTACCTTTCAATTCAGTTTGCTTAGATGAATCTTGGTTTTCAGTTGGTGTTGATAAGCATCATCACCTCTTTTTCACCGATTCAGAATAAATCCTCAAGATCTAATGTTGTTATGATAGAGACGAAGAGGACGCAAAACCTAATACTAAAGTTTTGATACAGAAAAAAATGAAGCGAAACAGACAGAGATAAGTGATGGAAGAGGATAGATGCAGATGAGATTAAAGAGATAAGGTTTGATTTCTTTTTCTCTTTCCACAAAGTAATCCAGCCCTCACAGTAGTTCTTGAATCTCAGAATTTTTACAAAAATACCCCTCTAAAGAACAATTGTGTGAGAAACAGGTTTAAGTTTTCCATTTTTTTCCTAGAAAAACTATTGGGAGTCACGACACCGTACATAACTACAGCCCAACAATAGTAGTTTCTGTAAAACCGAGGAAGTGGTTAAAAATCCATTTTTCACTAGTGTGATATGGGGTCAAGTAATTGATGAAGGAGAAGGACCCATAACCATCAACACTGAAGATAATCACTATGATAATCAAGAAGAAGAAGAGAATATTGAAAACACTGAGAATAACGTAGAAGAAGAAGAATAAAAACAAGAAGCTTATGCAAGGAAAATTCTGAAAGAAGCAGGACTTGAAACTTGTAATCCAACTAAGATACCAATGGAGTTTGGACTTAAAGTTTCAAAGGAACAAGAAGAAGCAGAGATTGATTCAACGAGTTATAGAAGAAATGTTGGATGCCTTAGATACTTGTTACACACAAGACCAGATTTGGCTTTCTCTGTGGGAGTAGCAAGCCGTTATATGCAGAGTCCACGCAAGTCTCATGGTGATGTAATAAAGCAGATATTGAGATATCTAAGAGGAACAATCAGCTGTGGATTGAAGTATGGTCGAGGAGGATCAAAAGGAATTGTTGGGTATAGTGACAGCAGTCATAATATTGACCAAGATGATGGAAAAAGTACAACTGGTCATATATTTTATCTAGGAGAAGCACCTATTACATGTTGTTCACAGAAGCAAGACATTATAGCCCTCTCATCCTGTGAAGCTGAGTTTATGTCTGCAACAGAAGCAGCTAAACAATCAATATGGCTTCAAGAACTGTTGGGTGAAATCAAAGGAAGAGAACCTTAAAAGTTCTCATCAAGATTGATAATAAGTCTGCAATTGCACTCATTAAAAATCCAGTGTTTCATGGGAAGACGAAACACATTAACAAAAGGTATCATTTCATACGAGAATGCATCGAGAAGGAGGTCATTAACGTAGAACACATACCTGGAACTGAGCAGAAGGCAGATATATTGACAAAGGCATTAGCTCGGATCAAGTTTGAAGAAATGAGGAAATTAATAGGAGTACAAGATTTCTCACAAGCACAGTTGAAGCTTAAGGGGGAGAATGTTGGATTAACTTCAACATAGAAGTCACTAACAAGTTGGTTAGGACAAGATTAGGAAATTGATGTAATCCTAAGGGAATTAGAAGTCATCTATTTCTAAGAAAAGTAAATACATGTAATAAGGTAATAGGACTAGGAAAAGGAATTCATAGTTCTATATATATATGATCACCAAAGTTGTGGTTGATCATATGAGCAAGATTAGAGCTTGTGTTTAGTTTTGAGAGATTTTCTAAACATCAATAAAGAGAGTTTTCTTTATATAAGCTAAGTTTCATCTTGAAGTTGCCATTATTATATACTGCTGCATGTGACCTGAAACAAACGACATTCATCCCCCTTCAAAGCTCTGCACATTGGTCTTGCTTGAACTGGACATGTTTATCCGCTGCAGACACTATGAAGTAAGAACGTGTTCTTGCATGTAGCTAGTGCGTACTGACACCATGGGCGATAGAGACATAGGTCCCTTGGCCTGACAAGAAAGGCATACAGAGGAGTCTTTTGGTTCTTCAATGTTCCCTAAAAAGATGATTAATTGCACACGTTTGGTTCATTGTCAACCTATATGATCTACTTGTTTAAGATTTATAGAGACTAGCTAGTTGTCCTTGTTGACTATAATATGGTTAATTAAAATATATCTAAGAGATGATCGAGAAGGAAATCCTTAATTATAGCAGCAAAACAAGTATACTTTGTAATAATGCTATGTCTATTGTGGTGTGTCTGCAAATTTACATTGTGAAAACTACAGGGAGACCCATTCTTACACATTTTCCTACTGTGAAACCCACCCTCACAAAATCTCACGGGCGCACCCAAAAGCAGCCAACAAATTATTTGCAGGCCCAGAGTTTTCAAAATTCGTTTATTTTCTTTTTTATTTCCCAGTTTAGCCTCACTTTCAGTTTCAGTATATCCTGTTTATTTTCGAGAGATTGATTATCGAGAGATTGATTCAATTTACTCAGCAAGCTTTAGCCTCACTTGTCCTTGATTACCGAGAGAGATTCAATTTACTCAGCAAAGCTTCAGGTTCGTTCGTTTTTATTCCAATCTTGATTCTGATTTTTGTTTAATCTTGATTCGATTCTATGTTTTAGTTTCTGTAAGATTAGGATCTATTATTTTAGGTTTCCGAAGCTTAATTTAGTTTTTCGAATCGTTTTTTAGATCTTTTAAGCTTGTTTTTGAATTTTTGTTTATTTTTTTGGATTTGAATTTGTTAACATCAATGTAGATCTTTTCGATTAAATTTTTTTGTTTCGATTTCATGTTCCGATGCTGACATACCAATTTACTAGGTTTTGCTTCTGTTCTGTTGGATTTTTTAATTGATTTGTTTTTCCATTCTTATTTTTGATCTATTATCTGTTATTGATTTTGATATCATGTTGATTTCTCATCTGATTATGGTTAATGTAGATTGTTTGCTGTTGTTGATTTGATCTTTTAATTTTGAGTAAGAATTTTTGTGAAGCAATATGCAGGATAGATATGTTTGGTTTTTTCTCTTTTGTGTTTTGCAAGGTGAAAATGCCTGTTGGTAGTGCACTAGCTGTAATTCACTACTTCAGTGAATTCTTAGCACATCCTGTTGATGTCAACACAACTTTGGAGTCTTTGAAGACAACCGTTTGCCAGAAATGGACTCGTTTATTACCGCATCATGTCAGATTTTCCTTTAATGATGGAAGCAAGTTTGTGCGAGTTGATTCTGATATTCGGCTTCAATGTTTTGTATCTCATTGCCATTGTAAAGGTCAGAAGAGCTTTGATTTACTTGTAGAAGTTGGCTGTAATTCTTCCAGAAGTCGTAGTAGTGCTTCAAATAGTCGTGTAATAGAACCTGAACTCGAACAAGCTATGGTGAATTTCCTTGAAGATGGTTCTGTGCCTGTTAACAAGGTTCTTAGGACTGAAGGTTGGGATAAATTACTTGGTGAAGTTGGTAAAGTGTTTTTTGGAGGTGTAGTAGAGGTACGTATCGTAGTGAAGAAATACGAGTTAAAAGCTGGGCGTGTTCTTGTATATAAGTAGAATGAACCTAGCAGGTTCTATGCAAAATGCTCAAAAGAAAATTGCCCTCGGGAGTATAAGGTTTGTGCTGTTGATGTTGAAAACGGGATGCTTAAGGTTAAGAAATATGAGAGCAGTCATACCTGTGGTGTTGGAACTGAAAGGATTTTCTACAGGCTCAGCAGTAAATCTGTTTCTAGTCTGATCAAGGATGAAATCCGAAGTGATCCGAGTTTCAAAGCATCTGATTTGGCAAAGTTTTTCAAAACTAGCTACGGTATCAATGTGAAATACTACCAAGCTTACAACGGAAGAGAGAAAGTGTATGAGGATATATTTGGTGATGAATCCATGGCGTATTCGCATCTTTCATGGTATGTAGATTCCATTCGCAGCAAAAATCCTGGGAGTTGGATTGATTTTCAAGTTCAAACGGATGAACCTGAAGCGAACGAGGATAGTTCAGCTGAATTAGAAGATGAGGCACCTTCAAATAAGTTTGTGCGTCTTTTTATTGCTTTCGAGGCATGCATCCATGGTTACCGTTACCTTCGTCCCATGGTTTATGTCGATTCTACCTTTCTTACAGGGACATATAGAGGATGCCTCATGGCTGCAACCGCTATCAATGCTGAAAATGGTAATTTTTCTGATAATGCATCCTTTTTATATATGTGCATAATGTCTCATGCATTATTTATTTTTGCTTCATAATGTCTTATGCAGTATTGTTTTCACTTTTCTGGTTATGCATCATTTCTGTTTTAGAGGCATAAGACATTATACATTTTTTGTTTTAGGTGCATAATGTCTTATGCATTATGGTTTTCACTTATTGATTTTATGCATCCTTTTTTATGCACATGCATAATGTCTTATGCATCATTTAGTTTAGATGCATAAGACATTATGCATTATTTGTTTTCACTTTTCTGGTTATGCATCATTTTTGTTTTAGATGCATAATGTCTTATGCATTATTTAGTTTAGATGCATAATGTCTTATGCATTATGGTTTTCACTTATTGATTTTTATGCATCCTTTTTATGCACATGCATAATGTCTTATGCATCATTTAGTTTAGATGCATTAGACATTATGCATTATTTATTTTCACATTTCTGGTTATGCATCATTTTCTGTTTTAGATGCATAATGTCTTATGCATTATTTAGTTTAGATGCATGAGCCATTATGCATTTTTTTAGCTGCACATACTTCATGTAGACGCTGGCTTGATTTTATATTTTTTTTTCTGTGCAGGCTTCTTCCCACTAGCCATGGCCCTGGTACCTGGTGAAGATAATGATAACTGGGAATGGTTCATGAGGAATTTGAGTAATGTTCTTGATCATGATCAAAGGCCAATAACATTTTTATCTGATCGTGCAGAAGGATTAAAGAGAGTGATTCCATTTTACTTTCCTGGAGCCTTACATAGTTTCTGCTATTATCAACTTAAGATGAACTTACCTATTAATGCATCTGACGAAAGGTATGGTGCAGTTATTGATTCATTTCAAGTTGCTGCTTATGCTCTTAGTCGCGAAGGTTTCCAAACTGCCATCGCTACTATTAGGGGTCTTGGTTGTGGCTGGGTTGCCGACTATATTGAAGATATCCCTCCAGAGAAGTGGTCAAATGCCTTTTTCCAGGGTTGTAGGTATGGTAGGACAGCTTCTACTCTTGCTGAATCCTTCAATAGTTAGATGAAGGTACACAAGAAGCTCCCTGCAAATGCTCTTCTGGATCAGATAAGGAAAGATGTGATGAGTATGATATCAGAAAGGAGGAATACGGGTAATAGTTTCATAACAATTCTCACACCGAAGAATGAAAATAAGATGAAGGCTCTTATTGATGGGGGTTTAACCTGGCTGGTTATACAGTCCGATACTCATGTTTATGAAGTGGAAGGAGGGTACAGTTCTCATAGTGTTAACCTTGAGGCAAGGACATGTACCTGTCAGAGGTGGCGCGTCTATGGGTTTCCATGTGTGCATGCTTTCGCATCGATAACAATGTCTGGTTCTAATCCATATGATTTTGTTGAACCTTATTTCACTATTTCGTACTTCAATAATGCCTACATTCATGCAATTCATCCTATTCCGAACTATAACAAGCCTGAATTTTATGAAGGTAATGATATTATCGATGTACCTGATGTTAGGAGGCCGCCAGGGAGACCACAAGCTAATAGGCATTTGAGCAGATATGAGAAGCCGCCCAGGAGAGCTGTTCGCTGTGGTAATTGTTTTGAGCTTGGTCATCATAACAAGCAAACATGTACGAATCCTACCTGTTACAAGAAGCCTCTGAAGCAGCCTAAGGGAAATTAAAGAAGAGCAATTATCTTGTTTGTTTCTTCAGACTATTACTTTTATGTTTGAACCTTACTCATTTTTCTTTCATTAGTTTCTGTATTAGTTTTTATGAACAAGTACTTTTTCTTTACTTAGTTTCTTTTTTGTATTGGTTTTATGAAAAATACTTTTTTTTTTCACTGTGTGTTTTTCTGCTTCTATCAGATAATGTTTTCATTTTTATTCTTAAATGCATAATGGATTATGCTTTAGTTTTTGATGATGCATAACTTGTTATGCATTAGTTTTTATGATGCATAACGTATTATGCGTTATTGTTTTGAAGATGCATAATCTCTTATGCATTGTTTTTCGACGATGCACGATCTGTTATGCATTTATTCTTTTAAAGATGGCGTCATAACGACTCATGCAAATGTGGTTCCTTCATGCATCTGCATCTGCATAACAAGTCATGCGTCTGCATAACAAGTCATGGACATTTATTTTATTAGGAATAACATGTTATTCAGGTTTATTTTGTTGCATAGCTTGTTATTTAGATGTTTATATGTAACCTGTTGTTCCTTAATTTTCCTTGTAAGATTTATATCATAGTACAGTTAAATGAAATAAGATTGCAGCAAATAGAAGCACTGAAACCAGCATTGATATATAATAAATATATATATAAACATCGACAAGATAACATAAGTTGTTCTGACAAGAACTACTAACTACTTTCCCATTAGTTTTCACTCCCAAGTTAAATTTCTCAACCTACCAACAACACACAGGTTGTTAAAAAAAAGTTATGTTTGAGCCTTTCTATTATGCACAGCTTCACATTTGACGCTCAACTTCATCACATTGACGCGCAACATCATCCCAGATGTCTTCATTGGCATCTATCGCCCAACTGTTTCTAAGATCCGTCAGCATTTTCAATACCAGACTTACTCTTTTCTTGTTGGCTTTTTCAACTGCATCTTCCTTTCCCAACTTCAGCCATTTGTCCCTGACTTGAGACTTCATGCTCATCTTCATATAATAGGATACAAATATGAGGCAGTCGGGGTGATGACCTTGTTCAGGAACAATCTTGGTAAAAATATCCTTGTATACAAGCGGTTCCCGCTTTATATCCACGATTTGTGGTGATAGATTCAGTTCATCATATCTTTGGATCAAATACGGCATACAAGCCTTTGCCATTATGAGAGCTTGTTTCTTGCAGTTATATTTATAGCCTTCAACACTGTTATAATAGTTCCACTCACCCTCTGAAAATTCATACTCTAACAATGTCCAATATGTACCAGCAGGGTTTTCCTTTGTCATATAGTTCATTGGAATGAACATTCTATCAACTTCAATAGGGAGATTCGAGATGAATTCTCCAACAAATTTGGCAATCCCATCTTCCTCCTTTGTTTTAACAAAGAACTGCAAAAGAGATATTTTTTAGGAAAACAAAGTTAGTGGATACAATTGAAAGGGTGCACAACAGGTGTAGAAAACAATGCTGAATAACTTGTTATGCAGTTCAATCTAGTTGCATAACATTTTATGCTTAAGTAATTATATGGGCATAAGATAATATGCAGGAATGACTTGTTATGTAGCAAAATGATTTTATTTTCTTGACTTACCCAAGCATCTGGCGTCATGAATGCAGACTCCGCATACCTATGTTCAACACTATCAGCCATCTTTTCATTTTCCCGCTTCTTGAACAACCTATAACTGTAGTAGCGTACTACTTGGTCTTCTAAGTATTCGTTGTTCATTAGCTGCCTTATTATATCTCCGTGAATCCGAATATCCCACAAGTACGGGTCTTCACCTTCTCTGATACTTCAAGCCGAATTTCTGCAGATGACATAAGACATAATTGGTGAGATGTTTTATTCAAGTGACATGCGGCAGAACCATAAACTAGATGGTTGTGTTATGCATGGGTTTTTTTTAAGCATAACTTGTTATGCATTTATTTCATAAGAAGCATAACCTGTAATGCATTGATTTCTTAAACAAGCATAATAAATATAACAACATTTTTTGCATAACTGAACATTGTTAGAGTTTTGGAAGTGGTAGTAAAAGTTCGTTGCTCGGACTTGTAAAGATTTAAAAATAAAAATATATACACAAAAATATTAACAATGGGAGAGAGGTACTGGGACTAGGATTCCGCCAAATTCATTTCTTAAGGTTCAAATAATAATTCTTTTATCAATAATAACTCTAAAAATATATTAAATATATCGACTCTAATTTATTTCCAAGATAGATTCTCAAAATGTTAGGTGTAAATGTTAAGCATGGGACATCAAATCATCTAAGCTAAGCATGACCCATCAAATCAAATCACAACTAATTAATTTAAATCATAATTTCAATTAAAATTAATGCAAAAGTCATGAAAATAATTAAATATAATTACCCAAGTGTGAAATAAGGCTTCCTCCATCGCCCCAGTGTTGGGGTTTAACTCATCATGATAAAAACACGCTCAAAGTATTTATTTATTGCTCAAGGGGTGTTTACAAGGATGAAAATGGAGATGAAATAATAAAACAGTGAATGTGTGACCCACAGAAAGCGTCCAAAATGAACGACACAGAAGAAGTGATATTGTTACTGTAGCTCTAAGACCCACACCTACGACCCACGCCTGTGAGTCTCTTTCACTGTTGCAGGTCCGTTCTTCGTGTTCTTCATGTTCATCAGCAGCAGCAGCATCATAAACCGAGTTTGGGAAAACTCGAATTTCTTCTTCTCTGGATCTCCTCAGCCCCCCAGACTCTCGACAACCTTCGCTAGGATACCTTAACAACCATTTATAACCCAACAGCACCGAAATATCTCGCCATAACTTCATATAATCCTCCATTACTCGGCATTGATGAAGAAAATATTCTCGGATATATTTCTTCCAAAGTTCGTTCTTCACGCGTCTGTTGGTTGTTAAACTTCCTAAGATAGAGCAACAATCAAAGACAAGATATTCTCTAACTAATTGGCCACGTAAATTCCAAGTTAGAATCAAACAGAATCGATATTATCTTCTCTTCCCTGTTTAGTTTTATCTTCATCTCACAGCTTTGCTGGCCCATTTTGCTCGATCAAATTGACCATACTAATCATGTCTAGTGTATTCAGGCCCAGCCCAATCGTTTCTAGCGATTGAATATCGCTGAAATCCCTCCAACCATCCGACCCAAAATCAACAGCGTGCATGTAAGTATTCCCGCCAAAACCAAATTCAAACAAAGAAGATGACCTCCCCCTATCCAGTTCAGGGGTGCGAATAGCAAGTGGTCACCCCTTATCAAGTGGGTGCCCCTTATCCAAAGCAGAGAGTCCGCATAACATGTGTCCTCCGGGTGCCAAAATCAACTTTTCGAGCCGAATTTTCCAAAAAAAATGTTTTATTCCCAAAAATGCCTACAAATACATAAAACACCAAAATTAGTACAAAATAGAGAGACAACAATATATAATATTGAGATCAAATTCGACACAAAAATGTGTCTATCAAATACCCCCAAACTTATTATTTGCTAGTCCTCGAGCAAATTTATTCTATAAAGGAAAATCATTTGAACCTCTAGGTGGCCCTAGTGGCGGAGTGTTGTCTCCGGAGGGTTTACCAGAGGTGTACCCACAAAACCAATACTCCAGACCCTAGCTATTTACGCAAAATCTTGGAAAGCACTAAAGAACCTCCTTGGTTGGCATACTTATTAATTACAGGAGGAAGTACCCTGATGTGAAATTCCAATTACTGTACACGAGTTTTCACTCAAGCATACTAAAATTCATATAAGTGACAGAGCTCTACTAAGGTAGTTTCACGATGGACATCATACTCGGAGTCAGACTAATCATATGGATAGAAAAAGAGATGGATATAGAAAAATGTAGATGGTTTTGATGTTTACTAAGTGAATGGCGTTTCCCATATCTGTATGAAGGCCTCTGCAAAAATGAACCTATCCTAATGGATTGAGATACTAGTCTGACTAATATCAACACACTGGAATATACAAGGGTACCAGTGGTCGATAACCTAACTCTAGGTCAACACAACTGGCATATACAAGGGTACCAGTGGTCGACTTTATTGAATTTTATTCTGTTTGGTCAAATGGTCTGGTCTCAAATTTTTTTTTTTTTTTGTAACTCAATCACTCTAATTCATCCTAGCATTGGTAACAACTTGAATCGTGTGCCCCACCTATCACTTAGAGAAACATGGTTTAAAAAAAATAAAATAAAAATAGAAGTGAAAAGGACTCAACGAGATATGGTGAAACTATCATGTTATTTCTAACACCTGAGCTCTGTGCTTTTATGAATAGACTCTTTAGATGTTTCCATCTATTCAGATTGGTTCCTCACTCCTACAACCAAGATGCTTCCATCCACTTAGATTAGTTAGTGCAAACCTTAATATGCATAAATTTCTAGGCTCTGGAGTTTAATAATTGCAACTAAAAAGTTTCTCCCATACCCCCAAACTTAAATCTAACATTGTCCTCAATGTTCTAAAGATGAAATTAAAAGCATGAACAAGGAGAAACGGTTACCATTTGAAGCAAAAGAGTTAAGGAAGGATATTACCGTGTTGCATGAGATTGGGTTACCTCCCAAGAAGTGCTAAGTTTAAAGTCTTCAGCCAGACTTAGAAAAGGATTGGTCAACTCGAACCATAAAGTAACAGTCGAAATAACTGTGGGTCTTCAAAACCAAATAGAGCTGACCATAGGAAACTGCAGTGAACCAAGAAAATGGAAAAGAATAGCATGCCCTTACCTTGTTTCCTGAAAACTATCGCTAATTGCGGTTCAGGTTCAGGTTCTATGAAAGGATCTTAATAGAATATTTTCCTCGGATGCATTTCCTCATAGGTTGGATCCAAATTATTAGGTCCTAGAGTCTGGAAAAACTCAAATAAGAACTTAGAATCACAAAATAATAATAACCTAAATAACTGAGGATCCTCTAAGTCAATCAGGTTTGACTTACATAATTGACCACAGTGAGAGTAGTGGTCATTCTTAAGCAAATGTGTCGATTCTAATTTCCTAAAGCATTTAGGTCTAGTCTCACAACTTAATATTCGACACATTTGGAATATAAACGTTCCCACAGTTGGAAGAAAACTATTTGGTGGGAAAACAAAGTCAATCTGGGGATCATAGCCTGGGCAAACCACATCAACCAGAGGATGGGTTTCTAACGACTGAACTCCTTAATGGACATCATTAGGCTCGGGAAAACGAGTATGAAGGTAATCTTGTAAAATGGTCGAGGCATAAATATCAAGTCCTAAGTGTAGGGACTTTCTGATAGTTAAAGGTAAGGCACTAGGGAAGTGATAATCATCCCCAAACTTAGAGTTTTCAGTGTCTCTAGATAGACCTCTAATTATTTCTTGAATTTCCGTATCTTCAGAGTCCTTAAAATATTCAAGAGATTCTTATAAGTTATTATCAGGTAGTGCATCTTTACTCATCTCTACGGGTCTATCTTCTTCTTCCAAGACTATTGTTTCTAAGTCTCTAGACTCTAAAACAATATTTTCGAAATGAACCCGTTCCTCTAAACCACTATCGGCTTCGTAATCAAAAGGAAAATCTACATCGTCTAAAACGGTGGTATCCCTAATCAAATCCTCGTCCTTTTGAATAGGTGAATAATCATAAAAATTATTTGGATTTGAATTAGAAATAATATAATCACTATACATCTCAATTGGATTACTAGACTCCTGATCACTATGCCTACATATTTCAGATTCTTCATCAATACTATCCTCATCACAGTCCTCATTATAATAACATGAAAAAGGTCGAACCTCATCAAAACAAGTAGTGTTACCAATTCTAACCTCGTCATCTTGATTATTTGAATAACTATCTTCATTCTCAAGGGTATTATTGGATACACTATATTGGCAATTCAAGTAATTTCGAGAAATTCTTTCGTTCGTCTCAGCTATCCGCTTGAGGTGGTCTTCTAAAGAAGGTTCACTTATTATTGTAGTTCTTTCGTCTATAATTATACTATTCATCTCAGCTAACTTACGCGTCGACTCGGCTAACTTCCTAAGGGACTCTTATAAAGGAGGAATAGGAACAGAGGGATCATAAAAAGGACTACTTTTAAATAGTTTGATTGTATCCTCTAGAGACGAAGAACTCGTACTATAATTTTCTTTCTCGTAAGACTGATGCATGTGTGGATAGTAATCGGGCTTACCAGGGTATGACCCATATCCTTCCAAAGGATGGCGTTCCCAACCACTATTCCCAACATGGTCATAAAAAGGATGATGTCCATATTCAAATTCAGGTCGATACTCATTGTATTGGATTCTATCATACCAGTTCGACATTCTTAATTGCAAGGGAATCTACACAATCACAAACAAGGCTGACTCGACCAAATCAAACCTATAAAATCTATCAAACAAAAAGCATGATGGCTCCACTTAGATTGTTTCTAGACCAACTTCTATCTTTCGAAAGGGAATTCGTTTCAATTTGAGCAAACCCCTCTGGAATCAATCCGAGATAATGTAAGTTGAATCGAGGCGAGGGAAGCTTAGTAGAGCTTTGATACCCAAGGCCTCACCGCATTAGAAGGCGGCGCAGTCACGCATTCAACTCACAGAAACCATCATGAACTTTGAAGTGTGCTTAAAGAGCAACCAATATTTTTCGAACGAGTTTCCTATTAAGCTCGTTACCCTATCGGTCTCGTTATATTCCAAATTTTAAAGCTTGGGTTCGCGTTAGGTTTCGTTTTCCTAAGGCGGGCAAGAAGGGAGCGGTGATGAAATCCGAACCTTTATCTTGTTTAGGCCAGGCCTTGCCCTTTACTAGGAAAATAAAGACAGTCCAAATTCGTCCTCAATCAATGATCACCTTAAGGAATACAGTAACTCGCTTACAGGAGATTCACGAGTGTTTCGATGGACTTACCTCCCGTACCAGACGGGGGATGAACCGTTGAAGTCGACTCGGGACACGACTCCTATGTCATGTACGAACCCGAGGGGACGAGACGATATAGTAATCGTCGTCCTTCCCTGCACATAGTTTATATAATTTTTTTTTTTGTTTAATAATACCCTTCCGTACGGTAAAAAAAAGTCCAATTGTTTAAAGTCCAAAGTCCAAAATAAATAAATAAAAAATTACAGTTTTCCTCACACACTCTAAAAAAATTAAAAATTAAAAATTAATCCTAAAATTGTCCTTTTTTCTTCTCTTTTCGCTTTAAGCTTTTTCCTCTCCAATTCCTTAGTGCTCCACTTCGAACCTGTAAATCAAAGAAAAAAAATACAAAGTAAAAATGAATAATATAAAAAAAAATAAACTTAAAAAAAATAAAAATAAATCTATATACAAGTCCGCGTCGGCGGCGCCATTTTATTATAGTTTAGAAAGTGGTAGTAAAATTTCGTTGCTCGGACTTGTAAAGATTTAAAAATAAAAATATATACACAAAAATATTAACAATGGGCGAGAGGTACTGGGACTAGGATTCCGCCAAATTCATTTCTTAAGGTTCAAATAATAATTCTTTTATGAATAATAGCTCGAAAAATATATTAAATATATCGACTCTAATTTATTGCCAAGATAGATTCTCAAAATATTAGGTGTAAATGTTAAGCATGGGACATCAAATCATCTAAGCTAAGCATGACTCATCAAATCAAATCACAACTAATTAATTTAAATCATAATTTCAATTAAAATTAATGCAAAAGTCATGAAAAGAATTAAATATAATTACCCAAGTGTGAAATAAGGATTCCTCCATTGCCCCAGTGTTGGGGTTTAACTCATCCTGATAAAAACACGCTCAAAGTATTTATTTATTGCTCAAGGGGTGTTTACAAGGATGAAAATGGAGATGAAATAATAAAGCAGTGAATGTGTGACCCACAGAAAGCGTCCAAAATGAACGACACAGAAGAAGTGCTATTGTTCCTGTAGATCTAAGACCCACACCTACGACCCACGCCTGTTAGTCTCTTTCACTGTTGAAAAACGACTGCTGTTGCAGGTCCGTTCTTCGTGTTCTTCATGTTCATCAGCAGCAGAAGCAGCAGCAGAAACCGAGTTTGGGAAAACTCGAATTTCTTCTTCTCTAGCTCTCCTCAGCCCCCCAGACTCTCGACAACCTTCGCTAGGATACCTCAACAACTATTTATAACCCAACAGCACCGAAATATATCGCCATAACTTCATATAATCCTCCATTACTCGGCATTGATGAAGAAAATATTCTCGGATATATTTCTTCCAAAGTTCGTTCTTCACGCGTCTGTTGGTGTAAAACTTCCTAAGATAGAGCAACAATCAAAGACAAGATATTCTCTAACTAATTGTCCACGTAAATTCCAAGTTAGAATCAAACAGAATCGATATTATCTTCTCTTCCCTGTTTAGCTTTATCTTCATCCCACGGCTTTGCTGGCCCATTTTTCTCGATCAAATTGACCATACTAATCCTGTCTAGTGTATTGAGGCCCAGCCCAATCGTTTCTAGCGATTGAATCTCGCTGAAATCCCTCCAACAATCCGACCCAAAATCAACAGCGTGCATGTAAGTATTCCCGCCAAAACCAAATTCAAACAAAGAAGATGACCTCCCCCTATCCAGTTCAGGGGTGTGAATAGAAAGTGGTCACCCCTTATCAAGTGGGTGCCCCTTATCCAAAGCAGAGAGTACGCATAACATGTGTCCTCCGGGTGCCAAAATCAACTTTTCGAGCCGAATTTTCCAAAAAAAATGTTTTATTCCCAAAAATGCCTACAAATACATAAAACACCAAAATTAGTACAGAATCGAGAAACAACAATATATAATATTGAGATCAAATTAGACACAAGAATGTGTCTATCAAACATGCATTAAACATTGGAGCTGCATAACATGTGATGTAGATATTTTAAACAATGCATAACTAACCATGCATTAAACATTGGGAGCTGCATGACATATTATGCAAATAAGCGTAAAGGTAATTTTGATGTACTTATAGGCTATTGGCATTCTCAAAGTATGTCTCCAGTACTTCCATCATGGCTGGTTCTATTGTATCCTTGTAATCTTGAAAGCATTCCGTTGTTTCCAGCGGAGGTAATTTTCTGAACGGCAAGCCAGCAGACGTACGGGGATTTTCTTCTTCAACTTTATTCTCATCAGGCTTGTCTTTTTGCTTCTTCTTCTTCCCTAGCTCACAATCTTTGAGTAGTACACTGGTTCTCCTTTTATTCCATGTTGTCCTTTCCTTGATTCTTCTTACCTTGCTTCCTGGTTGCTTCTCATCCTCTTATGCCTTGTTTGCTTTTCGCTTCAATACTGACTTTTTCTTCAATGGTGACCTCTTCAAAAATTATGTTCTTGGTACAAACTCCCCTCCTACGTCTTCTTCCTAGAGAATCATGTAACCAAAATGTGTTAGATATAAACAGTTTATTATGAAATTAAGTAAATAGTTGATTAAACAACAAAACAACAATATAGTAAACAGTTTATAGTTGATTAAAAATAATAAGTAGTACATAGTTGGTTTGACATTAATAAAAATACCATAATAAAAGATGTTATATCTTAGGTACCAGGTTTTTTGAAATGGTCTCCATCTCAGCATCTTCATTATAGCCTTTTTATTTTTCAGCATCTTGTGTGGCACCAGGAGTTAAAGGATTCTCAACCACCATCTCCTTCTCTGCATCAACAACCATCTCAACATCTACTTGTTGTGTCTTTTCAGCCACTGGCTCTTCTGGTTGTTGTGGTTCTTCAGTATGATGTTGTGGTATCTCAACAGCGGGTTGTTGCAGATTTTCAGCTTGCTCTTGTGGTCCACCAGCATCATCTTTAATTGCAGCATCAGGTTGTGATAAATGCAGATTAAATGTGGGCACCACATATTCTTCTGCTTTCTTCTGAGTTTCTGGAAGAATGTCATCATCACCACCGGCCAAAAAGTCTCTTTCATGTGCTTCAAGTCTTTCTTGTGTTGTTGCTATATTTGGTGTTGTCTCCAATTCCACTTGAGTTTCTGTTTCCTTGTCGTCGCTGGAGAGATTAACAGCTTTTTCCATGTCCATGACCTTGAAAGGTGAAGACTGGATACCTTGACTAGCCGTTTGGTCTTGCCTATCGAGTCTGATAACTTCTGGAACTGATTCTTGTGTAGGTGGTTCAGTTGAAGATACCAGTTCAACAAGAGTCTCATTCCTTGGCAAGTTTTGTCTCAGTGGGTCGCTTGGCTCAGCTGATGATACATTGACACTAGGTCCACCTGAAGACTCCTCCTGCACTTCTATGTTGCCACAATCAACGAGCAATTCCTTCACGTAATTATACAACTTTTCATTTAAGTCTACTCCACACTGTTTATTCCTCTCCTGATTCTGCTTCATGTCTTTCAGCTTTGCTTCAATGATCTGCAACCTTGCTTCAGCACAATCGGGGGGACACGTTTCTTGTTCAATGATCTTAATCGCATCCAGAAATGCTTCTTCATACTTGTCCCTGTTCTCTTCAAGATTCATTGTGACGAGATCATATATCTCTTTCCTTTTTCTTGGTTTTCTTGGTTCACAGAATTCCATCTCCATTGCACTGTACTCATCTCTAAATTTCTCATTATACTGCAACATGATAAATGACACTCATCAAAGGAATGCATAAAAAATATAACAACATTTTTTATATGCATAACCTGTGATGCAGCTAATCTAAACAATGCATAACTAGTCATGCATTTAATATTGGAACTGAATAATATGTCATGCATTGATTTTTGTTAAGGTGCATAACTTATTATGCATTTAAAAACACAACCCTGCTTAACTCCTTTTCAATATTGAAAAATGCATAACCGGTAATGCATTCATATATTGGGCTACATAACATGTTATGCATTGATTTATTAAGGTGCATAAATTATTATGCAGTTATCATTTTTTGCTAACGTAACTTATTATGCATTCATTTTTAAGGAATTTAGAGATACAGTCATAGATGCATGAAGGTCAATTATAAATCATGAAATGTTCACAAACAGGTACCTTTAAGAACGTAATATTCTTCTTGAGCATTGCTTTCTTCATTGCTGCCAAGTCCCACTTCGCAGCTCTCGGTGTAGCATTGGAAATGACCTTGACGATGTCTGATGATATCTCATCTATGTTAGAATGCTCAGCCAACCAAAGCTGCAAAAAATAATAACTAATAAGATATTATGTATCCAAGAAAGTAATATTTATTGACAGATTTTATGAAAGTAAAAAAAAAAAACTAACTCACAAGAGAATATATAGTGCAACCACTGCAATTCCTGATATGAAGATTGTTTCTTTTGACAGTCTTGATGCTCTCCATCAGGTGTTCATGAATAAGATCAGGAAAAGAGACAGAGTCCATGGTTTCCAAATCCTTAACCAAACCAACATACGAGACATCTAAATTGTCTCCACTTGAACGACAAAAGAACAAGACGACTAGCATGTAAAGGCAGATAAGGCAGAGAACTTCCTCTTCATGACCTTTCTTATCAAGTTTTTCCAACACCAGCCTTTCAATATCATTTATCCACACCTTTGTTACCCGTGCTTTGGGATCTTTGCTGATAAATCCTGGCTTTGTTTTGAATGGTAATTGCTTGACGAGGGGATATGATTGAGTCAGCTCTATCTCTGCCTTCGAAGTCAGAATATCATTTCCTCTGTCTCCTTCAATTCTTGGAATCAAAAATGTAACAGCAAGCTCACTAGACGTTGATGCTATGGACTTGTTTTCAGACAACTTGAAAATGTTGATTCAAATCTTCATGGTCATATGATAGAAAGACTTCATCCATCAGCTTGTTGCTCTTACCATCCAAGTATGCCATGTTTGCAGCATATAACCAGTTATAGAACTTTCCAAACACACACAGATTCATCATGTTAGCCTGCAACGGATTCAAACCACCTCTGTCTTTTATCTTAATAAACAAGTGACCTACGTACCCTAAGGAAACCTGCTCTATAAGTACCTCTTTGAACTGCAGATTTGGTTTTAGGTTTAACTGCGTAAAAAAAAAGAACAAAAAAAATGCATTTTAGAACTGCTATTTTAGAACAACAAAGGAATGCATAACAAATATAACAACATTTTTTTATATGCATAACCTGTGATGCAGCAAGTCTAAACAATGCATAACTAGTCATGCATTTAATATTTTAGAACAACAAAGGAATGCATAACAAATATAACAACATTTTCTTATATGCATAACCTGTGATGCAGCAAGTCTAAACAATGCATAACTAGTCATGCATTTAATATTTTAGAACAACAAAGGAATGCATAACAAATATAACAACATTTTTTTATATGCATAACCTGTGATGCAGCAAGTCTAAACAATGCATAACTAGTCATGCATTTAATATTGGAACTGAATAATATGTCATGCATTGATTTGTTAAGGTGCATAACTTATTATGCATTTAAAAACACAACCCTGCTTAACTGATGCATAACAGGAACAGGAAGGAATTCAACGCACCTTGTTTATAGACAACACATTGCTTATTAGATTCAAAGCAAATCTTACCATCTTCGGCATCATTTGTATTATCATCCTCATTATCTGTATCATCACCCAATACTTCCTTTGGTGCAGCTTTCTTTGCTTTCTTTGCCTTGATTTGCATCTCCTTCAGTGTTTCGACACTATCAATTTCTTCTTGTTCATCTTCAACATCATCGGCAATTACTGTAACAAAATTTAAGATTAAAAAAAAAATTCAAAAAAAAACAAAATCAAACACTAACAGATGAAGCTAATGATAAATCTCATCGGGTTTTTTCTGTTTCTTCGACTTCGTTTTTCCTTTTTCATCTGAAGCATCAAGAACAAAAATTAAAATCGAAAATCAAATAAAATCAAATGTATCGAATGCATGCAAGAATAAGATCGATTAAACTAGTTTTAGTACCTAATTTCTTCTCTTTTGATTTCTGAAGACGTGTTTTTGTCGGTGTTTCATCCATTTTGGTTCTACTGAATTCTAGGGTTAAGGTTTTTTAGAGTTTGAAATTGATTTTTAGGGTTTGATCAACTTCAATAATCAATCATCCGTTACAGTGTTTATGGAGGAATAGGAATAGAAAAACGGATGAAGAAAAAATGAGAAGAACGGATGAAGAAAAAATGAGAAGAAGAGAAAAGAAATGGTTCCGACCGTTTTTGGGAGTTAATAAAACTTCCCAGAACCGCTGAAGGGTAATTGAGGAACTCTGCACGTTTTTAATAATTTTAAATAATGTTGGGTGCGACTGTAGGGAAAAGTAATTCTGGGTCTGCCGGTAAGGAAAAAAAAAATCTGGGCTTGCGCCTAAGTTCCCCATTTACATTCACTAATTATAGGTTCCACCATTAAAGAAAGCACGGTACATTCGGCCTTGTTCTAGTTATCCCAGTTTAAATGATTTAAGGATATATACGAGATGATGATAGAATCAAATTCTGTCATGGGAACGTTAGGCTGTGACAGTAAAGCATGAGATTCTGTCATGGAATTGGAAACACTGGTCACTGAGAATTAATAGCTTATTATTTTACAGTCTTTTGGTTTAGTTAGGATTCCTTGAAAGGTTTTTCTCGTCAGAGTTTTTTAATCCATCAAGGAGTCTAATATTTTAGGATTAGGTTTAAGAGTTTTACTAGGATTGCTTTCTTAGTTCCTATATAAGAGCTTGTCAGGTCCAACTCCTGTATTATCAGAAATCCTAAGTTTATTCGTTATTTTTCCATTGTCTCTTGTGTGCTTTATCGCTTCTGCTGGCGTGATAAGAACTCAGTTCCTATCAGATGAGCATGAAAGATTCTCATTATTACAGAAACAATTGGCAACATATGAATAGGCTGTTCAGCGAGTGATACGAAAGAATCATTCAGGATAACACGTTTGCATCACATTTACTATATCAAAATTCAAGGATGTCAAGAATCTTAATGCTGAGATTATTCAACCTAAAGAATATCTGCTCGTGCACAATTATGTCATGCATTTATTGGCTTACAGCGATAAATGGGTCTTGATTAGTTGTGACGAGGCGACATGGTTGAATTTTGAATATGCTACATAACCCGCAGAGTGATTTTCCTTCCTAAATGTGTACGTGTATTGCTGTATGTATGTCTCTGATAAATGGAACAACACACAGACATGGGCAACAAAAGCGGAAGTTCGCCGCATGCAAGAAGTGATCATGAGAGAGCCTTAATGATATTCTACATGTTCCTTTTAGGTTTGTCTATACAAGGTGGAAAAGGGGTCAACAAATTTTGTTCATTTTATCTTTTGTATCTGAACCAACAGTCCAACACAGAACAAGTCTTGATCTCTAATAAGTTGATGTCCACCAAAGGTGAAGCACAACAAATTAGCCAAGTAATGAAGATCGACAGTGCACTAAAGTCCAAAGGCATCGAAGTCAAAGATGTCGAGAAACCATTGAAAGCAGTAGAGATGAACCTTCAAGATCTTGAAAATGGACTGGAATCTGTCTTCAGGTGTTTGATCAAGAATAGAGTTTCACTTCTCAACATTAATCTTAACCAATAGGAGACATGTTAATCTTCTCAATAATCGTAGTCATTTGTCCGCAATTTTATCCAGGAAAATTTCTATGTAAGTTTGTATACAAATATATACTATAATGAGATGAAATTAAGATAATAATAATACAATTATTTGACTCGAAATATCATCCTATATATATGCTTTTATCGGTATACATATAAAAATTCACCATCTCCATATTGTTTTTAGTCTTCCATGATATATGCAACCAATAACTGCTGCGCTGAACTCTATATTTATCATCTTAACACCACTGACCTTATTTAATCTAAATGGTAAAGGATATGCAATGGTGTAGAGGAGGAAACCAACATGCAATCTGAAGTCCTGGCAATGTATGTGTTTATCGATATCAATATTTTCTTTCTTCGTATGTAGTATCCCATGCATGTATACGGATATCATATCTTATTGCAACAGATCGTTACCTTTGGTTGTTGGGTGTTCTAAGCATGTAAACAAGGCATGAGATGCAATATTCTCGTACGTTAGTAACAACTTGGATGCACAGTTGTTAAGTAAGTACGTACTGTATGACAGGACCAGATTTGGCGATGGAAACAGAAGTTCTCGTAATATCCAAATAACATGCAAGCGCACAAGAAAGGGATAGAGAGGAGTCATTTTATTCTTGATGTTCCCTTGCGACAAAGATGAAAATTGGACACTGTCCGTAAGCTAAAATATCATCTTACACTATCTTTAAATTTATATGCTTGTTGGTCGCTAGGTTTGGACAACTGTAATGAAACGCAAGGGTGTCTAGATTCCAACTTTTGGAAAACGTAGAACGTAGATATCGATCACTAACTAACAGCAGTAAACAACCAACCGTGTGTGTCATTACAGATCTTTCTAGGTGTTATACCATTCATGCACGACATTACAGTCTGTTTATCTATATGCTTTGTTTTTTAATATATATTTTCATATGTTGATCGATGTTATACGTACAGTCGGTAGGGGACACACACTGTGTCATTAATGGGGGAACGTGCAGAGACAGTGACGCACATAGAGGAAGTTCCACTTACACCACATGAATACCGCCCCTTGCTGTAACATGTAGCCTGACTATAAAAGGAGCACCAGTTGAGAACCATTAACCATCATTAAAACATAACTCTATAACTTCTGTAACTAATAAAAAACCTTCATCATTTCTCCTAAATAAGGCGTAAATTTCTTCCTCAAACAAAATGGCTTACCATGCTCGCTCCATCAGTTTGCCCACTAGATCTAACCCACTCGCTGCTGCAGTAGAGGCACAATTGTGCAAATTGAGATCTTCAGATCTCACCTTAACCATCACCAACAACTTGGTCGCTCTAAAGGACTTGTATGAATGAGGATTTCCTTTCTACCGAAGATGGAAAATGCTTAGATGCAGTCTTGGACAGATCTTGCATGTTATTGGATGTCTGTGAAACTATTAAGGATGTTTTGTCTATGATGAAGCAATCTGCCCAGGATCTTCAATCCTCTATTCGAAGGAAATCAAATGAATTTGATGCATACATGAGCTCAAGAAAGAAAGTCTGCAAAGTCATTCAAAAATTCCTTTCAGATCTTAAGAAAAACACCAACAAGAACAATGATCTTGTTAGTGATGTCCTAACAGAAGTTGAAGCAACTACTCTTGCAGTTTTTGAATCTGTCTTGTCTTTCCTATCTGCACCAAAGAAAAGGTCACTAGTCTCAAAGTTGACCACCAAAAATTCTACCCAACAAGTTGTCAATGAAGTAACCAAGGTCGATATCGCATTAAAGTCTAAAGTCACTGAAGCTAAAGAAGTGCAGAAGCCATTGGCTGCCCTTGAGATCAACCTTCAAGAACTTGAGCAGGGATTAGAATCTGTCTTTCGATGTTTGATCAAGAACCGAGTTTCACTTCTTAACATTCTCAACCAATAGATCCGTAAATATATTCACCTCCCATTGGCATTTTCCGCCTTTTATCAGGAAATGCCCCATGGAATTTTTACTGTACATATAATATATATAAAAGAAAAACAAAGCATATTAATACAAGAAATCACTTCACTCGAAACAATTGTCTCAAATTTACAGCATTTTTTCTTTTGTTGCGTTTGTGCAAATTTACATTTGGTAACTATACGTCCCGTAATTAAAGCACACGAGTTATGCAGTAATTAAGGTCCAGAATGATTAAGGAAGCATTGACCTTTGATTATTATATCAAATGAGCATGTGAAGATACTAATTGTTAGAACGGCCAAGGGAACATATGCACAGAACTTGAAAGCTGTCAAGATTCCATATGTTCGTAAATTCAGATCTTCGATCGATATCAAAACGACCTTTCACTTATGCGCATAGTATAGTATCATATTGCAAGATGTTTAGAGCCCTGCCAACAAATTAAGTTCCACAGAGAAATGGCTTCTTCATATCCTGAAGAGAGGTGACAAAGGGAATCATACAAAATCTTGTTTTTGCATGGTCAATGCTTAAGGTTCTTAAAGACAGGCATTAAATGGAAGACACACAAACAGCGCCACTCATGCACGTACATAATATTGCCATTAACATATATATACAGATTTAATCTATAAGAAAGAGAGACAAATATGAAAGATGCTTACACAGAAATCAACTACTCTTTATTCAATAGTAGTTCAAATTTAAGTTCTGCCGGTTCTTAAATAGGAGATGCTTTCATTTATTTGTGCTTATGATGAAGTCACGAAGAATGCTTTTTAAACTTCCTTGAACAGGTGATTGATTGCACAGTTTTGGTAAATTCTTACCGTATATGCTGCACTTGTTTCATCTCTAAAGAGATTATATACATTTTCCTTGTTGATTATTTTATTTTTATTTTTTTGAAGAACAAAGGTTGAATCTAATTAATATTTGATTTCGATAGTTCAGAGAACATATTTAGTTAAAATATAGCTAAGCCGATGATCGAGAAGACAGTCCATATTGCAGAAATACTTATTGTAATAGGAACCAAAGGTTGTCGAGGTTTCAAATGTTGGAAAAATCATTAACACTAATAAACAACCAAGTGTGGGTATCAATACAAAACCTTTCTTGGTACTGCACTCCAGGCATGCACGTATATATATATATATATGTATATACATTAATATCATACGTACACAAATTTAAATCAATATTATACAGCCCATTAGGTGCCACACTAGTTGTAAAGCATGGTTGGAACGATGCATAGACAGTGCCGAAGATAAAGGAAGTGCCACCACACCACATGAATATGTTCCCCTCTTGTACCTTGTAGCTTATGTATAAAAGGAGCACCAGCTGAACTTACTTTCATCAAAACATAACACTAAATTAACTTGTATAGCTAAAGCTTTCTTCATCTTCTAAAAAATCTCAAGATGTCTTCTTCAAACAAAGTTACTTTCCACACTCGGTCCATCAGTTTGCCTACCAGATCTCACCCACTAGCTGCTGCAGTTGAAGAACAATTGTGCAAATTGAGATCTTCAGATCTTACCTCATCCATCTCCAACAACTTGGTTGCTCTAAAGGAGTTGTACGCATGTGTTGAAGATTTCCTTTCTAGCAAAGAGGGAAAATGTTTAGATGCAGTCTTGGATGGATCTGTAATGTTATTGGATGTTTGTGGAACTATCAAGGATGTTTTGTCACAGATGAAACAATCTGCTCAGGATCTTCAGTCATCTATTCGAAGGAGATCAAATGAGTTTGACGCTTACATGACCTCTAGAAAGAAAGTCTGCAAAGTCATTCAAAAATGTCTTTCAGCTCTTAAGAAAAATACCAACAAGAACAATGATCTAGTCACTGACATCCTAACAGAAGTTGAAGCTACTACTCTTGCAGTTTTTGAATCTGTCTTGTCTTTCCTCTCTGCACCAAAGCAAAGGTCACTAGTCTCAAAGTTGACCACCAAAAGTTTAACCCAACAGGTTGTCAATGAGGTAACCAAGGTCGATGTCGCATTGAAATCTAAAGTCATTGAAGCTAAAGAAGTACAGAAGCCATTGGCTGCTCTTGAGATGAACCTTCAAGAACTTGAAGATGGATTAGAATCCGTTTTTCGGTGTTTGATCAAGAACCGAGTTTCACTTCTTAACATTCTCAACCAATAGATCCATAGATATATTCACCTCCCATTGGTATTTTCCGCCTTTTATCAGGATATACCCCCATGGAATTTTTACTGTACATACTGTATACAAAAGAAACATAACAAGAAATCACTTTACTCAAACAATTGTCTCAAATTTACATTATTATCTTTTTTTGTTGTGTTTGTGCAAATTTACATTTGGTAATTATACGTCCCATCATCAAGGCGCACGAATTATGCTGTAATTCAGGTTTAGCATGATTAAGGAAGCATTGACCTTTGATTGGTATATCAAATGAGCATGTGAAGATACTAATTGTTAGAGCTACCAAGGGAACATATGCACAGAACTTGAAGTTGTCAAGATTCCATATGTTCGTAAATTCTGCTCTTTGATACCAAACCGTGTGTGTGGCCTTCCAATTATGCGCATAATATCATATTACACCATGCATAGAGCTCTGCCAGCGAATTAAGTTCCTGATGGAATCTCAAAGAAATGGCTTCTGGATGTCTTGAAGAGAGGTGACAAAGGGAATCATACAAAATAGTGTTTCTGCAAGGTCAATGCTTAAGGTTTCTTAACGACAGGTAATAAATGGTAGATGCACAAACAGCGCCACTCAAGGACATAGTTAAATATTAGCATGTACAGAGATTTCAGCTATGACAAAGAGAGACAATATACGAAAGATGCTTACATGGAAATCTACTGCTCTTCGTTCAGCATGTATTTCAAATTTCATATGAATATTTGTTCATCGTTAACATGAACAACCAGTAGACGTGGGCGATAACTACGGTAGTTCCACCACATGATAACCTGATAGAAGTGACCATCAACGCATGATAGAGCCTCAATAAGATCCCTGATCATCAACAAAAACTAAATTCACTTGTATATATTTTTTCTACACTCTCCTGCTAACTGAAGTGAATATGGCTTCCTCGAACAAAACTTTCTGTTTGTTTAGACAGTTTACCCAACGAATGTTATCCTCTAAATCTTGCAGTTGAGGAGCAATTGTCCCAATTAAGATCTTCAGAACAAGACACCTCAGCTTCATCCATCTCAAGAAACTTAGCTAGTCTCAAGTACTACTTGTACGAATCTTTGAGGATTTCCTTTCTACTCAAAATTGTAAATGCCTAAACGCAGTCTTGGATATGGATCTATAATGTTGCTAAATGTTTGCAACATTGTAAGGATGTATTATCTCAGATGAAGCAATTTGTCCAAGATCTTAAATCCATTTTTCAAATGAAGTTGACAGATACATGTCTTCAAGGTGAGCAAGGTGATCCGAAAATGCCTTACAGAACTGCCTTAAAAGAATCTTCACTGGATTTCCTTTCTACTCAAAACTGTAAATGCCTTAAAAGCACTGCCAACAAAATGAATGACCTTGTAGCATGATGCCAGTATTTTAAAGGAAGTTGAAGCAACTACTCTAGCAGTTTTCGAATCCATTTTGTCTTTTTTATCTGAACCAAATAAGTCTTTAATCTCTAAGTTGATATTCACCAAAGCTGCAGCACAAATATTTAGTTAAGTAATGAAGATCGATATTGCATTAAAATCCAAAGGCATCGAAATTAAAGATGTCCAGAAGACATTGGAAGCATTAGAATGAACCTTCGAGAGCTTGAAGACGGACTCAAATCCGTCTTCAGGTGTTTGATTAAGAAGACCAGAATAGAGTTTCACTTCTCAACATTCAAAACCACTAAGAAATCTATATATAGATCTATTCAACTTCCCATTGGTATTTTTCCGCATTTATCAAGAATTTTACTGTACAAATTTGTGTACAAAAACAACAAAGTATAATAATAGAAACAAATCACTTTCCTCAACACAGTTGTCTCAAATTCATGTCGATCGTTCTTCTTTTTACCTTAGTGGTGTATGTGCAAATTTACGTTCGTTAATTATATGTTCGATCTGTCAATGGGCGGAGCCGGGTGTGCAAGTCACTAATGGGCGGGAGGGCAGGGGGTGCAAAATGGGCCAAATGGCTGAATTTTAGCTTACATATGTGAAATTGGGCTTGGGGGCCAGCTGGACTGGGTGTAGAACTGTTAGGGGTGAGCATGGGCCGCTATGGACCGGTTTTTACCTCATTGGCGTCCAATCCAATTCATTACGGATTTCAAATTTGGCATCCGCATCCAATCCATCATCCAACGGATTTGCAGCAATGGATGCACGGATGAACGGATTGGGTGTGGATAATCCAATGGATTTGTGTTAGCTAAAATTTATAATGAAAAATAAAGCCAATATAAATGACTTCTTAGAGAACCTACACATTTTATATATGTAAAAATATAGAAGTGACATGGACAACACTCCAATCAAACACCTTAAAAAATCCAAAACTATCTATATATTTTCTACAAACTATATAAATGCCCTTATCTCACGGATATGGATGTCCAACGGATTTTCAAGGTTGTATTTGGACCCAAACCGTAATCCGTTGGATTTCAAAAATCTCATCCGCGTCTAACCCATTAGCAAACGGTCCGGACATCCATCCATAAAAATATGGTTTGTCCCGATTAAATCCGCGGATTGCGAGTAAAATGCCCATCCTTAAGAACTGCATACCCATGCTTCAAGATGGCTCCGCCCCTGATCATAAGTCACGCCAGTTACCAGGTAGGAGATAGACTGATCTAGGAAGCATTTCCCTTGATAAAATATCAGATGAGCATGTGAAGATTCTAAATATTGGGATACTGGTACATAAGGAACATATTTATAGAATGGTCACATTCAAAGCTATCAAGATTCTAATTGTTAGGATGTAAGACTATATGCCTAACAACCTTGCTATTGGTAGCCCTTTGGCTAGCTCCTGACTTCAATCTTTAACTGTTAATTGAGCCCATATGAACCTTTCATCTGGAATTGTGAAAAACCATGTTTTAAAGCATACCTAAAAATTTCAGGGCATACAAACCAATAATTCCATCTAGGGTGTCCTTATAAGGGGTGTCCCTTAGGTGGTTCAATTATCTATATACCCTTAAACCATTTTAGTTATTAATCTACTCCTACTCTTAATATAAAAAGCTAAATCAGTATTAAGAAAATCAAAATCAATTTACAAAACCTTTCTTCTTCCTCTTCCCTCTAGCCAAACCCTCTTCTTCCTCGCAGAAATTTTTTTTCATCGCCGTGATTAATCATCAATTCGCGAAAATTTAATCGACGATTAAACTCAACTATTATAGGGTTCATACGAAGGAAAAATCAACGGAAAACGTTCAAGATCAGGTTCTAATCCATCAATTGAATAAGAAGAACTAATTGAACCTAAAATTGAACCTGAAATTGAACCTGAAATTGAACCAAAAAATCAACCAATCGAAGCACCAACTCCTGAAATGAGGATAAGAAAGTAAGTTCTACAAACTTATCTCTTTAGTTGTAGTTTTTCATCGATTCAATAGGTTTAATTTCTGAAAAACTAGGGTTTTTGACGGTTACAATATTGGATTCGGCTCAAAATTGAGTTGAATTTTGAGCCAAACTGTTCTTTGTAAGAACTTCCTGAAACTGTATATGAACAGTTCGGCTTGAAATTTCATCATAGTTTTATGCCGAACCTAATGACACATAGTGACTGAGATGGGGTTCAGCGTATTCGATAATACTTTTTTTGAGCCGAACTGTTCTTCATAAGAACTTTCTGAAACTGTATATGAACAGTTCGGCTTGAAATTTCATCATAGTTTTAATCTTAACCTAATGACACATAATGACTAAGATAGGTTTCGGCGTATTCGATAATACTTCTGTTAGAGCACTTCTCGGTCGAATTCGCAAGCGTTGCTATCTCAAGCTTGTTTGTCAAGTTTAGTTTCCAAAACTATAAGTCTTGATTTCTAGTCTACTCATAGCTAAGTCTCGCACTAGGATAGAAAGTGTAGGTGAGCTCTAGACTCCACGACGTTCATCATGTAAAGACGAAGAACTACTCAAGGAATTGGTGGATCTTCATCGACAAAAAGGTATATGGAGACTTGAACTTATCTATCACTCAAAAGTCTATCTACTCTATCTCCTATCTTGAGACAAAAATCTTATTGCTATATAGACTTCGATTATACACATTTGCTATTTGGAGTCGAGTTTATCTCGCTTATCTATTTCTCGAAATATGTGTTGGTAAGCTTTCGCTTTGGCCAAGTTCATCTTTACAAGTGACGAAAGTCATGTTGATTATTCAATATCTTGAAAATTTCTTTGATGAAGAATAGTGTGTGAATAACCTCTATTTAACATCCTCTAAGAATGTTTCAATGATTGAAATGAGAGTTTAGAATATATATATAACCTTGAATGGATATAAACATTGTATGTGAACTCATACTTGTGTAAGTCCAAAATCCTTGAACTAAAGTATGCGTACTTTACTGGTTCAGGATGTCCGGAAGCTAAGCCCGCGTATGCGTACTGCCGGAAGTTCACATCCCGTGAATTTCTGCTGGAGTTTGTGAACTCAAAACAAACTTAATCCGTGTACTTAAGTTTGCGTACCAGTATGCATACTTGAGTGGGTTATTTTCTAAAAACGGTTTATTCGTGAACTAAGACATATATAAACTAAGGAATGCAATCTTTGAAAAGCGTGGCTATAATGTTTATGAACCGATTCGAGTGAATTAAAATCGTTTTTGCTTCGATTGTGTCTTATATTCTTCTATGAGATCTAAGCAATTGAACAACTCTCTAACTAGTTCTTTTGAGTCATTTGAACTAGTTATGGTGAAGATGAATAAGGTTGATATGAAAGTGCTTATATGGCTAACCATTGGTTAACTACTGTTGAACCAACGACTTGTACACGTTTAGGTACGGTTACACAAACCTAAATGAACGTGCATTTGATTTGTGTGTAACAAGCTAAGTTCGATCTAACGATTGAAAGATATTAGCTTGAATCTAATCAGGTTTTCATCTAATGGTGAATATTGAATGCTTTGTTACCAAGGTAACTTAGATTGCAAACCCTGATTTGGAGACATATAAAAGAGAACTCTAGCAACTGGGAAACCTAATCCCCACACCTGCTGTGTGATACTATTTGTATAATCTAGAGTCGATTCTCTTTTAACCTTAGGTTTCTATCGAGACCTTGTAGGTTAACGACTTGAAGACTTCATTGGGATTGTGAATCCATACCCAACTATTTTCTCTGTAGTATCTGATCTTGATGTTTCTATCGTGATTGAGTTCAATCGTAAGATTGGCTTGAGATTAATTTCTTCGATAGGAAAGATATAAAAGTAGTCACAAACATCTTCGTCTCATCGTTTGTGATTCCACAATATCTTGTTTCGCTAGTCGATTAAGATTATTATGAGGTGATTGATATTTCTAGGCCATTCTTCGGTAATATAAGTCCGGTATATCAATTGGTTCCTGTTCAGCTTGATTTATCAAAAGATGGAACAAAAACTCGTAGGTATTTCTGTGGGAGACAGATTCATCTATTCCTGTAGAATTTTCTGTGTGATACAGATTTGTTTATTAAAGTCTTCGACTTTGGGTGGTAGCACTCTTAGTTGTGGGTGAGATCATCTAAGGGAATCAAGTGCGTAGTATCCTGCTGGGATCAGAGACGTAAGGAGCGCAACTGTACCTTGGGTCAGTGTGAGATTGATTGGGGTTCAACTACAGTTCAGACCGAAGTTAGTCTGTAGCGGCTTAATACAGTGTTTGTAGCGTCTTAATACAGTGTCTGTTCAATCTGGACTAAGTCCCGGGGGTTTTCTGCATTTGCAGTTTCCTCGTTAACAAAATTTCTGGTGTTTGTGTTATTTCTTTTCCGCATTATATTTTGTTATATAATTGAAATATCACAGGTTGTGCGTTGAATCAATCAATTGTTAAATCCAACCTTTGGTTGTTTATTGAAATTGATTGATCCTTGAACATTGGTCTTTGGTACCGTTCAAGTTAATTTCTCTTGTATTCAATTGGACTCGCAGATTTGTATTTGCTTGAGTAAGTATTGAATCGAGAATTTGAGATATAATTCTTTGATATACTTTTTATTAAGATTGAGTCTGACTTTCTAGTTAATTCTGTTGAAAGTATGTTGGTGTTAGTCCATACAGATTGCTAAGCGAAATCTTGGGTGAGGTTGTTATACCCCTACTTTTTCAACTTATTTTAAGCCGAACAACCCAATATGTTTATCTATTAGCTGATCTTGGTTGGGTTCGGCTTGAAATATTTTTGAATTACAAGTCGAACACCTCACTGTGTTGGAGAATCAAATGACAGTTGTTGGATTCAGCTTATATGTGGTTTTTCGGGATAGCCGAACCTCTTGATTTACTTTGAAAATAGTTCTTTGGTAGTGATAGAATTGGGCTAGTGTTTTAATATATTGACATATAATAAGTTTGTTTAGGGTTGTGCATTTTCTTTATAGTTGTCGGTCGATAAATTCCATAATTGAACGACAAACATGAAGATAATGCACGACACTAAACGAATACTATTACAATTCAATCTATATATCTTACAACCCTAGACTAGATCTAATTCACCATTTTTCTATTTAGCTCAATGTATTAACCAAGTATTATACTTGTTTTAGGAATAATGAAATTAAAAAGAGGAAGAAGATGGAGGTTACGCCCTCTAATTCTAAGACTCCTGATCCTTGAGGAGGAGGTCACGAAAAATTGGGAGTAGGAGGTAGAGGAAAGGATAAAGATGCTATGTTACAAATTCGTGAATCAGTACCAGAGATACAAAGAGAAGAAGGGAGAGAGGGTGATGGTGGTGATAATGAAGAACCTCAACATCAACCAAAACCTCGGAAAGGGAAGAAGCTTGCTCAACCCCGGGTTACAGGTTTGCACATTCCTCATAAGGATAACGTAATCCCAGCTTGAGCTGATGTTTTACCCTATGGTCTTCTGGAAGATGGAGGAAATGTGTTGATCAGTTACGCCGAATCTTGGGCAAAGATAATATATGAGACTCCTGATCACAACGATGTCGTCCGAGTATTGAGACACCAGAGGGCAGAGGAATGGAAATTGTCCGAAGAGGTTCCCGAGGTGCTTGCTTACGTACAATCATATGCTTTTTGGCCTTTGATTGAACATGGACATAAGGAATGTGATAGAGTGACTATCTCCGCCTTCTCATAGCGATTTTGTCCAGAGACTTATATGTTTCACTTAACCGCTTTGGAGATGACAAATCACTCCTGACGACGCGAACAAGATTACGGGGTTTAAAGTAAGAGGTAGAAGCGTGGATGCTGACTATTCTGATATGATTTGGGAAGAGCTATATAACTTGTACACTGAATGTTTTGGTTGAAATGATTACAAGACTGAACACGAGTTTTGACGTTCCGTTAAATATGTAGACTTTGTTCATGAGGACGGTATGACAAACAAGAAGCTTAAGAAGATCAATCTTACTAACTTGAGATACGAATTTGGGGACACAAAGGAGAAAGTAAAGAATGAGGACCTGATAATGGATGAGATAAATGTGAAGTGAACCGGAACCGCCTATTTGCTTTACACTCTTGGCAGAGATATCTTCCCCGACCTTACTGGAAACAAGGTGAATGCCAACTATCTCATTTTGGTAAAGGATCTTGATACTGTTAACAAGTATGCTTGAGGAACTGTTTCTCTAGCTTACCTTCTTGAATAACTTGCGACCGCCTCTAAGTTGACAAGTACAAATATTGGAGGGAATTTCATTATATTTCAGGTAATTCTCGACAATCCAATATCCTTTTTTTTCTTTTAAGACAAGAATTTTTCTCTGTGGGATCAGTAGAGGGTTCGGATTGTTGGTAAAATCCCTTTCTAACCGAACTATACGCTGAGTTCCTCTAATTTTCATCTTGTCACTTCATTTCCTTTTTAATTTTGGATATAGGTGTGGGTATATGACCATTTCTTCTTTTTGAGATTGGCCAAATAACTTGAAAAGCATGTAGATTTGGTTGATACACTTCCAACAGTGGCACGATACAAGTTTGGGGACGACATGAAAAGGAATAAAGAGGATTTGGTGGCAAAGTTGAGAGAGAAGTTAGAATCTTTGGAGGTCAATGACGTGGATTTTGATCCATATAAGAAGGGGGTGAAGAATTTGTCGATGAAGTTGATAGGGGAGACATGTCGGTGGGTATGTACTATGGACCATTGGTGTATCCCAGTGGTTGTGTAATTTATGATCCTCGGCGAGTACTACGTCAATTAGGAACCGTCTAAAAGGTCCCTTTGTTTGACGAGAAATTCAGGTTGATGCCAAAGGTTGCTACTGGAACTAAAAGCACCACTTGTTCTTGGAGTCCAAAGTATGATCTCGAACCTAGCATTGGAAGAAGTTAGACGAGAACATATTAAATATGGTTGTTTTAGCACCTGTGCATGATAGTCCTCGTGAAGTTGACCCTTCTACATGGATTGGTATAACCAAATTTCACATCCATTTATTATCAATAGGGAAAGTCATAAGAGAGTTGATAAGGCGAGGGCGAAGCAAAAGGTGATCATCATCTCCAAAAAGTCTACTTTTTGAAGAACTATCGAAGGATTTCAAGACAATGGTAATAATTGGATTAATTTATATTTGTTATTACATAAAAATAAGATAATATAAGTTGATCATAATTAGAACATGTTGACAAACGAATCTAGGTTGCGGCGAGTAAGGAGATGTTGAAGAAAATGAGGAAGAAAGCTAGTTGCAAAAAACCGTTGACGGTTGATGAAAAAAATAACTTCATCAAAGAGTGGGATGCTATTATAACCAAAGGATAAGGACCCAAGGTACCCGTAAAAAGGCCGATGAGGAAGAAGGATCGAGAAGCTGGTGAAGGCACAAACAGAGATAGTAGTAGCGGCCCAAGCGTTGATGATGACGCAATAGAAGATGAACGTGAAGGTGGCATAAGAGGAGGTCGTGGAACCGGCAAGAGGGGTCGTGGTCAATGAACTTTTATTTTCTTATGTTAGATTAAGTACTCTTTTATCTTGGATTTGTTAACCTTGTTCTCGACAACTTGACTTTTATGTTTGCTAGTTCATTTCGTGTTATCGACAATTTAACTTTTATGTTTTAATCATGTTATAGATGATTTTTATGTTTTAATCGTGTTATAGATACCTTGAATGTTCAGTTTTAATCGTGTTATAGATACCATGTCCGGCTAGTCCTGTGAATGTCCTAATGTGTCGAACCTGATAAAACTCAAATTGTCTGGAATTTTTCAGGTTCAGCTAGTCCTATAAATGTCATAATATGCCAAACCTGGTAAAATTTAGGTGTATGGAATTTGTCAGGTTCGGCTAGTATTATAACTCTACATACAAGCGGAACCTGACAATTTACAAATGAAATTTCCTCAACGGCTGGTTTTTTTTTAACAATTGATCCGTTGGGGAATTTCTATATATAGTGTATGCACTCTCTAGCAAAGGTTTTACTAAACCTGCTCTTGTTGCATTTCTACACCAAAATGGAACCATTCGCCGTTGAAGATGATAAAATTCTTGTTAGAGCTTTCATTCGAACTTATGGTGAACGACCTAATGAACATTATTCAATGTTTTGGAAAAAAGGGTAAAAGAATTTCAGTTTGAGTTAGATGGGAATCCAAAACGTCGTAAGTGGATGGAATTAGATGAAAGATTTCCCAGTATCCGTTATACTATGTGAGATTACATCAGAATATTAAGATGGGTCAACCAATATCACCCCAATGATACTAATGAATAGAAGGTGAGTATCCCAAATTCCACCACGGTTATGTTAAGAAATAGGGTACGCTTTTGTTTGAATAATAACTTGCGCATTCTTCTTTTTTCAGGCTGCTAGAATTCAAAGCCTTAGGCAAATACGCCATGGAGGAAGATACGAGCTTGGGATGTGTTATACATGGTTGAGGAGAAGAATTCCTAGATTTATTAGTGAACTAGTCGCCGAGATTCGTTAGGGTTGATATCCTTCGAGATTAGTAGTGTGTGATCTAAGTTTCTATTTAAGTGAAATAGTAAGTGAACCTTTAAACAATAATTCAACCAAAACACAGGATGTGGTTCGGCTTATAAGATCAATTTATAAGTTGACGAACCTTTAATTATTTAGACTTTTAAAATTTGTTACCATTATTTTAACATGTTCGGCTTGTAATATAAATAGAGTTTAAGTCGAACTTGTGAATATTCAAAATAGATTCAACGGCTATTTTTTTTTTGAAAAATAGAGTCAATGTAAACTAGTTCTTATATATACCTACCTATTGTTTCACATTAGAAAGCACATCTCCTGAAAAATATGGCACCCCCTAATCCTAAGTTTACTCTAGATGAAGATTTGTCTCTTTGCACAAACTATGTACCATACTATCCAAAGAAGGGTGAAGAACGACGAGTAAAGGGTCTAATGAGTATGTACTACTTGGTTAGAATTCATGAAGCATTCTCCACCAAAACATGTAATCCTCACAACCGGGGTTCGGAATCCTTATTTTGCCGAACTGAATCTATAAAAAAAGGTTACCGACTTTATAGATTTAGTTCGTGTTGTGAAACGATATCGACTCAAGGGTGAAACAACCTCGGAGATTGAAGTGCGAGCTCTAGAGGAATGGCGAAGATTGAAAGGAAAAAATTTCAAATATGAATCTCATTACCAAATCCTTAGAAAGTTTCTCATAACCCGTTTAGGATATTAGATGGATGGTTTTCTTTTGTAATGCTACCATGTTCTTATGTAATGGGAATGTAATTTGGAATGTAATCCTTTCTCGTATGAATGATAAAAACTTTCGAAATTGAGGAAATGTTAACACAGGATATGGTTCGGCAGATACGAAATCTATGTAATAAGCGGAACCATACTTCGAATACCTGGGTTTTATTTTGTCGGGTTCGGCTTATTACGAACTTAAGTATTGTTAGAGCATTGCTCGGTTGAACCCACCAAGCGTTGGTATGTTAAATTTGGTTGTCATATTTTAGTGAATCAAAACTCATGTTAAGAGTCGCTTGATTATGTACTAGAGTTAAACTTCGTCTAGGTTAGCTTGAAAGTATTAGGATATGAGACATTACAAGTATTGTGAAATCTTGAAGATGTTAAGAAGAAAGGATTTACAACAACAACAATCATCCTTACACTTGAGTTTAGTGATATTTGACTTGAATTGTTTCATTCCCTAACGTATCTTTCAAGTCGTGCATATTGGAAACATAACTGCGAAGCATGTTTGAACTCTAGATAGACATAGTATTAAGGAATACAATATGAGGTTTATTGCTTAACCACTAAAATTTATAGATAAGACATTGCCATAATCATTTGAATGCTATTGTGATTATGTATGGGTATAAGGTGAGGATTTCATCCTAGGGAACAATGTTTACATGTGTTCTAAGGAAGTAAGTTCATAAACTTGTTTGTGGACCGAAAAGGAAATTGTCGGGAGTTATTAGTTTTTTTATTCATTGTGTATCTTATGAACAACCAATATGTGTGATAGAGTATAACCCTCACAACTTGTTGTGTTCTTTGTAGAACTATTCACAAAGTCCTGACTTTTGTATTGGTATAAATTTTATTAGTAAAACCAATCTTAAGTAATCACCTGGTATGATCGGATTGTATGTTCCTTGGGGAAAGGGAACCGATCCTTGTTGGGGGTAGGGAACCGATCCTAGTGAGGGAAAGGGAGCCGAACCTAAGGGGTGTAGTGCAATAGGGAACCGATCCTTGTATGGGGTGCAGCAAGGTTAATAGCAGAAAGGGAAACCGATCCTATGGACATCTGCAACACATATGAGTTTAATACCATATATATGTGGGGAACCGATCCTAGTACCTAGTCAACCGAATCTTTGGGAAGCTAGTGTGACTATGCGTAGTACTCACATGGAGGTAGAACCGAAACTTGTTTTGGTAGAATCGTAAACCCATGATTGTGATTGAATGTTGGTTTGATCAATCACATAGTTCTTGAAAGTAAGATGAACCAATTCTAAACTTGTTTGGAAGTTTGGAAAATCAGTTTCAAGGTTGTAAGTGTGAAAGAGAACTTACAAAGTAAAAATGTCGAAAAAATTTGAACACGTGTTGTTAATGTTTATTTCTATAATTGTTCAAAAATATTCCTTAAATGCTAAGGCAAGAGAATCCAAAGATCTAAACATAAGTAAGTTAAGAATATTTTAATTAAGGTTATTAATTTAACTTTGTAGGGAAATTATGGAATTAGTAATGTGCATTTACTAATTAGATTTTCCGAGAGATTTCGATTGTATTTTTGGACAGAGCATTTCCAGGAGTTATAAAAACCGAATCTGTGCATTTATGAATATCTTGAGAATATTTTCGGTTTTGGAAATTCCTTGGTGTCCAAACTTCCTTGTCTATAAATACACGAAGTTTTCCTTTCTAGCAAACTAATCCTTCGTAACAACATACTTCCTCTTTTGTCTTTGTTACTTGTGTAGCCGCCTACCGGAGAGGAGAGTAATATAATTAGGTGAAATCTCTTACGGCCGCTCGTTTTAAAGTCTTCTATGGGATTGAGAAGCTCTAGCACGAACCGTTGGTGGGAAACTAGATAATTGCAGTTTATCTTTGTTTTCGATTGATTTGATTGACTAACGGTGGTTGAAATCTGATTGCACCTAGTTTGTTTATTCTTGAGAATCTTCTCTTCTGATATAAGATTCACTCAAACTAGTTCAGAGTTTCGACAAGGATCTTTAGACTGTTGTTAGTTCTAAAGACGATCTTTTGATAATCCATTGTTAACAGACTACGTTATGTGCGTGATTGATCACAAGAGATTCAAGTGATTGTGTGCAGATGTTTATTGAAGATTTAAGAAGATTTGAAGACAAAGAAGATATTGAAGATCTGACTTGGGTTTTATAATCTTTGGTGTGCACAATACTTGTTTGGGAAAAGAGGATCCAATTAATAATCGGTTTATCCTTGTGTTAGATTGGATTGATTAATTGAGTAGATCGGAATCAACACGATTCTTCGGATTAAAGGTGTTTTTGGCTTAATCTTAACCGATTACCTTTGGGTGATTGAACATAAGATATATCTAGACCCGACGAAGGAGTTTATATTGAGATAAACAGAAGAGCCTTTGTCTGACTCATATCACTTGGTTGAATAGAGTTGCTACCAAACAGATTTCTTGTTCTTTTACTGTTTGGAATACGAACCAAAGGGATTGTTCCAAGTACGTGACTTATTCACAAGTCGGAGGCGTGGGAATACAGACGGAACTAGGTATACTATAGAGTTAGGTACTTGGTCTCAACTATACAAAGTTAGGTGTAATTTTGTGTAGCGGCTTAATCCTGAGAGTATTCAATTCTAGACTAGGTCCCAGGTTTTTTTTGCATTTGCGGTTTCCTCGTTAACAAAATCTTGCTGTGTCATTTACTTTTATTTTTCGCATTATAATTGTTTTATTATAATTAAAGTAAATTACACATCCTATTTACTTGATAAGCAATCCTATTGTGTTTGGTTAATTCCGAACCTTTATATCAAGTAGACATACTTCGTTGTTGTATTGTCTCGATCTCATATCCATAGACGATCACACGAAGTGTGAACCGATTAGTTGTATTGTCTCGACTCAGTCCATAGACAATCACTTTCTGAGAAAGGACTTATAGGTAGGAAAAGTTTTAGCTTGAGGTATATTTGGGTACCATCTCCTTTTCAATTGGTATCAGAGCAGGAAAACACGAAAAGATCTAACAATCTGTGTTTGGTGCGATCCAACCTATAAGATTTGAATCTATATCTGATTCAGTTAACGTTTTGCCAAGATTAGATGACTCCAAATTGTTTGAAGATATGTCAAGCACTGAAATTGTTGAGTCTCTTCGATCTAAAGAATTTTGGACATTCGAAGAATGTCGCTTATATCTTGATCTCATTGAAGATGCTTCTAGCAAGATTGACAGAAAACTTTCTGAATTTGCAGAAATGGAAAAGCAACTCTCTGACTTAAAGAATGAGATTAAGATATATGAACAAAAAGAAGATGAGTCACTATCTAAAACACTCAAGATTCTTGAAGACTCTAGTAGAGTTCAAAGTAAGGTTGATGAGTTTCTCAAAGAACTGGACAACTCAAAAACGAATACTTATTTTAAAAGAAATCAACTCATCCATGGGTACTTAATGAATTATACCTCAAAAGAAACTGATACTCTTCAAGAAGACTCCCTGTCTAATTTTTCAGAAGAATTTTCTCTTGGAGATTATAATGACTCTAATATAGATTATGATCCTAATGAAACCGGTCATGCCTTGTCCAGTGAAAATTCATTGAGTAATTGCTACATGTCATCACCTTGTCTGACCAAGTTGTCAAAATCTAGACAAATTAATTTTGGTCAAGGAATCAATTGTTGGTTATCCCCTATCAAGTTTCAATACGTGACTATAGCCCCGATCCGATTTCGGATCCATATCCGATTAATTGTGGGTGTTGATGATAACAACAAACAAGAACATTCTTTCTTCTTTCTCTATCTACTTCGGTTCCAAAAGGACCCTAACAGTTCAAGAAGGTTCGAAGTCTCCCTTCTTCTAATTTTTGCATGTTTGATTCAAAGGGTGAAACTTGATTCAATCCACTCCTCTACTCGAAAGGAAACAAGGGTCGTTCTTAATCCGCTCAAGTTCATCCCAAAGAAGAAGATTCAAGGCTCAACAAATAATATCAATTGTAAGTGGTACTCTACTTTACTTATTGATTCAATGGAGAATAAAACTAGGAGAAGTAGAAAATTTTTTAGAGGAGAAGGCTCAAATAGAAACTCTATGCTCTATTCCACTTTAAACATCAATCATGAAAATATTCCTACCCTTGTTTATGATGTTAGTTCTCAAAATTATTTTGTGAATGATGAGTGTGCTAGGAAATTCGGTTTAATCAAAGAACCCATCATGAAAATGTTGTTTGTTGATGTTTTGGACAAACGTTATGTGAATTTTGTGAACCAACGTGAATAGGGGTTTATTCATGAAAGCTCATTCAAGGCAACACCGGACCTTATCAAACTTTTCTTTGTCAATATGCATGAGATGAATTTTGAAGGTTTCACTTTTCATACTATGATCGGTACAACACCATTTGAAGTCAACAAACAAGTAATTTCGGAACTAATTCTCTATCCTTACATAAACACCTTTTTACCATGTTCGGATGAAAGGTTTAGAGTTAAGAATGATATTATTTCATCAAAAATTGGAGGAGTATGGTCAGGCAATTATTTACTTCTTCACAATGTTGAATTTCATTTGAAAGTATTTGGAAAACTTGCTACTTCAAATTTATGTCCTAGTAACATGCATAAGACCAAATGGACAAGAGATGTTGCTGAACTTGTATATCATCTTGTAAATGGAGTCAAAAACTTTGACTTCTGTGGTCTAATGATTAGACAAATGATTACTATCCGAAGAGGTAGAAGAATAACTCCTGGGTTTACGTGTTTGATTACAAGAATATGCAGCTCCTTTGGAATTGTTTGGCCAAACGCCAGGGTAAAAATCCCAAAGAATCTAGGAGAAGGAATACTCAATCAGATGAGGGGACAATTCTTCCATGCACCTTCTCCTATCAGAATGGAAGGAGATCCTCAATCTCTCAGGAGAAAACTAGAGAGGAAGAAAAACTGCATTATCGACCTAATTGATCGTACAACAGAAATACATACAGATCTTACCTATGCCCTGAACGCTATCTCCGACAGTTACAAAGACACCTCCTCTGATGAAGAAGAGAAAAACACAGACTTGGACATCTCTGACTAGTGTCCAAAACTTAATATGTAATATTATGTACATTATTGAGAATTGTGTGTAAGACTTGTTTCCTTTTTCTTGAATGTTTAAGTACTGTAGAACTTATGGATGATTATGAGATGTATGTTTTCGGTTTTATTACCTTAATGTTCGATCTCATATGTTGTGAACCCTCATGGTTTGGGTGACTTTTTGATTTAGCGGGATTAAGTTCTAGTCCTAGTAGGTATGCTTTATCAAAGGATTATGAGGGGTTCTAATGGAAACAGTATGTGAAAAAGTCACAATATGTTGAATCGGTTTTTGTTTAGCATAAAAGCATATGTGTTTCAACGGTTTTCAACTTTTTCTTGCAATAGTTAAGACCGGTTTTCAAACTTTCTCTGGTAAAGGTTGAGGTATGTTGTTATTCTTTTGTTTATGCATAAGGATGACAACGTGGTGATATTTCCATATCAATTCTCCCTGGACGAAGATGTTATCATATTGGAGAAGTGGATGCGAAATTTGAGGTAACAATCTTGTTAGTTAATTGTTTTCCTGTTTAAGAAAAGCCTGAGTTATATTATATATATTTGTTACTTTTGCTTAATGAAATTTAGGTTCAATTGATATTTATTCCATGATGTGTGTGTGGATGTGTGTATCAATTGGTTCATGTTAAGAAATACTATTGTTATCTTGCTTTATTGTGTGGTATCAATCATTTAGGATTACGAAACTTCGGTACAATTGATGTGTGTGCGTGATTCAATTGGTTTTGGTTAAGAAAAACTATTGTTAGCTTGCTTTTATATAGTTTCAATGGTTTAGGCTTACAAAATTTCGGTACAATTGATGTGTGTGATTCAATTAGTTCCGGTTAATAAAAACCTTTGGTATTTTGCTTTGGTATAGTATCAATGGTTTAGGCTTACAAAATTACGGTGCAATTGCGGTGCTTTTAATGTCTATGTTGATTCAATTGCTTCCGGTTGAGGTGAATAATTTTGCAAGTTGGTTTATATTGGTTTGTATGAATTATTTATGGCTTAACGAAATAATATGTGTACGGGATGAGTTGTTTAGTCCAATTTTATTTCAGATAAGAAACTAAGTAAATTTTGATCTTAGTTTGTCTTATCAAAGTGAGGTTTCGGTTATTCAAGTCTAATCAAATACCTAAACAAAGAAATGCTAGTTAACTAACCTAGTATTTGGTTTGTTTGAAATTGAAAGGTCTTAGTATATGGATAATTAGAACCTGATGAGAAAAATGGAGTTTATCTTTATTTTGGTCCTATCGAATTAAGAGGTTGTTCTTGAACAATCGCTTAGCAAAGGGACTAATGTGATTAGTTTTTTTTGGTTTGCTAAACTAAATGGGAAAAATTGTTTCGGGAAATTGTTTCCTTGGTAACATATCAAAATAAGACTATTTGTAGTTTTGGTTTTGATATAGGTTATCAGAACATGATGTGTGGAACCCTCGTGCCTAACTCTACAGGTTTGCAAGTCTATTATGAGATTTGTAAGATTATTTTCGTGTTGTCCTTTATTTTTCGTGTCTTTGTCATTTTTGTGACAAAAAGGGGGGGAAATATATGGAGTAAACAAGTGATACTGGCATTGATTTTATATTAATTGGTATCGCTAAAGAAAAGAACATTGGTGCTTGAATGTTATGTCTAACGAAAGAGTGAAAGCACAGACTAAGGGGGAGTAACATGTCATATTGATTGGTATAACAAAGACGTGCGGATTGAATATATACCTATCTTCCTTAGGGGGAGTATTAGTTTTGTTATTATCAGCATCGACATTTTCAAGGATTGAATGTAAGCAGTTTTACTGTGTTGTTGAATCGGGAATCAAGCGGAGTGCAATGAATTCTTGTAATTTGTCTATCCATATGATTTAAGAGTTTTGTCACTAAAATTTACAAAGGGGGAGATTGGTAGAGCATTGCTCAGTTGAACCCACTAAGCGTTGGTATGTCAAGTTTGGTTGTCATATTTTAGTGAATCAAACACATGTTAAGAGTCGCTTGATTATGTACTAGAGTTAAACTTCGTATAGGTTAGCTTGAAAGTATTAGGATATGAGACATTAGAAGTATTGCTCATTCTTGAAGATGTGAAGAAGCAAGGAGCTACAATGACAACAACCATCCTTCCACTTGAGGTTAGTGATATTTTAGTTGAACTGTTTCATTCCCTAACATATCTTTTAAGTCGTGCATATTGAAAACACAACTGTGAAGCATGTTTGAACTCCAGATAGACATAGTATTAAGGAATACAATACGAGGTTTATTTCTTAACCATTAAACTTTGTAGATAAGACATCGCCATAATCATTTGAATGCTATTATGATTATGTATGGGTATAAGGTGTGGATTTCATCCTAGGGAACAATGTTTACATGTGTTCTAAGGAATTAAGTTCATAAACTTGTTTGTGGACCGAAAAGGAAATTGCCGGGAGTTATTGGTTTTGTTATTCATTGCATATCTTATGAACAACCAACATGTGTGATAGAGTATAACCGCTCACAACTTGTTGTGTTCTTGGTAGAACTATTCACAAAGTCCTGACTTTTGTATTGGTATAACTTTTATTAGTAAAACCAATCTTAAGTAATCACCTGGTATGATCGGATTGTATGTGCCTTGGGGAAAGGGAACCGATCCTTGTTGGGGGTAGGGAACCGATCCTAGTGAGGGAAAGGGAACCGAACCTAATGGGTGCAGTGCAATAGGGAACCGATCCTTGTATGGGGTGCAGCAAGGTTTATAGCAGAAAGGGAATCGATCTTATGGACATGTGCAACACATATGAGTTTAATACCATATATATGTGGGGAACCGATCCTAGTACCTAGTCAACCGAATCTTTGGGAAGCTATTGTAACTATGCGTAGTACTCACATGGAGGTAGAACCGGAACTTGTTTTGGTAAAACCGTAAACCCATAATTGTGATTGAATGTTGATTTGATCAATCACATAGTTCTTGAAAGTCAGATGAACCAATTTTAAACTTGTTTGGAAGTGTGGCAAATCGGTTTCAAGGTTGTAAGTGTGAAAGAGAACTTACAAAGTAAGAATGTCAACAAACTTTGAACACGTGTTGTGAATGTTTATTTCACTAATTGTTCAAAGATATTCCTTAAAGGATAAGGGAAGAGAATCCCAGGATCGAAACATAAGTAAGTTAAGAATATTTTAATTAAGGTTATTAATTTAACTTTGTAGGGAAATTATGGAATTAGTAATGTGCATTTACTAATTAGATTTTCCGAGAGATTTCGATTGTATTTTTGGACAGAGCATTTCCAGGAATTATGAAAACCGAATCTGCGCATTTATGAATATCTTGAGAATATTTCCGGTTTTGGAAATTCCTTGGTGTCCAAACTTCCTTGTCTATAAATACACGAAGTTTTCCTTTCTAGCAAACTAATCCTTCGTAACAACAGACTTCCTCTTTTGTCTTTGTTACTTGTGTAGCCGCCTACCGGAGAGGAGAGTAATCTAATTAGGTGAAATCTCTTATTTCCGCTCGTTTTAAAGTCTTCTTTGGGATTGAGAAGCTCTAGCACGACCCGTTGGTGGGAAACTAGATAATTGCGGTTTATCTTTGTTTTCGATTGATTTGATTGACTAACGTGGTTGAAATCTGATTGCACCTAGTTTGTTTATTCTTGAGAATCTTCTCTTCTGATATAAGATTCACACAAACTAGTTCAGAGTTTCGACAGGGATCTTTAGACTGTTGTTAGTTCTAACGACTATCTTGTGATAATCCATTGTTAACAGACTCCGTTATGTGCGTGATTGGTCACAAGAGATTCAAGTGATTGTGTGCAGGTGTTTATTGAAGATTTAAGAAGATTTGAAGACAAAGAAGATATTGAAGATCTGACTTGGGTTTTATAATCTTTGGTGTGCACAATACTTGTTTGGGAAAAGAGGATCCAATTAATAATCGGTTTATCATTGTGGTAGATTGGATTGATTAATTGAGTAAATCGGCATCAAAACGATTCTTCTAATTAAAGGTGTTGTTGGCTTAATCTTAACCGATTACCTTTGGGTGATTGAACATAAGATATATCTAGACCCGAAAAAGGAGTTTATGTTGAGATAAACGGAAGATCCTTTGTCTGACTCATATCACTTGGTTGAATAGAGTTGATACCAAACAAATTTCTTGTTCCTTCACTGTTTGGAATACGAATCAAAGGGATTGTTCCAAGTACGTGACTTATTCACAAATCGGAGGCGTGGTAATACAGATGGAACTAGGTATACTATAGAGTTAGGTACTTGGTCTCAACTATACGAAGTTAGGTGTAATTTTGTGTAGCAGCTTAATCCTGAGAGTATTCAATTCTGGACTAGGTCCTGGGGTTTTTCTGCATTTGCGGTTTCCTCGTTAAAAAAATCTTGTTGTGTCATTTACTTTTATTTTCCGCATTGTTAAAGTAAATTACACAAACGTTAATTCTTATTTACTTGATAAGCAATCCTATTGTGTTTGGTTAAGTCTGAACCTTTATATCAAGTAGACATACTTCGTTGTTGTATTGTCTCGATCTCGTATCCATAGACGATCACACGAAATGTGAACCGGTTAGTTGTATTGTCTCGACTCAGTCCATAGACAATCACTTTCGGAGAAAGGACTTATAGGTAGGAAAAGTTTTAGCTTGAGGCATATTTGGATACCCTCGCCTTTTCAAGTATAATCAGCCGAAACCTGACTGGGAAGCTTGGGTTTTGTAATTTTTCAGGTTCGGCTTGTTAGGTAAAATATATTACAAGCCGAACCTGATGGGAAATGTTAAGTTTAAATTTTGTCAGGTTCGGCCAGTTCTGTAAATATCCATACAAGCCGAAACTGACAAATTATGTGGTTCGGCTTGTATTATTTGTGCCGAAACACAACCTGTGTTCTTTATTTACTTTGACGAATGCATGTTTGACTTGTAACTATGATTGCAAAGCAGCCAAACCTTAACATTTTAAACACTTACTCACAATTTAAGAACAATTAAAAGACCTTCCATAACATAAAACTAAATCATTCAAATACAGAGAGTCGAGAAGGTAAAATTAAGTGCATTTCTTAGTTTACCAAAATCACAAAATCCACAGTAGATTGAATGCACCACAAAAAGCAAACAACACTTCATTAGTGTCATTTTATGGAGATCCTAGACGGATCACCTCTTCACTAACCTCTTTCTCCTCTTCACTAACCTCTTTGTCATCATCTTTATCATTATCACTTGATAATAAATTTACTTGTCCACTTAAGACCGACACATTCAAAGCATTCCAAAGATTCATCTCCGTTTCATAATTTGCACACCAATCCATCGAGTAATTATTTTCAAATCTATGCCAAATGGCTGCAGTCATCAAGGGTGGTAATGGGAAATCGGTCCGGGTCTAAGTTTGAGGCCGATAAAATGACAATTTTGAAAAAATCTAATAACAACTCTTCTATCTTTTACGACATCATGGCAAGGTTTTGTTGGAGGCGCGTAAGTAAAACTACAACCCGTCCACCCGAAACAATGTAAATGCAATCGAATGTTCTTGGGTGATTATTAAATTCCCATGTAAACGACGTTCGAATGCAATGTACTCCGCTGCCACCCCTGCATATCCTTTTGGACATCCTCTCATCATTGTCTTGTAGAATTCTTTGTTCTGGCGTAGGGTTTGTAACAATCGTTGCCTAATATAGTTGACTTCATTTTCATGGGTCATCGGATTGTTCCCTTCCTTAAATGGACCAAGTTGTTCCGCGGTGATGTAATATCCACAATTTCCATCACCTTGTACGTCCTCCATTGTTACAATATGCTCATGAATTATCGGCGATAGATCTTCCAAGTGGTTATCGTATATAAAATTGATAGGCCTCAAATAATTACCGAACTTATCTCTTTTGGGTCCTCTCATCCTACCAATTTCATGTACGGTCTTTTTATCCTTTATCTTTGTTTATGAAGGATACATCTTACTCTTCCCCTTGACGTCCTCTTTATTTTCCTTTGCTTGTGATGGACATTTATTTTCCTTGACCTCTTTGTTACTTGTTTCGGCTTTTTGAATACTCGGACGACCACGTTTTTTTTTTGGAACTTTCACGTCTTCCTCTTTCATCACCTTCTTAATTTCCTTCTTTTCCTTTTCGTACCTTGCATCATGGATCTCAACGCTGGATATATCCCTATGGGAAGACAATAGTGCCTTGTTTGCTTGTCTAGTTTGGAAATTATTCATTTTCTTACTCTTTCTACCTTTCGGGACCCCCTTCTCCGGTTCCAAAATATTATCTTGGATGAAGGGATACATGACCGGCATCATGTTGTGCCACAGGATTTTTTTTTGAGCTCGGAACATCTTCCTATACATCTCCGCCAACTTTTTCCCATTTGTCGTGTCCCAAATCTCTAGATCATCCTCGCCGTCTTCGGTTGAGAGAGGATCGAAGCTTAATTGTTTACAAAAATGATCAATATCCTCAAATGGTATGATCCCATCCTTGTACCGAAGTATGTCGTGGAGGCATGGAAGTCCCATAGATGTCTTCATTTTACAAACACACTCTTCAAGTTGGCTCCAAATGTCTCAATCAAATCTACTTCTTTCATCAATAATTCAATGCATAGATGGGAGACTCTATAAATTAATCCCAGTAGCCATTTACTTTTGTAATCCTTGTGTCTGAGCATAAGCTTATGTTTGAATGTCTCTTTAATTCTCACAACATCACTTTTGAAATATTCATCAATTGCATCGAATACCGTGACAAACGTGTCAACACATCCAAAAAGGTTCTTCTTCAACCAATAATGAGCCGACTCTACCATACTTGTGGCTTGGTTGTCGAAGTGTTTCTGTTGATTTGTGAAACAAGACATGAACCTTTTTTTATTAGGTTCCAACACATCTTTGAGCAAGTAAGTAATGACGTCGGGGTAGTTGGTCCAGCAATGATTAATAAGCATTTTAACATTTTCTTCGTAGACATCCTCGGTGATTGACCATATCAAAGATTCCAATTCTCCATGGAAAGAAGCCCAAAAAATCTTATTGTGTTCATATTGTTTCAAGAATTACCTTATTTTTTCTACTCGTTTTTCCGCCGGTAGTTTAGCAATATTCTCTAATTCTTTCATCTTAAGTGGTTGAATTATCGGTTGGCATTTTTTCTTCACATTGCACCATATATGAACGTACAAATAAAGTTGAAAGCATCCGGAAATACTTCATTAATAGCATACATCAACGATGAATTTTGATCGGATACGAATACTTTAGGAAGAGCACCCTCTTAAAATATTAATTTCAATTGTTCTAACCCCCAAACATAACTCTCTTTCTTCTCGTTTTTCAAGAAACAAAAAGCCATGGTGAACGGTTCCTTTGTCGACGTATGCCCAGTAATGTTCATCAACGGAATCTCATATTTGTTAGTCTTGTATGTGCAATCTAATATAAGAACTTGTGGGAAGCATAGAGCCAATTGGATGCATTCCGGGAGGGAAGAAAAAGGTGTGTCACTTGACCAAAGTCATCCAACTTCTTTTGGCAAGCGTAGTTATTCTTCACCCTTAACCACATCACTTGTTGCATCACCATCCTACCTTGAAAATTGAGTCTTCTTATCTTATTTCTTGCGTTGTAGATAGTTTCCATAGTCGACTTGTTATTCTTGTCGTCCTCCTTTAATTTTCTAAGAATCCTAGACTATGGCATACATGCTCGTGTCATTTTATCCACTTCTAGCATTTCGTTGGGTTTGAGTCTGAAAAGACGAGGGTACCCAAATATACCTCAATCTAAAACTTTTCCTACCTATAAGTCCTTTCTCCGAAAGTGATTGTCTATGGACTGAGTCGAGACAGTACAACTAATCGGTTCACACTTCGTGTGATCGTCTATGGATACGAGATCGAGACAATACAACAACGAAGTATGTTTACTTGATAAAAAGGTTCGGACTTAACCAAACACAATAGGATTCACTTATCAAGTAAATATGAATTAACGTTTGTGTAATTTACTTTAATTATAATAAAACAATTATAATACGGGAAATAAAAGTAAATGACACAATAAGATTTTTTTAACGAGGAAACCGCAAATGCAGAAAAACCACGGGACCTTGTCCAGAATTGAATACTCTCAAGATTAAGCCGCTACACAAAATTACACATAACTTCGTATAGTTGAGACCAAGAAACTAAACATATAGTTCACCTAGTTTCGTCTGTATTCCCACACCTCCAACTTATAAATAAGTCACGTACTTGGAACAATTCCTTTCTTTCGTATTCCAAACAGCAAAGGAACAACAAATATGTTCGGTATCAACTCTCTTCAACCAAGTGATATGAGTCGGACAAAGGCTCTTCTGTTTATCTTAACATAAACTCCTTCGTCGGTCCTTAGATCTATCTTATGTTCAATTACCGAAGTAATCGTTAAGATTCTGCGATCAACACTCTTAATCCAAAGAATTGTGTTGATGTCGATCTACTCAATTAATCAATCCAATTCTATCACAAGGATAAAACCGATTATTAATTGGATCCTCTTTTACCGAAACAAGTATTGTGCACACCAAAGATTATGAACCCCAAATCAGAAATCTTGAAACTCTTCTTTGTCTTCAAATATTCTTATATCTTCAATAAACACATGCACACAATCACTTGAGTCTCTTGCGATCAATAACGCATAGAACGGAGTTTGTTAACAATGGATTATCACAAGATCGTCTTTAGAACTACAAACAGTCTAAAGATCCTTGTCAAAACTCTGAACTAGTTTGAGTGAATCTTATATTAGAAGAGAAAATCCTCAAGCATAAACAAGCTAGGTGCAATCAAAGTTCAACCACCGTTAGTCAATCGAAAACAAAAGATAAACCGCAATTATCTAGTTTCCCACCAACGGTATTAATAGAGCTTCTCAATCCCAAAGAAAACTTTAAAACGAGCGGTCGTAAGAGATTTCTCCTAATTAGGTTACTCTCCTCTCCGAATAGGCGTCTTCACCAGTAGCAGTACAACAAGAGGTAGTTTGCTATTACGAAGGATTAATTTGCTAGAAATGCAAACTTCAAGTATTTATAGACTAGGAAGTTTGGACACCAAGGAATTTCCAAAACCGAAAATATTCTCAGGATATTCATTAAAGAACAAATTCGGTTTCCATAATTCCTAGAAATGCTCTATCCAAAAATAATGATCGAAATCTCTTAGAAAATCTCTAATTAGTAAATGCAAATTACTAATTCTTATTTTCCTAAGAATGAAATTAATAACCTTAATTAAAAGATTCTTAACTTATTTATGTTTCGATCCTGGGATTATCTTCCCTTAGCTATTAAGGAATAACTTTGAACAATTAAATAATAAAGATTCACAGCACGTGTTCAAAGTATGTTGACATCCTTACTTTGTAAGTCCTCTTTCATACTTACAACCTTGAAACCGATTTGCCACACTTCCAAACAAGTTTAGAATTGGTTCATCTGACTTTCAAGAACTATGCGATTGATCAAATAACATTCAATCACAAATCATGGGTGTAACGGTTCTACTAAAACAAGTTTCGGTTCTAACTTCCATGTGATTATTGTGCTTAGTCACACTAGCTTTCCAAAATTCGGTTGACTAGGTACTAGGATTGGTTCCCTACATATATATGGTATCTAACTTATATGTGTTTCACATGTCCATAGGATCGGTTCCTCTTTTCCTAAAAACGTGTTGCACATGTCCATAGGATCGGTTCCCCTTTTTGATATAAACCTGTTGCACCTCATACAAGGATCGATTCCCCTTTGTGATGTACTGCACCTCTTACTAGGATCGGTTCCCCTTTTTAGATCGGTTTCACTCAGGTGATTACTTAAGATCGGTTTCACTAATAAAAGTCATACCTATACATAAGTCAGGCCTTTGTGAATAGTTTTACCAAGAACACAAACAAGTCATGAACGGTTATATTAATCACACATATTGGTTTTTCAAAATATATGCAATAAATAACAATACCAATAACACCTGGCGATTTCCTTTTCGATTCACAAACCAAGTTCATGAATTTACTTCCTTAGAACACATGTAAACATTATTCCCTATAATGAAATCCTCACCTCATACCCATACATAATCACAATAGCATCCAAATGATTATGGCGATGTCTTATCTACAAAGTTTAATGGTTAAGCAATAAACCTCGTATTGTATTCCTTAATACTATGTCTATCTAGAGTTCAATCATGCTTCGCATTATTGTTTTCAATATGCACGACTTGAAAGATACATTAGGGAATGAAACAGTTCAAGTCAAATATCACTAACCTCAAGTGGAAGGATGATGTTGTCGTTGTAGCTCCTTGATTCTTCACATCTTCAAGTCTTCGCAATACTTGTAAAGTCTCATTATCCTAATACTTTCAAGTTAACCTATACGAAGTTGACTCGAGTATATAATCAAGCGACTCTTAACATGAGTTTTGATTCACTAAAATATGACAACCAAACTTGACATACCGACGCTTGGTGGGTTCAACCGAGCTATGCTCTAACAGAGTCGCGCTACTTTTGCATGTCCATGAAGGTCACCTGGACGTGCCTGGTTATGAAGACAATCAAAAGTTTTATTCATAACTCAATATTCATCATCAGGGTTCAAGGACTTATTCTTGTTCTTGAGGTTGAAAACGATCTTGAAAGGACACTTTGTTTTCTTCGTATTTATCTTATTCTTTATCCCGGTCTTCCCAACATATACAGAACCCTTTTTAGCCTTTCTAGCGCTGCTTCCATTTCGCTCACAAATCATTTCAAACCGATCCCCTCGGCTTTGTCTTCTTTTAACTAGTACACAATTTATCTTCATTGCGTGTTCCTCAACCCAAGCCTGTGCTTCGGTATTACTTTTCCATGCCTACGTTCATTCAAACACAAATAATTAGTACGAAAAACTTCGGAATATTCCGACAACAAACAACAAGTTCTTACATACCAAATCATTTTGGAAGTGATCCTTAGTATCTTCGTGAATTACGTCTACGAGATCAGGTTGATTTTCCATCGGTACAGGTCCATCAAGCACGATATACAAAGAATATCACAAGGTTCGATACTACAAAGAAAAATTAATGGTGAGGTTCGGCTATTACGATAATCATAATATATGTTGAACCTAGCACATTAACCAGGTTCGGCTTTTACGATATTCCTAATATGTGTTGAACTAGTACAAAATTCTAAACCCAACAATTCTGAGGAATATAAATGATAATGTTCGGCTTGTATTCTACTTATGTAAAAATCCAAACCATGTATTTCCTAAAGGTTCGGCGCTTACGATTTTCACCAAATAAGCCGAAACTTTAACTTTTTTTCTTCCAAAAATTGCAGGAGAAGGTTCAGCAGATAACCATAACACTTTCATCTAGCCGAACTATTCATCATTTCTCAAGAACCAGGTTGGTTCGGCTAGTAAATTTAAGCCGAACGTATTCCTGGTTTGTCGAACCTTGGTGAAAAAATATAAACTTTTGATGATTTCAAGCTACAAAAATGATATTAAACATGAGATAGAAGTGTATTTGTGTATTAGAAGCATTGGGTTCCTCATATATATGTATTCATCATCTGGATTTGGCTCATAAAAATCATCATGCACCTTAAGTTTGAGTCTAGTTTGTGCTTGAGTTTGAGTTTGAGTTTGTGTAAAATCATTCTCATAATCTAAAAAATCAGCCATTTCCGGAACGTTGTTGTAATTGATGTGTATTTTCCTAGGTTTTTTAGATGAACATTGACCCTCCTCATCCATTGAATCAAAATATAAGCTTTTTTCTCACTTTCCTCTTCTCCTTCTCCACAAAAACCTAACTTTTTTTTTTCTTACTCAAAATTTTTCATTTACACAAATTTATAAATAAATTATTTTAATCATTAATCACTAATCATGATTATTATAAGTAATCATTAGTATTAACACTAATCTTAAAAGGGTAGATTTACCATTACCAAAAATAGTTGGTTAAGGGGTTATTGATTTTGATATTTACAACCAGTTTTTTTGTCTTTATTCAGTATATGCCCTGAAAGTTTAACGTATGCCCTAAAATGGGGTTCATTGTGAAGCCTTGGGGCTGGCGGTGGATCCTGGAATGAATATCATGGACCATGGTTAGAAACTTTACACTTAAAGCATGTCGTATTTTCTTTAATTTATCCAAATCTCTAAGTAAGTTTGATTCCCATGTTGATACAGAGAGTATAGTCTTGACCAATAATAGTATACTCGAAGTTTAGTTATGAGGAAGCTTGTTCTCAGGCTCCGCTCGAATTGCAACATTTGTCTTATAACACGAATAATAGAAAACATTTTGAACGGTAACACTCACCACCTAAGACCATTAAAGGTACATTGAAGGAACTAAGATATCTTAAAGAATCTACATGATCCTTAATAGATAGGTTGTTGGCCACTGGATAAATAATATGCACCAGATTGAAAGACTGCCACTTCTGGTTGATTAAATCGTCTTTATAACAGATTCGATGAATTAAACCTCAAAATCTCTCGACATCATTGATGTCATCATAGTAAGAGGTACATTGAGAGCATTATAGTATTCATCACCCATACAAACTCTATGTTACCCATTAATAAAAGCCTACGTGTTAGACCTAAGTGAGGCTGCACATAATGAGCAATCAACTCATATTCAAAGTAATGATGGTTCTCAAGCACTTTTTTTTATATATAAGAAATTCTCAAGCACCTCGATAGATAACGACATTATTGATAAAGAGAACCATAAACAAAAATGAGATTGTATATTTCCTTGCTTTGTTTTCATTATCCAATATATGTTCCCTTTGCTTGGTTATATGGATAGAAAATACATGAATGGAGGAAAAAATTCTCATTAAACTTCGAAGCAGAAAAATCTGGCTACAAATTTTTTACACCGATAGTTGTAGAATCTTCATCCAATGTCCGATTTTGGTGTTTAGCCCCAGTTTTTAAATCTAAAAGTCCCATATTTCTTCTCGAAGAAGAAAAAGTATTCAAGCCTCCAATCTTCAAAGTAACCGTTGCAAGATCATCAACAAAGTGAGCAGAGTCTGTTAACGTTGATTGCAACAAATCTATCTACAGACCTTGAATCATGAGATCTGTAATAGTAAAATCCTCAAATACACTTTACTGAAATAAGTAAACAAGTTTGACCTATCAAGAATAATTATACTGTTAGTTTTTAATTAAATAAATGTTCAATCAAAAAAAAGAAAAAATAAATGCTTTAGTTTCTCAACAATGGTACTACTAAACGCTTCTTTATCCCACAAAAGACTTTAAAGGAAGGAAACATTAGATGTTTCACTTAATTGGATTACTTTTATCTCTTAAAAAGTTGACTTCCGATATGATCAATCAAGATGTATGTCAAGGTATGAGCTTATAAGAATACAAGACTTGTATTCACTATTTATAATGTTACGACCAAAGATTGTTTGGAAGACAAGATATTACCAATTTCGAAATTCCTTAATTTATTTTCGAAATTATCAAATATTAACTATTAAATCGATATCTTTCATAGAATACTATCTAGAAAACATTCACATACTTTACTAACATGGTAACCAGAGATATGCAAGCCTCTGGGACATGGTAAGTATATATTTCCAATACCCAAAAACATATTGAAAAATCTGTTTCAGGATCTTGTCTTGAGTATCAAAGAAAAATACTTGAACATTAAGATTTTAGATATTAGCACATGTTCAAATCACTATGTCGACATTAATGAACATTCCAAGTATAACTTATTTACACCTCGATTTCTACATAAAACCAAAGATAACAAACATATCAAAATTGTAAACTTCGGTCAAACTTTGTTAGGATCAGTCATGGATTAGATCATGACTTGTGATATGTCCTAGATTAGATTCTTATTTAGAATTGGTCCTTATTTGAGATAAGTCCTAGATTAGATCATGAATCATCTTTTCAACTACGAAACAAATTTCGTAAGTCTACTTCCTTAAACTATGTAATTGAAATTGGTTTCAAACATAATGTCAAGGAATGGATTCATTTATAAGTTCAACACAATAAATGATGAAAACTTAATAATTTGTGCAATGTCGATAACACGAAGTCCATAGATAAAGGATACTTCGTAACTCCGTATACATGAGTTGTATGAACAACTAGTAATAATTCCTTAATGATACTTTGATTATAATATAATTACAAAGTCACCAATACTAAGTAATTGTAAACATACTTCACTTCAGATGTTATTTTTTCAATGAATATTTACTTGACAGAACAAAGATAGAAACGAAACAAGTCAAGTATGTAGTTAATTACCAAACTCAGACTAAAGAATGATGTCTTCTTTGTCTTCGATAGTCTTCATATTCTTTGTGATAACCAAAGAAAGTCTCAACATTTATATGTTCCTAGTCCTACCTAAAAAGTTGAATTTAGTAATCAAATCAAGTGACTCGGAGTTTTGGAACTAAACTTGAAATACCACTGCTTGGTAGATCTCAGCGGATCAATACTCTAACAGTTTCTTCACGCTCAGTATTTTCGCTTTCTTCTTGGTATGACAAATTACAATTTATCCTAACATATGCATTATTTTTTATTAGAGCATTACTTGGCCTAACCTGCAATATTTTATATCTCAAGCTTGTTGTCAATATTTGTTGTATAAAACGATATCTTGATTTCTAGTCTACTAAAGTCAATTCTCAGACTATAATTGGAATATGGTAGTCAAGTATCAGACATCAATGAATAACCCTCGAAGATTGAAGACTGAAGAGCAAACAAAGAAATTCGGGAAAACTTCATCAATAAAGAGGTATGTAAAGACCAACTTATTCAATATACTCAAGACATTTACCAGTCTATCTTATGAGACTATGTCATATACTTTTAGTCGATTTAATATTTCAAATAAGAAATTTCGAGTTCAAGATTATCTTGGTTAAACTGTCGATATATGATTCAAGCAATGGATTTTCTAGATCCTTATTAATATTAGTTCAAAAAAATTATTGTTCCAGGACTATTTTTGTTTCAAGTTGTATCTTTTGGAAATTTACCAAGCGGTGGTGCATACTGTATGTGGCTATTTGGAATGTTTCAACTTAATTATGTGAGGAAAAAAAAAATTCTTGGTGGTAAGCAAACATAATTGTATGTTTATAAAACTTCAGTTTGACTTCCGCAGACTGTATAGGTTTTCAAACCCTTTACATTTTAGTTCGAGAATTAGGTAGGTTCGCCAACCCGGTTTTCAAACAACTACCATCTAACTTTAGAAAACTTCCAAGGTTTTCAAACCTTTGTGGACTGACTTTCACGAACTGGAAAGGTCCGCAAACCCTTGTTCCATTATTTCATGAACTGTCAGAGGTTTGAAAACTCGATTTGCATACCTGTCCAGTTCTAGTATTAGCATGAGTACATGAACTTTTATATATGTTTATGTTCGACTTTGCTACAATTATCATAAACACTTTTAAGAAGACTTTATTAACAAAATCATTTTGTGCTTGTGGATTATCCATTAGTCTTGAGTATTATCGAACATCACTATGTGCTTGTATGTTCAAAGGCTAATGAGCTGCTATGAACCATCATTGTACACAGTTCCATAACCCTGGACCATAATGCATATTCTTTTATGTAATTTCAAGGCGAAATCCTCACATGCTTACATGAATTCCTAATAATAATTTCAGCTAAACCGAGAAAGTGTTTGCTTGGATCTCAAGCTATCTTAACTTGAATTCGAACCTACCTAAAGCCTTCAAAATATATAAATAAAGAAACTCTTGCAACAATATTTATCAATCCATGTCACTCTTGTTTTGTAGTTTCTAAACTAGATTCGACCTCTATAACCTAGGTTTTCTCTAAAAAACATAATTAGGTCACGACTTTGAAGACTTTACCTAGGGATTCGTGAATCCTGGACATATTATCTTTTCCTTGATAGTTCTTGTATCCGGATCTTGTTCTTATTGATCTTTGAGGTTTTAATAATATCATACCAGGAATGAGATAAATAGAAATCAAAAAGTTCTTCTCATCGTTGACTTTGTGATTCCTCAAGATAGATATTATTAGAACACATCTCGGTCGAACTCGAAATTTTTGTTATCTCAAACTTGTTGTCAGTGTTAGATAACCAAGACAATATCTTGTCCCAGACTAGGGTTAGATTATGGTAGTTGAGTATCATACTTCATGGAATAACCCTCGTTGATTGAAGACTAAAGAAAAAACTAAGGTATTTGCGAGAACTTCATCAACAAGAGGTATGTGAAGAGCGAACCATCGTACTTACTCACAACATTTACCATTCTATCTTATGACAGTATGTCTTATAATTTAGTAGATTTAACATTCCCAAGAATAAATTTCAAGTCAAGATTTTCTTGATAAATCTCTCGAAATATGATTCAAGCAATGGATTTTCCATATCCTTAACAATCTTGGTTAAAAATAATATATTCTTCATGGACTATTTCTGTTTTAAGTTGATCATTTGGAAATTGCCCAAGCCATGGTATTTTTTATCTATGGCGATAGAGACTGTTTCAATTGTTTAGTGAAAGTTTTCGGAACATTTAGAATTCTGGAAATAGGGTAGGTGCGCATACCCAGTAGGTTCACCCAGTTGATATGAGTTTGAAAATGAGGGGAGGTACACATACCCAGTAGGTGTACCCCTGGGATCTGAGTTTGTGAATGACCAAGGTATGCATACCTGGTAATGCGGACTCATGAAGCGTGAGGTTGTGGACTATCCATAGGTATGCATACCCGGTACACGTACCTACCCAGTTTTGATTTAAGCAGATGCTCATAAACTATTTTTACAAATATGTTTTGGTTTGCTACAACTCTCATAAACACTTCTAACACAACTTTATTCACTAAACCACATTGTGTTTGTGGATCATGGTTTAAGTATTGAGCGTTATTGAACAATGTTTAATTATCTTTGTATGTTCAATATATAAGCATACTTGCCAACAAGAACCATCATCGTACACAGTTCCAGAACCCTGTACTATAGTGTATATTGTTATGTGTAGTTTCATTAAAAACTTCTCACATGTTTAACCTAGATTTCTAATAAAAGTTTCATCTAAAATGAAAAAGTGTTTGCTTGATTCTCAAGTTATCTTAGCTTGAATTCAAAGCTGCCTAAAGACTTGAAAATATATAAATAGAAAGAGTCATGCAACAATATTTCTCAATCCTTGGCACTCTTGCGTCTTAGTTGCTTTCTAGAGTCATCCTCAATAACCTAGGTTCTTCGTGAATTGTACTATAGGTTACGACTGTGATAACTTCACTCATGGATTCGTGAATCTTGGCTAGACTATCTTTTACCTGATAGTTCTTGTATCTGGATCTTGTTCTTATTGATCTTTGAGGTTTTCATAATTTCAGTTCAGGAACGAGATAATTAGAAATCGAAAATTTCTCTTCGTCTCAGACTTTGTGACTCCTCAAGATAAACCTCTAAAAAAAAATTTATTATGTTTTTTATTGTTGTTAGTAATCCAGGATTCTTAGCTAACTAAGTGTAAGTGTTCTGGATTCATGGGGTTTGCTGGATTTTTTATACTCCAAACATATTTCCAAACCTAGATTGACTAATCAAAATGGAAACTAAATACGCTTATTTGTTTGAAGAAGATTGGTATCAAAAGTCTTCACTAAGATTGAAGCAACTCTTAGGCCGTAAAGGACGTCAGATAAGAAAATGAATTTCATAGAGCTTTGCGAGGTTCAAGATACGTAAAAACACCACTGCAGCTCAGTATCTTGGAAGGTTAATTTAGTCTCAATTATATTCCAGTCTGAAATCTAATAGTAGGCTAGTGTGTGTAGCGGCTTAATACATTTTGATGTTCAAAGTTGAACGAGGTCCCAGGGTTTTTCTAAAGGCATAGTTTTAGTCAAGAAAAATTAATTGTTCACAAACTATTTTTGGCTAACGAACCTTTGGAAAATTTCCAATTAAAAAAATACATGAATTGTTTTAAGGTATGCATACCTAGTATGTAAACTTTGGATATCGAAAATTTCTTAACTTATATGAGAGATTGAAAAGTACACGAACTGCTTGGAGGTATGCATACCCAGTATGATACCTGATAGTTTTTAAATCCATATCTTGCTCTACTGGTTACTATTCACAAAATTTATATCAGGAACACGATAAATAGAAATCACAAAAAAAAATCGTCTCATACTTTGTGATTCCACAAGATAGATATCTAAATTTTTATTTGATTGTATTTTTTTTTGGATTGTTAATGTGAGATAGTAGTGATCTAGGATTGATAGTGCATTGCTCGGTCGAACTCGAAAGTTTATCTATCTCAATCTTGTTGTCAATGTTAGATGCAAAAAACTATATCTTGATTTCTAGTCTACTAAAGTCAAGTCTCGGGTGAAGATTAGATTATGGTAGTAATTCCTATTATAAAGATAAATTGTTAGAGCATTTCTCGGTCGAACTCGCAAGTTTTGAAATGTCGAGGTTGTCAATGTAAGATGCACAAAACTATATTTTGATTTCTCGTCTAATAAACTCAAGTCTCATACTAGGATTAGAGTATGGTAGTTGAGTATCAAATATCAAAGAATAAGCCTCGAAGATTGAAGAACAAATGAAGACATTTGCAAGAACTTCATCAACAAGAGATATGTGATGACTGAACAATCCCATTTACTCACGACATTTATTTTTCTATTTTATGAGACTATGTCGTATGATTTTAGTAGATTTAATATTGCAAATAAGAAATTTTGAGTCAAGATTGTCTTATCTTTCAGAATATGATTCAAGTAATAGATTTTCTAGATCCTTAATAATTTTGGTTAAAAAAAATTTATTGTTCATGAATTATTTATTTTTCAAGTTAATCATTTGGAAATTTCCCAAGCAATGATAGTTATTATCTATGTCCTCAAGTTATCTTTGCTTGAATATAAATCTACCTAGAGTTTCAAAATTCTGTAAATTGATAGATTCATGCAATAGGATTTCTTTATCCCTGGCACTCTTGTGTCCTAGTTGCTTTCTAGAGTCATCCACTATAATCTAGGTTCTTTGTAAACTGTATTCTAGGTTACAACTGTAAAGATTTCACTTAGGGATTCGTGAAGTCCGGCCAGACAATCTTTTAACTGATAATTCTTGTAGTTGGATCTTGTTCTTATTGATCTTTGATGTTTTCGTAATCTCAGATCAAGAACGAGATAAATAGAAATTGCAAAGCTTTTTTCTTCTCGGACTTTCTGATTCCTGAAGATAGATATATCAACTCTTCTTTAATTTGTTTAGATTTTTTTTGAGAGGTGGTTAAGAATCCATGTTTCACAACTAACTGAGAGTAACTATATGATTTGTGAGATTTTCTGGACTTTGTCAATTGCAAACATATTTCTAAACGTAAATTGAAAAATCAAAAGGTAAATCAAATAGGACTATCCGTTAGAGGATGATTGATATCAAAAGTTTTCATTGAGGTTGAGGCAACTCTTAGGCTGTAGAGGACGCCAACCAAGGGAATCAATTGCATAGAGCTTGCGAGGTTCAGGAGACTTGAGGAGCACGAATGCAGATGAATTGCTTGAAGGGTTAAATTCGTTCTCAACTATACATTCCAGTCCGAAGTCTGATAGTAGGATAGTATTTGTAGCAACTTAGTACAATTTGGTGTTAAAATCTGGACGAGGTTCTGTGGTTTTTCTATAGGTGCAGTTTTCCTCATTAACAAAAAATTTGGTATCTTGTATTTTTCATTTTCCACGAATAGTACATAATCAATCTAGACATTCTAAGTTTTTATTAATCGATATCAGAACAAGACTCGCTCTTGAAAGTTTTTATTAATCGATCTTGAAAGATAGATTGCAAATTTCATGCTTGTTAGAATTCGAATCCTCTTGATTTGGATATGATTAGGTTGATCTTGGATTGATTTTTGAGATCGCCCAAGAACTCTTTTACGCAATCAGGATCACAAACTTTTAGTTTAAACTTGTTGATTGTGGAAGAGAAAGTGAAAAACTCTACATACATATTAGGTCTACTTTCAATTGTATTGGGTTTTTTCCATACAGGTCGCTGAACAAAAAAAGTTGTACTTGGTACCCTCTCCTCCGTAAGGATTCTCTTTGATTAGAGTATAAGTGTTCTGAATCCGTGAGATTTTCTAGACTTGTCTACTGCAAACAGATTTCCAAACCTTGATTGAAATTTATCGAAAGGGAAATTAATAGGCTTGTCAGTTAGAGTAAATATGTATCGAAAGTCTTCACTAAGCAACTCTTAGGATGTAAAGGACGTCAGCTAAGAAAATCAAATGCGTAGAACCAAGTTGGGTTCAGAGACGCACAAGAGCATAAATTAAGTTGAATTTATTGGAGGTGATTAGTTCTGTCTATAGTCTGAGTAGGCTAGTGTCTGTAGCGGTTTAATACAATGTGTTATTCAAAGATGGACGAAGTCCCTGGGTTTTCCTGCCAGTGGAGTGTTTCTCGTTAACAAAATTATAGTGTATTATGTTATTTGCTTTCTCTCATTACATGTTTTATCTTCATAATAATAATATCACAAGTAGTATATAATCAATCTAGATAGTTTAGTCCATTAATGATTAAGAACATAAAAGACTTGTTCTTTTTGAATTCGTATCTTGAAAGCTAGAGTACAAGTCTCGTACTCTGATTTGTAAGATCGTCCAAGAATTCTTCTACACAATCGGGTGCACGAACCTTAGGTCTATACATATTGATTATAGAAGTGAAAGAGAGAAACTCCAAATACAATCCTATACAAGGGTCTTTATTCTTAACCTACCTGTGATTGTATTAGGTTTTGTACATACATGTTGCCGAACGAAAGGTTCATGATATGCTTGGTACCCTCTCCTTTTCAGTTTTGGTTATTAATAGATATCTTTTTTTTTTGATGAACGGATATTAATAGACATCAATAATTAGTGCTTATCAGGTTATATACGTAATTACACACCTACAATTTCGGACTTACTTCCTTTTGATCAAAATATTCACAAAATTACGTTTGCGCTCCACGTTTCTCGATCAGAATAATTTATTTTACCTATTTTATTTTTATTGAAAAGATAATATTTTTATTTATAGCGAACCAAGGTATCGGGTACATCAAGAAACAAATTATAACAAGGTTAATATGTTCATAGAGATACAACATCAAAAATATTGACAAGGAAAAGAAAAAAGAAATCTGAGAAATATTAAAATAACAGAGCATGTTGAACGTTAAGATAATGGTCTTCATAAATTAGAAATGTTTCTCCGATGAAGTGTTTGTGAGGATAAATGTCTAAATCCACGCATGGTATATATCTATTTTTTCTAAACTAGCTCCTTCTCGAACCCTAACTTCTTAGACCAATGTATAATGCCTGGCCTAGTTTGGGTAGGCATCCTAAAAATTTATATGTTGATGAAATAAATTAGAAAATAAAAATAGGAATATTGTTAGCCAATAAGTAAATGATATTTAAGAGATCGAAGAAATGAAAACGCATTTGGGTTAGGGATGAATATTTTTAATTATATACTCCCACATTCCCAAATTAGGTGAGCTAGTTGGTTTTAGATTTTGTCTCATAAGTCATAAATAGATGAGATATCTCTCTAATCAAGGGGATATTTATAAAACTATCATTTTAATTGATTATTGTTACAAAATGAATACGAAAAATAAAAGTAAAAAAGTTACACGTGATTACATCATGACTCATATCGAGCTGTGGTTGGTAGCCTAGCAACAAGCTGAGCACCAACACCCTTTTGAATAGAAATACCTAGTGTATAAAAAAGAAAACTACCCAAACCACTACCAGCATCATTGCTGATAAGACAGTTTTTCAGACGCTTAAAAAAACATAAAGTATCTTCACTAAGCTCTCCTAAAGTAGAGAAAGCTAGAACACCCAAACCATAATCATGTGAGACACATTTGTCCAGGTATTTAGTGTGTTTGCACAAAACAACACTCGAAATAGCTTTACCTGGAACAAAAGCACGGATACCTTCACCAGCAAAGGGCGATACATCTTTATTGTTACTATAAGAAATATGTATAATTTGATAGCCATGTTTATATTCGTTACGTAGGTGTTTTAAAATTCTTTTCAACGGTATAAAGTTTACGAAAAACCATGGTATAGTTTAAGGTGAATCATTTCTAAGTTTTACTAGTTATTATCCATAAGGATATAATTGTAAAAAATACTTAAACATACTCCCCTTTCCTCCTTGCCTTAAGAATTGTACAAACTACAACTAGTTCATCTAATTTGGGACGGATGGAGTATAAGGAAGAGAAAACCTATAGTGCATGTTGTGCAAGGCTCGGAAAGGCCGGCGTAAAACCTATGTTCGACTGTTAGGAAATATTCTCTAGTCGACCCGGTAATTGCTACTGGAAAAGATTTTGGATTTGGATTTGGAGTATAAGGAAGAGAAAGTCTAGATATTGTTTATGCATATGAAACAAGCATATTTACCATTGCACAAACTCTTAGGGAAGTAATGTTCCAATGGCAGAAGAACCATATGCGTAGTTTATTATTCAGAGATTTGAAAATTCCAGTCAAGACTACAAAAATATACACAGTACTTAAAATCCCACGTAACCAAGGAAGAATTAGTACATATGAAAAACCATACAAAAGTGTATTTAGAAGCTAGCTTGTTTTGATACACACTAACAAATAGCTTTTCCGTTTCTAAAAGTCAAAAAATAATAAGTTAGTTTAGTAGTATTATTTCATAATGACTTCAAGAAACAAAAAAAATTAACTTTTGTGAAGAAAAACATTTTGCTTCTAACTTACGATATTGATTTCTGTTCCTGGAGATGTAGAAGCACTTTTACTTCTAGTATCCAAACATCCTACTAATTTAACAAAAAATTCAGCTAAAAACTAAACAATGAGAAGCTAAATACCACCGAAAATAATTAAAATGGGGGAGTCAAGAAGAAAAAAAGGTTTATTTATTAGAAAAATGATAAATAAATATCAATCATTTATGCGCGCGGTTTATTTATCAGAGATTTGAGAATTCCAGTTACAGCAACATATCCATACGTAGAACTTAAAATGCTTAACAAAGAACGCGCGATTGGGGGATATAAAAAACAATTGGGGGATATAGGAAAAGGACAAAAACAGGATCCACATATCAAATCAGGGTCACCCCTTATCTAAGTATTTTATGTAATTCATAATCTACCCCTCACTAATCAGGATTAGTAATTAATAATAATTAGTAAAATCTTAAGATTTTTGATAAATGATTAGTGTGTGATATTATTTTTGTTTGGGTGAGTGAGGTGAGAGTAGAAGGAGGGGGGAAAAATTGTGAGGGAATTGTGAAAATTGAGGATGACTGTGAAGAGAGAATTGTTGCGGCTGAATCTTTAGCTCAACTATAACAAGGAGCATATCTTGAATCTTCATCCAATGACAACAACTCAAAATTGCAAGTTTTTGTGGAACCAACACCTTTGGAACATGAATTTTATGAGCATGAAGTGTTTCGTGAAGAACCAACCCAAGAGAGTAAACTAGCTCAACATATAAGCACTCCCAATACTTAGGTAAAGCTGCGAATATGTTGAAAAATTGATTTTTTTTTCTTTGAATCCACCATTGCTGCTGCTGTAAAAGCTCGGTACCGGCATGGTTAAAGTATGAATACCATGCCGGAACCACAAATACCGACATTATATTCATACTACGACCATGCCGAAACCTTGATATCCCCCATTTTGAAACTAAAACCGGCATAGTATGCAACCAAATAACTATGCCAGTTCAAAAGTTACGTTTTACCTACCATGGAATATTCTACGGAATATGCTACCGGCATTGTTGAATTCTAAGGTTACCATGCCGGTACTGCATGAAAAACACACAGGAAGCAGTGTCTTCCGAAGCTAAATACCGGCATGTAAAATTAATTAACTACCACGCCGGAACTGTGTACTGGCGTGGAACCATAGATACCGAGTATGCCATAACATCCGCCGACGTTGTTCAATTTTAACGTTACCATGCCGGTACCTACAAAAAAACATACATGAAGGAGTGTTTTCCAAAGCTAAATACCGGCATGGTATATTAAGTATGTGCCACGCCGGAACCTCCTACGGCATGGTCACTTAGATTACGAGCATGCCGAAACCTGTATTTCCGGCGTTGCTTTCACGGATTACAAGTCGACTACGGTCACCACCACTCTCCCAAATTATCCTTCTTGTATCATCCCCCAAACGCTTTTTGCGACCTTTGTTTTTCCCTCGAGGAGGCAGAGACTGGGGAGTATCAAGACTGTCCTTCCTTCTACTCTTAATGACAACATCTTTAGTTTTTTCTTTGTTAGCTTCCTTGGCTTTTTTCCTATATCAAAAGACACACGAAATGAATACAAGATAACACAGTTTCATTCTTAATACCGGCATAGAATCACTAAAACAAAACAGTGCCGGGACCAGAAACGACATGGTCATCAAGCAAATACCTCAATGTACAATAAATATTGACAGTGCCGGTAGTATTTTAGATTGTTCCTAGATACAAAATGAACGCTACCGGCACACACTTAATAGTTCACTCCATGCCGTAACCATGTACCGGCACAAAATGCTAACTCAAACCAATGCAGGTAATTCCTAGAATGTTCCTGGATACCAAAACTGCACTACCGACATACGCGAACAATTTTAAAGTAATGCCGTAACCCAATACCGACATAGTATTCAACTTAATTTGAATGCCGGTATAGAACATTCAGCTTCAGGAGACTCTGAGTTTGAAAACGGCATTGTATTCATACTAAAATCAATGTTGTAACCCAATACCGGGACTGCCTTCATTCTAGATTGAATGTCGTAATTGAGTACCGGCGTGGTATTCATACAAATTTCAATACCGGTACTCACTGAAGCTCAATTGTTTGAGTTAGGGTTTGCGATTCTAACCTAAACCCATTGCTATAAATCGATTTAAAAACTCATAAAGTAGTTCAAAATCACTTACCTTCTCACAAAAGCCATGTTTACGAGAGGTTGATTATCCGAGTTGGCTGCTTCCTCTTCTTCTTGCTCTTGAGCAATCAAAGCAAGCCTTTCCTGTAATTTCTGTTGAGCAATCGAATTTGATTTCGATTGGGCGTTTGGTTTCTTTCGTGGATGCATTCTTATGATTCGGGTAGGTTAATCGACGAAGAAATTTTTGAATCGACGATTAATCATCGATGAAGAACGAATGAAGAAGGAGATGGAAGAAAAAAAAATTCAAAAACCTAAACCTAGAAGAGTGCCGGTACTGATTTGAGAATGGGGGATATATGAATTTGGTTTTTTGATTTTAAGTTTTAGTAGAAAGGGTATTATAGTCTTTTCATAATGTTTTTTAATTAACCAAAGGGTATTTTAGTATTTTCATACCCAAAAATCATGCCTTAACAGATATTACTGGTTGGGGGAAGTAATCTATATCCCCAATTGTTTTTTATATCCCCAATCGCGCGTTCTTAACAAAAAGAACAACATTTGTTTAATCTGGGACGGAGCCATTATATAAATATGGGTGTGAAGTTACTGAGTTGCATACCAAACTCTTTTAACTTTCAAGCCTGAATTATTTTAAAAGTTGGTTTTTCCATTTTTTTTTTCTTTTGCTTGATTGCATTTCCTAGCGAGATGTTGCTTTCCTCAAAGGATTTTTGACTCCGCACCTACTTTTAGTACAGATGAAAAACCATACGAAAGTAAGTGCATCCAGAACTCTAATGTACAACAAAAATCATTAAACTCAACAAAAAAATTCAATTAAATTCCCGAAAATGAAGAGAAAATAACTAAAACCGGAGAAACCATAAGAAAAGAGGTTTTCCTTTTATTTTGCCGTTAATCGTAGGTGGAAAGACAGATTGAAGAGTAGCTCAACAAATCTTGAACTAGTAATCATTAACAATTAAATGCACACAAATAAGCTGTACTACACTCACACGCATTAACTAAACCAAATACCTGTCTTGACAAAAACCAAAATATCCAAAATAAGCAAAAATACTATCGGGCTCCCCCACCAGCCTTTCGCTATCCGGTACAGCTCGACGACTGTAGCCAATAATAATGCACCCACATGGTGTAAAGCATACTCTTTTTCATCATATTTTAGCTTCTAATTACTAATTAATTCACTTCCAGAAACCCACACTACTCGAGTGTTCCTCATACTCTGTCTCTCGGACAAAATTTCCACAACGGTCTGAAACTGAAGAAGAATATCTTTTCAGTTCAACCTTAGTTGTCGGACCAAAACTCATCTATCCGGCTAAACTCTGACTAATTCTGCTGGAAAGGGGTTTTTTCCAATGCCCCAAATCTGACCGGAAATTAAGAATTTGGGGTGTTCCGGGAATTCAAAGTTAAGTAATGTCGACAAATTCAACATCACCACCAGTACCAGCACCAGTTCCAACATCACCACCAACTACAGCAGCACCACCACCAGATAATTCAACTGCGGCGGCTTCTCCACCAGCTCCAACAACTACAGTACCACCACCTGCTACTTCACCTCCTAGTACAGTACCACCACCAACTGGATCTCCACCAGCAGATGCATCGCCGCCAGCACCAGCAGGAGGAACTTCACCTTCTCCTCCTTCAACTCCAACAACACCTGGTAGTACTGTAACACCTACTGCTCCTTCTGGTTCTTCATCGCCTTCAGGGGGAACTGGAAGATCTCCTCCATCCAATTCCAATCCAACAACTCCTTCTTCGCCTTCTCCTTCTGGAAGTAAAGTTAATACTGGGTTGATTTCAGGAATTGTTATTGGTGGTGTTGTGGTTCTTGTAATTGTAGGGTTGTTGTTTCTCTTCTTTAAGAAAAAGAAAAGAAGAGATAATCGCCCTCCTAATTACTATGTTCCTCCTCCTCCTGGTCCAAAAGGTAACCCCTTTTATCCTTTTTCTTGCTTCATTTTGAGTTTTAGTATGAATTGGTAGAAATTTGGATCTTCAAATTTAGGGGTTTTCATATCAATTGATGAACTTCATATATAATTGTTGAGGATTGAAATATAGATCTCATATATAGAATTAAGTGGTTCAGGTGTAACACATTGCTACTGCTATGTTAATATTTTTCTAGTTCATTAAATTGAGAATTCAATTAGCTTTAAATTAAACTTCTTCTTGAACCTCCATGATTGGTACATACATTTGAGAATTCAATTAGCTTTAAGAGGAAAAGTTGATTGATTTTTCAATTTTGCTAGAAGAAACCTTTTTCATTTCCTCCTTGTGATTCTTTTCTGTATGCACCTGCTCCAGGTAGTGGTTTTGGTGGGCAACCCCAACAATGGCAAAACACTACATCTCCTCTGCCACCAAAACCGGCTCCTCCTCCACCAAGACCACCACATTCACCAGGTCGTTTTCCGCCTCCCACGATGCCACATCAACCTTTTATGAGCAGCAGTGGAGGTTCTGGATCAAATTATTCAGGGTCAGCAAATCCATATCCACCTTCTCCTGGCATGTCATTAGGATTCTCAAAGAGCACGTTCACGTATGAAGAATTGAAAATGGCAACTAATGGATTCTCAGATGCCAACCTTTTGGGGCAAGGTGGGTTTGGGTATGTCCACAAAGGAGTCCTTCCAAATGGTACAGAAGTCGCAGTTAAGTCACTTAAAGCTGGAAGTGGTCAAGGGGAACGCGAATTTCAGGCTGAGGTCGAAATCATTAGCCGAGTTCATCATAGACATTTGGTTTCTCTGGTCGGTTACTGCATGGTTGGAGACAAAAGAATGCTGGTTTATGAGTTCGTTCCCAACAACACGTTGGAGTTCCACTTACACGGCAAGTCTCACTTCCACTCCTTATTTTCTTATTTGCCATTTCACGGTTTCTTCATCTGTAGCTCCAAAAATAGTTCTCAGGCATAATATGCGGAAGAAAACTTGAGTATTGCCAAATTCTAGATTTTTACACCTCGTTTTTTCTCATTGCTGCACTGTTTTTACCCGCAATTAGTCAGAGTTAACTTGCTTCAAAAATTAGGTGCAGTTAGTGGGCGTTAACTTTCTTCAAAATACTGTTAACTGTTATCTAATTTATACTTGTTGTATCAAAACGTGGGTCTATGGTGAGTTAGTTCTGTTTAAAGCCGTATAAGCCCACACAAAACTTAAAATGCATATGATTCCATTGTGCATCAACTCTATACTCGCGATGTTTCTGGTCCTTTTCGTAGTTTCTTAAGATCTGATTTGAAATTTTTTAGAATAATTTCAGGAAAGGGTAGACCAACCATGGACTGGAGTACAAGGCTGAAAATTGCCCTGGGATCTGCAAAAGGACTGGCATATTTACACGAAGATTGTGAGTTTTCATTTCCCTTGTTATACTTCAATTGTAAATTTCTATGACTTTTTCTTATTTAGGGCATCTATACCTGAATTTGATTTGGCTGATTTCTTTTTTCAGGCCATCCTAAAATTATTCATCGTGATATAAAGGCTGCTAATATTCTTATTGATTTTAAATTTGAGGCTCAGGTATATATAGTCACAAGTTCCTTGTCTTTACTATACTAAATATATTCTTTTACGTTTTACATTTTTGTTAAAAGAAGTTGGTTTCTTCTTCAGGTTGCAGATTTTGGACTGGCGAAAATCGCTTCTGACACCAACACCCATGTCTCCACACGTGTAATGGGAACTTTCGGGTAAGCTGAATCTAAACCTTTTGGTGAACAGTATCCGTAGCTCTAATTTGACCATTCCCTAACAGCATGCTTGATCGAAATATGAAATGCTGGTTTCAAGATGGCATGGCTGCTTTAGTTACTACTTACTCTCGTGAACCCTTTGGCTCATTTATGAATCTCTGTTCACTGCCATGGTGCAATGTCTGGCCAAGCTTGAATTTATTCTTTTCTACCTAGTTTTTTTTTTTGATGCGACTTTTCTACCTAGTTGGGTGTTGCTAATCTTGTCGAAGATTTTGACATGATCACAACCCCAGGTACCTGGCTCCAGAGTATGCATCAAGTGGTAAACTCTCTGACAAATCAGATGTCTTTTCTTTTGGGGTCATGCTCCTAGAGCTAATTACTGGGAGACGACCTGTTGATTCAAATCAATCATACATGGATGATAGCTTGGTGGATTGGGTCAGTACTATCTATTTTATTTCTTTTCCTTACTATGTACCGTTTTTATCTCTCAAATGTTGAAGCCTTCAACCCAAACTCCCTATGCCCATGTGATTTCTGTGATAGTACTGCTGTTTATGAAAACTTTGGGTCATGTGTTTGAGCATCTTAACTTTATGCATAGTATAAACACTGATATTAGAAAAATGCGATTTTAGATGTAATGTCATCTTATCAAGTAAGGGTTTTACTTTACAATTGTTGTCTCTGTAAAGCTAACAGATTTAACTGCTCCGGTTTTTTAGGCACGACCATTACTGAGCAGAGCAATGGAAGAAGGGGTCTTCGACGCACTCGTAGATCCAAAGTTGCAAAATGCCTACAATCCTAATGAAATGAAACAAATGGTTGCGTGTGCTGCTTCATGTGTGCGCCATTCTGCACGTCGTCGACCGCGAATGAGCCAGGTAGTTTTTAATCACATCTTTGGAATACAAATTTTCATACTCTTAGGACTCATCTTCAATCTAAAAGAATATTATTGAATTAGCACCCATCAGTGAATGAGTATGGGCTTGCTTACATTACGTAACACTTTTATCTGAACACCCAACTGTAAACTGGATCATACAGGTGGTTAGGGCTCTAGAAGGCAATATCTCTCTTCAAGATCTAAATGAAGGAATTAGACCAGGTCAAAGTTCTGCGTTTAGTTCATATGGAAGCTCAGATTATGACACCGTCCAATACAAGGAGGACATGATAAAATTCAGGCAGATGGCATTGGCTAGCCAGGATCATGGCAACGCTCCTACTGGATATAGTGGAGTGACAAGTGAATACGGTCTGAACCCTTCTGTCTCAAGTAGTGAAGGCCAACAAACCCAAGAAATGGAGATGGGTAGGTTAAAGAAAGATAGTCAAGGTTCAACCGGAAGTTTGTGAGTTCTGACACTCTTGTAAAAATCCCTCGTGATGACTCTCTTTTTCTTATTATTTTTTTCTTCTTCTTTTTGATGCAAGAAAGAATATATTGATTAGGCATTAAAATTACAACTAGTGATATCCCCTTGTACCATGCACTAATGTCAGGTGGTAGATTATCACCGTACTCATAGTTTGTACCACTAGTTCTAGCTTTCTTAGCTACTAAATCGGCTACTGGATTCTTTAGCCTATTAATCGACTGACAAACATAAAACTCGTGACTCAAACTTAATATCCAGAATAGAACTCTGGTTTAACCAGTGAACATTAGAAGTTTCCTCGTTTATTGACTTAACTAGGACTTTCCTATCCGACTCAAATATGACTTTGTCGAAGTTCTTTGAGGTTGCCCGCTCAACTGCTTCATGCATTGTTAGACATTTGGTGTGCCGTGTCAAGAATTTAGAAATCGCAGAGAACGGGATGAGAATGGTACACGATGAGCTTAAAAGGATGTCAGTTTCAATAATAAAATTTATGCCAGATTTCGGTACTTCTACCAATTATGTGAACTTCCGGATTGCATGATTTAATGATGATGAAGTTTCTAGTTTGTATGAGACCCGGTAATTATTACGAAGCTCTTGAATTTTCATGCATTACTTCTGGTGCTTGTCTTGCCGAAGGATTTTTGTACAAAGCCGGCACCAGTAGCTAAAGAACTTGCTCTTGAATTTTCATGCATTACTTCTGGTGCTTGTCTTGCCGAAGGATTTTTGTACAAAGCCGGCACCAGTAGCTAAAGAACTTGCTCTTAAATGTATATGTCATGTGGGGTTAAAAGACAGAAGCACTTGAGACGCTAGAATAATAATTTATCTTGTCAACTATAATTGAGTAAAGAAGTGAAGATATCTTTGGATATTAAACTGATTGTATTGTTTCTTCAAGAGATAGCCCATGATCATATAACCATGAGATGTGCATATGAATTTACCAATAACACATAAATATAAATCAAATTTCAAATGAATTTGTTGTTTTGGATCCATGTCCGAAGAAAATAAGTTTTGTGGGTTTAGACAGATTAGGGTGTAGTGCAGTGTTATATGGCAAATATGGTGAGTATTGTCTGTTTTACTGGGTCTAAGAATTCAGAAGATAAGTGTGGGTTTACACAAAGCATTTTATGGAAATTGTTGATTTTGATTTTAAGCGAATCAATTTATAAAAGACATGGTTCAGACCAGCTAGCTTTTTTTAAGATCAAAACTAATCCTATTGTTTAAATTTTTTAAAAACGTGACGTATATGTTTAAGCATCTTACGACCATTATCCAGCATTAAATAGTTTAAAAAACAGGCATGTCAATGGATTCACTTTTTTTAACAACAACAAGTTTTAGTTTCCTTTCTCTATAAATGTGATACCTAAAATAAAAAACACTTATGTACCAGTGAAGCCTGTTTATCATAAGAAATTATTCATCTACTAACTAAAATCTTTTAAAGAGGATTTGAACAAATTTTTGAGCATGTGATTCAAATAAAATTATCAATGAAAGAAAAGAACATTACATAATATTTCACAAATTTTTAAGTACGTGATTCAAATAAAATTTAATGAAAGAAAAAAACGTTACATGAAACTTGACCAACATTCTTTAGAACAAATTCAATATAAAACTTTTTCGCGAATCTTAAATTATGAAAATCCAATAAAACTCAAATATATTCCATACAATGATTAATCAACAAAAACAACAATCAAAGGCTAATATTGTCCTAACCCAAAGGTTAAAAGCTAGTTTATGATAACATCTTTCAATAACAATTTTTAAAAAGCTGAAGCACACATATAAAAATGATAATTCTTGGAAACTACATATGTTGTGCACATTCAATGCCAATATAGTTAGGATCGAGACATATAATTCAAATCATTATTTTGAATACCAAACATGCTCTTTGTGATTACATTTTTAACCTATATATTCTTTTCCATGCCTTTTTGGTCGTTCCCAAAACAATAAAAATGCCACTCTGTAATTCAAAAACAATACATATGTTTGTTACTTTGTATTCCTATAATATTATGTTGGAATAGAGTTCAGTAGAAGAATATTGACTCAATCTTTCATACAACTTAACATCGGGTTCATCACCAAATGAAAACAAAACGTAAAACTTACATATGGTATGTGCTTCATCTATTTAGCTAGCTAGAGTTCGAACTAATTTCACAAAAAGATAAAAGCACATGTTTTGGTGATTGGTGGGAGGACTCAACAAGTGATATATAAGGGTAATATCCCCTTTCTGTTTCTGACTCCCAAACCACATATATATATATATATATATATATATATATATATATTACTTCCACACGACGTTTGATTTTTGAGAGGTTCACTTTAAAAGTTCAGCATATCTTAAAATATCTATACATCCTGTCAAAATTGTCATTTAATGATTTGCAAATATTGCTTTGCCAAAAAGAAAAAAATTATATCATGAGACATTGTGTTTTTAAGAAATGTTCGCGTAATTAATTTAATTTTAATGCACATATATATTAGATCGTTAGACGCCGGAATGAAAATTAGCAACGTTCAAACCATCAATTTCTGAATAAAAACAACTATCTAAAACTTAGATATGAATACTTGTCAATATATGGATGATTTCATTCATAGATTGCATAAAAGAAACGGATATTAATATCTCTATTTTTAATCCAAGATTCATGTTATATTCGTTCATATTCCTTGGATTACAAACAAACATTTTTTTCTTAATTCATATTTCTTTAATACTAAACAATAGATTCTAACAGTAATTGTTGACTTCAAAACTTTCTAAACTAACCATACCTACATTGAAATCTTGTAACCGTCGGATTAAATCAGTTTTTCATACTCACCTTTAGTAAGAACTTCAACTTTGCATAAATATTTTCATACAACAATATTTAGCCCATGGATTTTATTCTTCGTATAATACTTGTGTTGATGGTGGTTTTTAGTTAGGGTTAAAATCGTAAAACCTTAGTCAAACAGTGATATCACACTTGAGTAATAATGTCGCCACTAGCACATTTATTGAACCATTCAACATGACTGCGTAGAATTACCGGGGTACCTTTTTTATGTATATGACATGCTCCACGGCAGAGTCCTCGGTACTGACTGGCATCATCTCTACACATGCCAGTCATGCATGCTAGCCAAATGTGCCAATGGCATGCCATGCCAGCCACATCTCCGCGCCAAGGAATGCCAACCATGCCAGCCGGACCATCGTTCCAATGACATGCCATGCCAGCCACATATCTGTGCCAAGGCATGCCAACCATGATAGTCGCACCACGGTGCCAATGGTATGCCATGTCAGCCACATCTCCGCGCCAAGGAATGCCAACCATGCCAGCCGCACCACAATGCCAAAAGCATGCCATGCCAGCCACATATCCGTGCCAAGGCATGCCAACCATGCCAGCCACATCTTCGCGCCAAAGGCATGCCAACCATGTCAGCCGCACCACTGTGCCAAAGGCATGCCATGCTAGCCACATCTCCGCACCAAGGAATGCCAACCATGCCAGCCGCACCACAGTGTCGATGGAATGCCATGCCAACCACATCTCTACGCCAAGGCATGCCAACCATGCCACCCGCACCACCGTGCCAAAAGTCATGCGGCCCTACCACCACGCCGCTGGCTGCCAAACGGAGGGTTGCAGTAATCAACGGCTACCCTTCCATCTGAGATGCAGATCTCAGCCGTACAAGTTCACTACCTAACGCATGGAAACTTCCGGCCCAAGGCCAAACATCACGGTTTATGCCGAAACCCTAATTTTGGTCGCGCCTAAAACATGCCAAAGCCATGCGGCCCTACTACCATGTCGCTGGCTGCCAAACGAAGGGTTGCAACAATCAACGGCTACCCTTCCATCTGAGATGCAGATCTCAGCTGTACAAGTTCGCCACCTAACTCATGGAAACTTCCGTCCCAAGGCCAAACATCACGGTTTATGCCAAAACCCTAATTTTGGCCGCGCCTAAAACATGCAAAAGACATGCGGCCCTACTACCATGTCGTCGGGTGACAAACGAAGGGTTGCAACAATCAACGGCTACCCTTCCATATGAGATGCAGATCTCACCTGTACAAGTTCGCAACCTAACGCATGGCAACTTCCGGCCCAAGGAAAAACATCACGGTTTATGCCAAAACCCTAATTTTGGCCGCGCCAAAAACATGCCAAAGCCATGCGGCCCTACTACCATGTCGTTGGCTGCCAAACGAAGGGTTGCAACAACCAACGGCTACCCTTCCATATGAGATGCAGATCTCAGCCGTACAAGTTCTGCACCTAACGCATGGCAACTTCCGTCCCAAGGCCAAACATCACGGTTTATGCCAAAACCCTAATTTTGGCTGCGCCTAAAACATGCCAAAGCCATGCGGCCCTACCACCATGCCGCTGGCTGCCAAACAAAGGGTTGCAACAATCAATGGCTACCCTTCCATCTGAGATGCAGATCTCAGCCGTACAAGTTCTCCACCTAACGCATGGAAACTTTCGGCCCAAGGCCAAACATCACGGTTTATGCCAAAATCCTAATTTTGGCCGCACCTAAAACATGCCAAAGCCATGCCGTCCCTACCACATGCCACTGGCTGCCAAACGAAATGTTGCAACAATCAACGACCGCTATTCCTCCTGAGATACGAATCTCAGCCATAAAAACTTGACACTAAACGATTTATGGCAATCTCTTGGCCACGACACCAAAACCCTAATTTGGCCGTGCCAAGAGCATGCAAGCGCTGCAACCATATCACCGGTTGCCAAACGAAGGGTTGCAACAATCTACGGTTACCCTTCCTCCTGAGATGCAGATCTCATCCGTATAAATCTGCCACCAAACGACTCGTGGCAATGTCTTGGATGCGATGCTAACTCTTGGTCACGGCACCAACTTGGATGCGATGCTAACTCTCTGGTCACGACACCAACCTGGGTACGATGCCTATTCTTTGGTCACGACACCAACTTGGCTACAAACACCAAATACTTTGGCCACGCCACACGTAGCAACATGCTACACGTTTTCGACGAAAACACTCGAGACATCAAAACGTGCCATAAACTGGGGGATGCTTATCAAGGTATTGGTCTGGCGGTTTACAGCGTGCGACGTACACTACGCCCGTTACAGGAAAGTTTCATAAGGGTGAGGCGGTTAGAAAATATAAGAAGTAATGGTGAAACGTTTCCTTCATTATGGAGACATCAATTCCAGGTGTTACCCATTACCATTTTCTTCCATTTACTCAACCGTTTCCACTTTTTACGAGACCATGGTACGTTTCTTTGCGACTTGTATAAATAGGTCTCACCTATTTCCACCAAAGACAAGTTTTTGGTCAGGAGAATACAACACTCAGAAATCACTTGTTAGCTTTCCCATCTGTTAGCTTTCCACTTTCTGATACAAGTCGTCAAACAACTACTCTTCCCGAATCAACTATTCGGGTCTCAACACTCTCTTCGCTTCCCTCCCTAGACCAACCCTTTTCCTCCACTTTGTGACCGAAGCAAGTCTGGAACGGTCATTTCTTGGTTTAGGCCGGATTTATACAGATTGATCTCTCGAATCAAAGTACTCCCTTGCAGTACAAGGTTTAGGGTTTAAACTCGTTTCTCACCCACACACTCGAAATTGCCGAAATCAGCATAAACTGTTTTCACCCTCAAATAACTTGATAATTTTATTGTGTTTTCTAATATCCTTTAGCAACAATTATACTCTAAGAAACGCTACCCCTGTAAAAGCTATGAATCATAAGCTTAATACTTTATCTAAATTTTTAATTGATCCAGAAATCGATTTTTTCACTTGGTCAAAACTGGTGTCAATCAGTTCATATGTTCCCTTTAGGACATAATCTTCATACGTACTCTCCATAAATTTTTAAAAGAAGCTCATAGAGCTAAAATCAGAAACAGTTTCTTCAAAAATAAATCTGGAAATTCCAGATTTTTTTGTTTTTGTGAAGTTTTAGAGACATAATAACAATGAGAGCTCCTTAACAACTGGGTTGTAGATATTAAAATATATACATTTAATTAATGATGTTTGTACATGGCCACCAATGTTGTGGATTATTTTGTTGAATTGGTTCATGAAGAAGGTGTCAAAAATGAGTTACAAACCCCTATGTTGGAAAACAAAAAAATAAATAGAAATAGACCATGCTATGTTATTAAGTTTGGTAAGAAATACAAATACTAGAAGTTGAAAACTTCTCTTTTTAAGACCCTCAATTAACTTTAACTTACATTTATTACTTCAAATTTGTTAGTTGAATTGAAGTTTTAAACCACTAAAATAAATACAAGTAGATATTACGTTATTGTCTTTGTTTGCACAAACATACCAGAGTTTCTCACACCTTATCATAGAGAACATTATCACTTACGTGATTCTAGAGGAAGAAGTAAACATCCAAAAGGTGTGATGGAATCATTCAGTTATAAGAACTCATCTTTAACGGTATTGAACGTTATTTTAGAGTATTGAAGACTCGGTTTTTTTTGTCGAAATGCATGCCAAATTATCCACTTCGAATGCAACAAATCATACCCATTACTTGTAATTTACACTACTTTATTCGTTTGAATTCGAGGAATGATAAATTATATAGTGTGTACATGAAAAAAGATCTTACAGTAGACGGCGAAGAAACAAAAGTGTTGATCATGAAATCAAACAATTTACTTTGATGTAAGGAAAAGAAATATTTAGTTGATGAACATCGTAAGAGTTATTGTAGCAGTGATAATATGACTCTTTCATCGCCAGTGCCGACATCAACGCCAACGTGTTTAAATTTATTTATTTTTTGCTAAGAAAAAGAGATCTTATTCAAGGAAAACAATTACATGTTTTGAGAAATGAAATGAGAGATATTGCTCATCCGTTCTCATAAACGTTATGTCTTCTACAATGTTTGGAAGCAGCATCAGCCTAAGGTATATAATCTCTTCAAAAAATGGAAAATGAATTTAAAAGAAAATTAAAAGAATCTAAATAGATATTGCTAAACCAGGATAATGGATTATTATTTTTCTTAATAAAATTAACTGCCTTTTGGGAATCACTGCAGAGGCACATCATTCTATGTTATTTCTTTTTATCCAACGTATCTCTTCATATATATCAAGGCATTTAGCTTCTTCAGGAGTTCGGGCTACTCCTCCAGCAAGCTTACATCCTTAAAAGGTTGTTGTTTTAATAGTAAGAATGAGACCCAAACCAGTAGCTTTAGTGTTTTCATCAAAGAAAGCATCATAATACAAAATATAACAATTATTAATAAGATCATTAAAGGCTTTAATGTTTTCATCAAAGAAAGCATCATAATACAAAATATAACAATTATTAATAAGATCATTAAAGATGGGAGCAGTATGAGTAGTGTCAGGATTAATGATATGTATAGGGAGAGAGTCATTCTGGTGTTCAAGGTCCATCATGAATCTCACAGCCAAATTAAAAGTGTTAGTTGGAACTAATTTTTTTTTTTTGAAACATTTGTTTCTCCATATGCACCATGCCACTGTGAAGACAGTCTGTTGAGAATGAGAATTGTTGTTTATATTCAACCACTTGATAATCCAGCCTTTGATAGAGATGTTAGAGTCAGAATCACACAGAATAGCTTGGTTCACTGGAAAAGAAGACCAGCCAGCTTTAGCGTAAGGACAATGTAAGATCAGATGTTTTGTAGTTTCAAGGGAATTAATCGTTATCACATGTGCAACAGGGTTCTTGAAAATTTAAGTACCGGTTCAGCTTAGACCTGATGTCTAAAATATTTTCAAAACATTTCCAAATGAAAATTAAGATGAACTTTAGGTAAAACAAGTAGGTTCCATAGGGTTTGTAAGTAGCCTGAGATGCATTGGGGTTTTGAATATGATGAGTTTCACATGCTAAGAGATTGTAAGAATTCTTGATGGAAGAAATACCTTTATTGGAGTGACGCCAGATAAGTTTGTCTTCTCCAACTAGAGGAATCCTAATGTTAAGAATTTTCCGAGTATTATCAGTTGTGAAGAAAGAATAGATAAAATCCGTTTTCCAATTCTTCATGTCGGGATCTATGAAGTCAGAGACTGACATTTTAGGGTTGGGAACCTGCTTACATACAGTTAAAGACGCATTGGATATCTAGATATCATTGAATGCATTTTTTTTTCCTATTCCTAACTTTCAAAGTGGCTTTGTCTTTTGTGATGTCTAGACCTAAAAAAATACTTCTGCAAATTTAAGAGGAATCATACAAATTCTTGTAACGCAACGGATAAGTGTTTTTGAAATATTTGCATTTAAGAATCCTGACCCAAAAGTTATTGGGAGAGTGAACAAGATTCAAAGCAAACTTAGAAAGCAAAGTATGATAAAATTTTCTCAAAATTTTAAAACCAAAACCCTTTGATGCTTATGATAACAAATTTTGTTCCAATTTCTCATGTATGTACCACTAGGAGAGGATTTGCCCCGGCAAAAGTCTCTTTGGGATTTCTCCTTTTTTTTTTTTTTTGAATAATCTCATCAGGGATTAAGAATGTAAGGGAAACTCCTATGGATGAAATTACCATCCACAAGTTTCTGAGGGTCCACAAGATGTGGACTAAAAAATGCTACTATGGGGAGTTTTATTATCCACAAAACAATGAAGTCCATTAGGTACTCCGTGAATTTGAGGATATATCTATGGATAGTCCATCCGGTCACTTAATGACCAGACATGATTTTTTTTTAGTTTTTTACCTCATCCAGTCGTTTGATGGCCGGATATGCTTGTTTCCAGTTTTCACTTTTCTTTGGGAGGACCCACACGCAAACGAAATTTGGATTTTTGTTTAATAAAATAATATTAAATTAGAATCATGTGGGGTCTACTATTAAATTTATGGATATTAACTTAAAATTCCAAGTAGAAAAGATCTCCACAGATATCTGACTCTCCATATATGTAGGGATTATCTTAAAGATATGGATGATTGAACATCCATATCATAGGAGTTTCCCTAATCATGTGATAAATTAGAGATGATTTCAGAATATGTTGGATCATATTCATAATGGATCTACCCGCCTGAATAAGTTGTCTTCCTTTCCATTTAATGACTCTTTTGTCAAAGTGAAAAAATAAATGTTCAAAAAACTTAATCGTAGATTTATCAACGTAAAAAGGAATACGTACCTGGGTATTTATCTTTAAGGTCAATTTTCTTGACCTTAACGAATATGGAGGGGGGGGGGGAATACAAAAAGGTAGAAACCAACGCTTTTAAACTTAGTATCTATCATTATGTTTATGTGAAGACACGGTTGTGTAAGTCGGAATTAGCGAGCACGAATCTTCTTCGAACTAGAAGAAGTTTCAGAATAAGTAAACATATTTATTCCATCGGATTACAATTTATAACTGGTTTAGACTTTCATACCAAACACCAATGTTGCTAATAGTGTGCACATCTACTTGGGGATGTACCAATCCGATAGAAAGGGATATTTTGTTTTACATGGATTTTGGTTCACCCCTAGTAAATTACGTATCTTAATGAAGAGGCTGGTGATTACATGATCAAAACATCACCTTCTACAGAACCAAGGGTATTAGGAGTATGGAATCAAGAGTTGGAGGCTGTTAAATATCTAATGACAAATGATTTCATTGTCCTTAGAGCAGGTCCTGACTTTTGGTCAACCGAGATTCTAGATGGTTTGGACACAGATATGAACCAAACAAGATCCTTAGCAATAAGATACTTTGGTATTGATGATTTTATGGTGAATCTTACTCATATGGACTCCAGTCTATCATCCAAGTTTAACCAGAAGCTTGAACAGCTTGAACAAAAGAAGAATAATGATGCAAAAGCAATCGCTAGACTTAAACTTGCCTTATTCTTCATCGTCGCCCTCAATGATAGCGGTAAACTTGAATGAAAATGGTACAAGTTTGATGATGAAGAAAAGCGTCTGATGGGTTATGAGTTCAACGAATACGAGTGTGGTGGGAGTATTCTATAAAGCTCACATATATTCCATACAATGATTAATCAACAAAAAAAACAATCAAAGGGTAAAACTGCCGTAACCCAAAGGTCAAAAGCTAGTTTATGATCACATCTATCAATAACAATTTTTAAAAATCTGAAACACAAATATAAAAATGATAATTCTTGGAAACTACATACGTGGTGCACATTCAATACCAATATACTTAGGATCGAGATATATAATTCAAATCATTATTTTGAATACCAAACATGCTCTTTGTGATTACATTTTTAACCTATATATTCTTTTGCATGCCTTTTTGGTCGCTCCCAAAACAATAAAAATGCCACTCAGTAATTCAAAAACAATACATATGTTTATTACTTTGTATTCCTATAATATTATGTTGAAATAAAGTACAGTAGAAGAATATTGAATCAATCTTTCATACAACTTAACATCGGGTTCATCACCAAATGAAAACAAAACGTAAAACTTACATATGGTATGTGCTTCATCTATTTAGCTAGCTAGAGTTCGAACTAATTTGACAAAAAGATAAAAACATATGTTTTGGTGATTGGTGGAGGACTCAACAAGTGATATATAAGGGTAATTTCCCCTTTCTGTTTCTGGCTCCCAAACCATATATATATATATATATATATATATATATATATACTTCCACACGACGTTTGATTTTTGAGAAGTTCACTTGAAAAGTTCAGCATATCTTAAACTATCTATACATCCGGTCAAAATTGTCATTTAACGATTTGAAAATATTACTTTGTCAAAAAGAAAAAAATTATATCATGAGACATTGTGTTTTTAAGAAATATTTGCGTAATTAATTTAATTTTAATGCACATATATATTAGATCGTTAGAAGCCGGAATGAAAATTAACAACGTTCAAACGATCAATTTCTGAATAAAAACAACCATCTAAAACTTAGATATGAAAACTTGTCAATATATGGATGATCTCATTCATAGATTGCATAAAAGAAACAGATATTAATAACTCTACTTTTAATCCAATATTCATGTTATATTCGTTCATATTCCTTGGATTACAAATAAACATTTTTTCCTTAATTCATATTTCTTTAATACTAAGCCATAGATTCTAACAGTAATTGTTGACTTCAAAACCTTCTAAACTAACCATACCTATATTGAAATCTTGTAAACGTGGGATTAAATCAGTTTTTGATACTCACCTTTAGTTAGAACTTCAACTTTGCATAAATATTTTCATACAACAATATTTAGCCCATGGATTTTCTTCTTCGTATAATACTTGATAATGTTCTTGTGTTTTCTAATATCCTTTAGCAACAATTATACTCTAAGAAACCATACCCCTCTCAAAGCTATAAATCATAAGCTTAATACTTTATCTAAATTTTCAATTGATCCAGAAATCGATTTTTTCACTTGGTCAAACCTGGTGTAATCAGTTCATATGTTCCCTTGAGGACATAATCTTCATATGTACTCTCCATAAACTTTTAAAAAACGTTTATAGAGCTAAAATCAGAAACAGTTTCTTCAAAAATAAATCTGGAAATTCCAGATTTTTTTGTTTTTGTGAAGTTTTAGAGACATAATAACAATGAAAGCTCCTTAACAACTGGGTTGCAGATATTAAAATATATACATTTAGGTAATGATGTTTGTACATGGCCACCAATGTTGTGGATTATTTTTTTGAATTGGGTCATGAAGAAGGTGTCAAAAATGAGTTACAAACCCTTATGTCGAAAAACAAAAAACGAATAGAAACAGACAATGCTATATTATTAAGTTTGGTAAGAAATACAAATATTGGAAGTTGAAAACTTCTCTTTTTAAGACCCATATAATAAAACCTCAATTAACTTTAACTTACATTTATTATTTCAAATTTGTTAGTTGAATTGAAGTTTTAAACTACTAATATAAATACAAGAAGATATTACGTTATTGTCTCTGTTTGCACAAACATACCAGAGTTTCTCACACCTTATGATAGAGAACATTATCACTTACGTGATTCTAGAGGAAGAAGTAGACATCTAAAAGGTGTGATGGAATCATTCAGTCATAAGAACTCATCTTTACATAACGATATTGAACATTATTTTAGAGTATTGAAGACTTGGTTTTCTTTGTTGAAATGCATGCCAAATTATCCACTTCAAATGCAATGAATCGTACCCATTACTTGTACCTTACACCATTTTATTCGTTTGAATTTGAGGAATGGTAAATTGTATATATGGTGAGTACATGGCAAAAGATCTTACAGTAGACGGCGAAGAAAGAAAAGTGTTGGTGAAGAAATCCAACAATTAACGTTGATGTAAGGGAAAGAGATATTGAGTCGATGAACATCGTAAGAGTTGTTGTAGCAGAGAGAATATGACTCTGTCATCACCAGTGTCGACATCAACGCCAACGTGTTTAAATTTATTTCTTTTTTTCTAAGAAAAAGAGATCTTATTCAAGGAAAATAATTACATGTTTTAAGAAATAATAAAATGAGATATATTGCTCATATGTTCTCATAAACCTCGTGTCTTCTACAATGTTTGGATGCAACATCAGCCTAAGGTATATAATCTCTTCTGAATTTAAAAAAAAATTAAAATAATCTAGATAGATATTGCTAAACCATGATAATGGATTATTATTGTTCTTAATAAAATTAACTGCTTTTTGGGAATCACTACAGTGGCACATCATTCTATATTATTTCTTTTTATCCACCGTATCTCTTCATATATATCAAGGCATTCAACTTCTTCAAGAGTTCGTGATACTCTTCCAGCAAGCTTACATCATTAAAAGGTTGTTGTTTTAATAGTAAGAATGAGACCCAGACTAGTAACTTTAGTGTTTTCATCAAAGAAAGCATCATAATACAAAATATAACAATTATTATTAAGATCATTAAAGATGGGAGCAGTATGAGTAGTGTCAGGATTAATGATATGTATAGGGAGAGAATCATTCTGGTGTTCAAGGTCCATCATGAATCTCACAACCAAATTAAAAGTGTTAGCTGAAACTACATTTTTTTTTTGAAACATCTGTTTCTATATATGCACCATGCCACTGTGAAGACAGCCTATTGAGAATGAGAATTGTTATTTTTATTCAACCACTTGATAATCCAGTCTTTGATAGAGATGTTAGAGTCAGAATCACACAGAATAGCTTGGTTCACTGGAAAAGAAGACCAACCAGATTTAGCGTAAGGACAATGTAAGATCAGGTGTTTTGTAGCTTCAAGGGAATTAATCGTTATCACATGTGTAACAAGGTTCCTGGAAATTTAGGTACCGGTTCAGCTTATACCTGGTACCTAAAATATTTTCAAAGCATTTCCAAATGAAAATTAAGATGGACTTTAGGTAAAACAAGTAGGCTCCATTGGGTTTGTAAGTAGCCTGAGATGCATTGGGGTTTTGAATATGATGAGTTTCACATGCTAAGAGCTTGTAAGAATTCTTGATGGAAGAAATACCTTTATTGGAGTGAGGCCAGATAAGTTTGTCTTCTCCAACTAGAGGAATCCTAATGTTAAGGATTTTCCGAGTATTATCAGTTGTGAAGAAAGAATCGATAAAATCCGCTTTCCAATTCTTCATGTCGGGATCTATGAAGTCAGAGACTGACATTTTAGGGTTGGGAACCTGCTTACAGACAGGTAAAGAGGCATTGGATATCTAGCTATCATTTAATGCATATATCTTTTGCCCATTCCTAACCTTTAAAGTGGCTTTGTCTTTTGTGATGTCTAGACCTAAAAAAATGCTTTTCCAAATTTAAGAGGAATCATACAAATTCTTGTAACGCAACAGATAAGTGTTTTTGAAATATTTGCATTTATGAATCCTGACCCAAAGGTTATTGGGAGAGTGAACAAGATTCAAAGCAAACTTAGAAAGCAAAGTATGATAAAAAAAAAATCAAAATTTTAAAACCAAAACCCTTTGATGCTTATGAGAAGAAATTTTGCTCCAATTTCTCATGTATATACCACTAGGAGAGGATTTGCCCCACCAAAAGTCTCTTTAAGAATGTAAGGGTAACTCCTATGGATGAAAAAACCATCCACAAGTTTCTGAAGGTCTACAAGATGTGGACTAAAAAAGACTACTATGGGGAATTTTATTATCCATAAAACAATGAAGTCCATTAGGTACTCCGTTATTTTGAGGATATCTCTATGGATAGTCCATCCGGTCACTTAATCACCAGACATGATTTTTTTATAGTTTTTTACTTCATCCGGTCGTTTGATGGCCAGATGTGCTTGTTTCCAGTTTTCACTTTTCTTTGGGCGGACCCACACGCAGACGAAATTTGGGTTTTTGTTTAATAAAATAATATTAAATTAGATATATGTGGGGTCTACTATTAAATTTATGGATATTAACTTAAAATTCAGGGGTAATTTGCGTTACCTCCCCTGGAGAAGATCATAATTTGAGTTACCTCCCCTACAGAACAAATATTAGTAAAACCTCCTCTCGTCACTTTTTCCATCCAAACCCGGTTAGCTGAGTCAGCTGCTTCGTACAGCTGGATGCTCTTAGGGGAGGTAACTCAAATTATGATCTTCTCTAGGGGAGGTAACTCAAATTATGATCTTCTCAGCTAACCGGGTTTGGATGGAAAAAGTGACGAGAGGAGGTTTTACTAATATTTGTTCTGTAGGGGAGGTAACTCAAATTATGATCTTCTCCAGGAGAGGTAACGCAAATTAACCCTAAAATTCATAATGGAATAGATCTCCACAAATATCTGACTCTCCGTATATATAGGGATTATCTCAAAGATATGGATCATAGGAGTTTCCCTGATCATATGATAAATTGGAGATGATTTCAGAATATGTTGGATCATATTCATAGTGGATCTACCCGCTTGAATAAGTTGTCTTCTTTTCCATCTAATGACTCTTTTGTCAAAGTGAAAAAATAAGTGTTCAAAAAATTTAATCATAGATTATCAATGTAAAAAGAAATACGTACTCGGGTATTTAACTTTAAGGTCAATTTTCTTGACCTTAATGAATATGGGAGAAAAAATACAAAAAAGTAGAAATCAACGCATTTAAACTTAGTATCTCTCATTATGTTTATGCAAAGACACAGTTGTGTAAATCGAAATTAGCGAACACGCATCTTCTTCGAACTAGAAGAAATTTCAGAATAAGTAAACATATTTATTCCCTCGGATTACAATTTATTGGGTGCCCATCTTCTTTGGGATGTACCTATCCGATAGAACGGAATATGCCAAATACCGGTAAAGTGGAAAAGAAAATAAATGAAAAGAAAAGTGTTTTTTTTTTATGAAGGCAGTTAAAACTTTGAAAAATATTTTTGAAAATCCTACCAAACAGACTCTAGATTTCGCGGGTTGCCTGTTTTGGATCGGAAAAATGAGCAACAGATTGACAACATACATAAACACTAACCCTAATTTTATCAAGGAAAACCAAAATCGTAAAACAATTGATCTCGGTGAAGGAAGTGAAATCATTTACGTTCCTCGTTTTGTACCTTCGGACCAGTCTTGGAAATGGTTTGATTATCTTGACAAAGAAATCCCCTGGGTCAGACCTACAATTCAAGTCTATGGTCGTTCTTGCTCTCAGGTGAATTATTATGAATTCTTTTTTCATTATTGCAAGTAATGTAGAATCTGACCCTAATTTTATCTTTAATTAGGATTATTTCATCTTTAATTTCTGAATATGTATGGATTTTAACATCACTTTAGGTTTAGCTTTACTAAATCTTTGGAAAATGAATTGTCAGAGATTTGCATATAGAAAGACTGGACTAGTTCTTATTTTTGTGAATGATTAGAAGGTAAAATGCAATGGGGTAAATTTGTAGCTTAGTATCTTTTGATGCATCTCAAGTTGCAGCTGATGAGTTCGCAATTCTTGGGTAACGCAAGAAACCTAAGCCTCGCCTAGAACGGTGTCTCTCTCCCATAATAGGAGAAAGATGCCAGTTGTATGTTCGCTAAGTAGTGAAATCAGTATTGCATATTCTGTAGTAAATCAAATGAGTTGGACTGGTTTCATTTTATTTATTTCAGATATAAGTTTTTGCAAGGAGCTGCCTTGTTTTCCCATGAGCGATTCTACTTTTCTTACCTGTACACCTAGGTTGCCTCAGTTTGACCTTTGAGAATGTTTATCTTGAATCAAGTAATCTGGTTTGAAGTTCCTGCTTGATTATTTTCTTAGAGTATACATCTTGTCTATTCCTTCATATACATGTTTGCTTGAAGTTGAATATGAATGAAATATAGCTTGGTGCAACTAAGCTGATAAGTTAATTAGGGTGTTCTTTCTTCAGCCTAGAGACACGTGTTATGTTGCCTCCAAAGGTTTACAGGGACTGCGGTACAGTGGGTATACTCCTCATGCTTATTCTTGGGACGAATGCCCTCCACTCAAGGACATCTTGGCAGCAGTAAGAGTGAACGTTAATCATAGTTAAACTGCCTTAATAACCTTATCTGGTTTTTCTTCTCATCTCATGAACCTTACATTTGGTAATTTGACATTTCTTTCCAGGTTCACGAAGCTCTTCCAGGAAGTAGTTTTAATAGCTTGTTGTTGAATAAATATAAGAATGGCTCTGATTATGTAGCATGGCATGCTGATGATGAGAAGGTGTACGGACCAACTCCTGAAATTGCATCAATATCCTTCGGATGCGAACGAGATTTCCAATTGAGGAGAAGACCAGCCAAAAACTCATCACTAGGTAGGACTTTACTTCTCTTTCTACCACTATAATAGATTCTGATAAGATGCGTGAATGATCAGATTTTCGTTGGCCTTCGCGAGATCTATCATTTAGAAGTAAAACCCATTCTTCTTTGATGAGCCCTAGACATTTGGCAGGTGGACACTTTCTAGTTTGCTTTAGGTTACTGGACTTTGATTCTTAACTGTTAGATGCTACCTCTGTTATGCAGTACAAGCAGCACATGAGGAACCACCAAGCAAGCGAATAAAAAATCGCGTCAGCCAAAACAATCAACAATCCTTTGTGCTTAAGCATGGATCCTTGTTGGTCATGAGGGGCAACACTCAGAGAGATTGGCTCCACTCAGTGCCCAAGCGGGCAAAAGCTGATGCCGTCAGGATTAATGTCACCTTCAGGCATATAATCGAGGATAAGTCTGGATAACTTTAGAGGAGCCCCATGCTTGTGCTGAATAACCATTGAAGGTTTTGTATAGTACTCATATAAGAACTTTGCTAGTTTGGGTGTTGCTTCGCCTTTCCTTGCAAGGGTGCAAGCTAAAAAGCCAGAACGTGTCCTTTGTAATTCTATTAGCGGCCTCCATATACTTGTTCTCTTCCGTAGTACTGACGAAAGGTTCATGAACAATACCTGTTGATATTAGAGGAGAAATGGGCAAGGAAATGTAACGACTTTGTTTATTTTTCATGATTACAGTCTTTAATGAAGTGATCTTTGAGGGGTATTTTTCAGATGATCTGACTGTGATTTGGTTCACATATATCAATTTCAAATCCAAACATGGTCAGTGCTGGGATTCTTACCTAGTGGTTGTTCAGAATCGTTTCCTGCTTTTACATGGCCACAGTCTGGATAAATTCCAACCCCAAGATCTTTACTGAAAGATAATAACTAAAATCCTTAAATTTATCAAAATTTATCACATGAATTTCTGCAGGATCAGTCAACTACCCATAAGACACCTTACTGGCACCTACTGCTAGATTAATATATGTACAGTACAAAACTCTGCCAAATAATTTCAAGCATTTCCCTTACAAAATTTCAAACTACAGTACAAAACCGTGTCTGACACCTTCACCTACTGGCACTTTCTCCAATTTCTTTTGCTGTTTTTATATCTTGTTTACTTAATACCAAGTGCCTCGGCCTGATCTGAAAACAACTTTTCTGACAAGGAAGAACTACAAATCTCTTTGTATACATCATACTTGGCAGCATGGGTTTTCCCACCTCCAAGCAATTTAGGGAGAGGATGTAAAACCAAAGTAGGATCACTTTCAGTTATGGCTTCCTTCCGATCGAGGAAATCAGATACAAGTTCTTTCTTGCTGAACTGAATAAAGGCTGCAGTTCCATCCAAGTAATACACTGAAGTTACACTGTCTGAACCAAAGACTTTAGTCACACAGTCTTTTATTTCTCGCGTTTTTAATTTTGATGGAAATCCCCAAATTAAGACAACATTCTCAAATAAAATTCTGGAATAACGTTGTTTGGGGTTTTGCTGAGTCAATAATTCGAAACTTTCATTCCCTGTGCGCAGATCAATCATGGCCCCATTGTTCCAACTGAGGTATAGAAGGTTGATGTACTTCTGGAGGTTCTCATGCTCAGCCAACCCTTTCGCCAGGGAATTATTATCAAACCCAATTCCTAGATGACTGCATGCCTGAGCAAAGATACACCCAGTCATAAAAGCATCATAACCAGCTTCATGATTGGCTCCTGAGTTCCAGTTAGAAGACCTACATAGGAATTATGTTGTTAGAAGCAGAAAAGAGATCGAGGAAGTGAAGCTTCATGAGAGGCAGAGATCCGCATTGCAGACACTTAAGGAAGCATACAGAAAGCTAATGTATCCGTTAACTGACAGTGTGAGACAGTTGCAAACCTCATATCATCCACTCGAACTTCAATTTTCAGACCCTTAACTGATGCTTCTGAGGACACTGCAATTTGTGGACACAAAAGAGCAAAGGCTGAAGACAGTGACGTGCTTTGTTTCTTCATCAAACGCTGAATTACAGAGTCAGTATTCAGTAGGAGCTTTGTGTCAATAATGTAGGGAAAGACTTTATGGACGGAAGATATGTATTCATCTATTGTTGGAGGAAGAGGGCCAATAAATTTGCTGTATATGTGTGCCATATCTGCATCAGGAAGAGGATAAGTAATAGATGGAGAGTTGGGTTACAAAAAAAAAACATGTCACATGAATATTCCTTACCTAAAAAGCTATTATGACCAACTAGCAACTTTTGTTCTGAGGAAAGGAGATCAATAACACGACGAAAGCCCGTCGCAGCTTTTAGCTTCATTTCTGCCTCCTTGTGTAAGTCATCGCTGACCTCTTTCTGGAGACAGATGGACAAATGTGTAAGATATCTGAAGACAAAAATCATCGTACAACCCATAGACCAAGCTTTCAAATTTCCATATAGTTTTTACTTTTTACCATAACCACGTCTCCACCATCCTCAGAATCTGTATACACAAGTAGGTTTTCTTTAGAGGAACTTTCACCATTTGCATGAACAAAAGCAAGATCTTGAAAGTGCTTTGTAGTGATCTGCATATTCCCAGTTTCTTCTGTTAGCAAACATAGGCAAATTTGATACTAAGTACAAGTTAGGTAAAGCCTGCATCTACATTACAACAGTGTAAAGAGTGTTAACCTTGATGGCCCAAAAAAGTAAATTTCCTCGAGTTAAAATCTAAAACAAAACTTTCTATCTCCGACCGTGAGCATCGCTCTTAGCTAATTTTTAACCCTTATTTCGATGAAAGCGAGACATGTGAGAGGACTTTGGAATTTTATGCTGGAATACATTTATCTAGTCAAATTCCTCTATGCCACATCCTAGTGACTTCGTTTGTGTTGGGTCAAACATCTCCACCATGCAAAAGAGGGTTATTACAGCAGAGGGTGTGCTGTCAACGGATTAGACTGGTAAGGTAATAAGGTGGTTTGAGGATTGCCTTTCTATGGAGACACTGGTGTTGTGTAACGACAATGTGGCTTAAGCCTTTCAACTTAGATACTTTCCAAAATTGTATTATTCATTTTCTTTTTCTTTCATATAACAAATGCAACATGCACTCAACTCAGTCACTCACCCTATTTTCTAACAAACTGTTCGGCGTATGAAATAGAAAATTAAACAGTTACCAGTTGAATCAATCTTAGCTGATGAGAAGTGAAACCCTTCAATCTTAGGGCTGGACGCATCTTGTAGAAAACAGTCTCGAACATTGGCATTAAGTCTTTCAGATTTTCGTCAATCTGTACCCCTCCATTCGTATTCATCAGTAATCTATCACGCCATTCCTCCAAATACTTCTTCAACCGACATGTAAAAAGAATATCAGCATTACTAATCAGAGTACTGTCACTAAATTCTTCCAAGTTGGATGCCAAATTAGATTCATCATACACCAACTTCAAACGACCCCGTGCTTCAGCTTCTTGTTCTCTGGATAAATATGATATTCCTGGGATTACCCAAAAGTTTAAATTCACAAAAATAACCAGACATTGTACTAAGAAGTAGGATTGCACACAGAACAAGAACATATTCTTAAGCTAATAACTAAAGGATGATCTCAAGTCGGCGACACCAGACTCCTCAATGTCATACTAAATAGCATGTATATATGATAACTAGGTACTAGTGGTTATTACTGCTTCAACAAAGACAAAATTAAGTGCAAATTTCATTACCTTGGTGTATGCAAGCATTAAAATCGAATTTGTATTTAGCCAAGAAATCAATTGAAGTTGCTTGACAAAGGAATTCTTCCGCCGGACCGTCGTAGAATGGAAGCTCCTTTCTTGGAAATATATAAAAATTATGCGGATGAGCTACGAATGTTTTCTTAGAATCATCCCATCGAAATGGGCAAACACCAAACTGAACCACAGCAAATTTCTCAACAGAATCCTTGATTTTGAGATAACGTATATCATTTCGATCAAAATCAAATGAATCCCTCCAAGGAGCGCTAGTGACTCCAGTCATTTCAAGATCAACAGAGACGAAATCAGCTTGTTTGATATGGTTTTTGAGATTTTCAAAAACTGAATCGAAGTTATCTCTGGTTACATTTTTTATTGCGAAGGTTGAAGAAGAAAATGGGTGACGAAGATTGTAGGAACTTAAATTTGTTGTTAGGGTTAGGGTTCTTGCAAAACCCCGAATCATCTCTGCCTTCGGGTTTCAAGGAGAATTTTTGAGTTACCAAGAGGAGGATACAATTGGGGAGTATTTTCTTTGCAAACTAACAAAGAGCGCAGTAAACATGAGCGTTCCCTGGTGGGCTACAAAGCAACAAGGATTAGCCCAGTTGACCAGGGTCGAACTCTCAAATTATAAGTTCGGGGCAATGTAGTCGATTTTGTAAGTGCCAGCTGATATCTCGGAGACTTTTCCGGTTTCGGAAATAGAGGAGCCGATATAGATATTTTCGGCAATGAGAAATTCCACCAGTAAATTCGTAGGAATCGTTAAATCTCGGCTGAAAATCGGCCGAAATCTCGTTCTTTTTTCCTCCCTTTTTTGGCTTTTTATTTTTGCTTTACTGTTTCATGGATTCTCATTGAAGCTTTTCGATTTCCATCGGGGTGCATGAATCCTGTTCTTTTTTAATAAAACTCAAATAATTCTAGCAGATTCTAAAGATAAATCAATTTCATTACAGAAGAAGCTGAACATGATCAATCCCATCATAAATCCGTATGAATTATGGTACATCATTTAGAGATTCGATTCAAAATAGAAAGAAATAAACCGTAATTTATATATAAACTGAGCAGACACTTGTTGAAACACCCAAATCAGCGAGTACATCCATATAATCGAAGAAGAAATTAACAATCAGTGAAAGAGTTCGCATATGAAAGTCAATTGTTCTTCCTATGAATGAAAAAAAAAAGAGAGTAGTGAAAGACGTATGGAATTGCTGGTAAAAAAAAAGGGAGTTTGCAGTATATTTTCCCAAAAGGTGTCCACGTGCTGTGTGGTGCATGGGAGAATATAAAATGTGTATGAATACACAAGCACAAGCTGGACACGTACAAGTAAAAACGTCTCCACTGTCCACTCTATAAAATGTGTAACTATTGTTCGTTCTTTTGTTTAACCCCTCTCTTTTTTATAAGTGGTACTGCTCATTACCCTTGACGGTTTAAAAATGTGCAACATGTCCGACAACCGTAGCTCAGGTATAAAGTTTATAAATAATGACTCTCGATCAGTAAATTGTTTATATTTTTGTAATTTTTTAATGAATAATTCTTTTTGTTTTGGTTAATTTGATAGCATTTTGTTATATGTTAACATATGTAGAGATTATATATAAAAATTGGAACCGAAATTACGCCGAGATTTGAAAACGGAATTTCCCCGAGATAAAATTATATCCGTGTTTCGTTTGGGACCGAGATAAACCGAAATCCGAAATCAACTACATTGGTTCGAGGTTCGATTCGGTGTCGTCTGATAAAAAATTCTAATGGATAAGAAGCCTATAATCTTTAGCTGGTCTTGGTTTGAGTTGTCTGGATAGTAGTTTATTTTTTTAGTTCTCGTGGATTCGGGGTTCGATTATGTGTTGTCTAATAAAAAATTCTAGTGGGTAAGAAGCCTACAATCTTTAGCTGGTCTTGGTTTGAGTTGTCTGGATAGTAGTTTACTTTTTTAGTTCTAGTGGGTTCGGGGTTCGATTCTATGTTGTCTAATAAAAAATTCTAGTGAGTAAGAAGCCTACAATCTTTAGCTGGTCTTGGTTTGAGTTTCCTGGATAGTAGTTTACTTTTTTAGTTCTAGTGGGTTCGGGGTTCGATTCTGTGTTGTCTGATAAATATTCTAGTGGGTAAGAAGCCTACAATTTTTACCTGGTCTTGGTTTGAGTTGCCTGGATAGTAGTTTATTTTTTTAGTTCTCGTGGGTTCGGGGTTCGATTATGTGTTGTCTAATAAAAAATTCTAGTGGGTAAGAAGCCTACAATCTTTAGCTGGTCTTGGTTTGAGTTTCCTGGATAGTAGTTTACTTTTTTAGTTCTAGTGGGTTCGGGGTTCGATTCTGTGTTGTCTGATAAAAATTTCTAATTGATAAGAAGCCTATAATCTTTAGCTGGTCTTGGTTTGAGTTGTCTGGATAGTAGTTTATTTTTTTAGTTCTAGTGGGTTCGGGGTTCGATTCTATGTTGTCTAATAAAAAATTCTAGTGGGTAAGAAGCCTACAATCTTTAGCTGGTCTTGGTTTGAGTTGCCTGGATAGTAGTTTACTTTTTTAGTTCTAGTGGGTTCGGGGTTCGATTCTGTGTTGTCTGATAAAAATTCTAGTGGGTAAGAAGCCTACAATTTTTACCTGGTCTTGGTTTGAGTTGCCTGGATAGTAGTTTACTTTTTTAGTTCTACTGGGTTCGGGGTTCGATTCTGTGTTGTCTGATAAAAAATTCTAGTGGGTAAGAAGCCTACAATCTTTAGCTGGTCTTGGTTTGAGTTGCCTGGATAGTAGTTTACTTTTTTAGTTCTAGTGGGTTCGAGGTTCGATTCTGTGTTGTCTGATAAAAATTTCTAGTGGGTAAAAAACCTACAATCTTTAGCCGGTCTTGGTTTGAGTTGCTTGGATAGTAGTTTACTTTTTTTAGTTCTAATGGGTAAAAAGTCTACAATCTTTAACTGGTCTTGATTTAAGTTTCCTGGATAGTAATTTACTATTTTAATAATTTTTTATAAGCAACGGCCTAGCAAAGGGTAAAGAGTAAAGACCCACCTCAACAGTAGGCGGTGTAGACTATACAGTGCTATGTCCATCTTTATAGCCGATAAATATGGATACATTTCAATATTTACTAATATGAAGTAGAAAACGCATGGAAATGTTAGAGCCTGCGAAAAATTTTAAACATATTTTAAAAATGGAGTGTGTCGGTGTTTCCAACATTCACGTTCGGTTTTACTATTATGCCTATTCATATGCACATGCCAAAACATGATATTTGGCGTATATGCATCCATTATGGGTATGCCAAACTACCAAACTCATATGCCCATATATTTTTCCTGGCATATAGGTATACACGACAGAGTTTCCAGCGAGCGATAGAGTCTCGGTCGCTCGATGGTCAACACATCGTTCGATGGTCATTAACTCGCTAGAAATAGTCAAGCTGTCGCTCGATAGTAAGATCAACGCTTATCAGTCCCGTATTCAACGGCTACAATTTCCCCCCTCTATAAATACCTAATTTCAAACTCATATCAACTCACACCAGAATTTCTAAATCTCTTTAGAATTTCTTAATCTCTCAATCTTTTTCCAATATTTACTATCACACCTCCTCTACAATTATATATTTTCTTGTAAAATTGGTTCACAAGAACAAACGCAAGGCAAAGGTAAGAAGAACCGAGTCCGTGGTGCAAAATACAGCATGATAGAAGATGAATATATTTGTCGTAATTATGTTTTTTTTACCCAAGATTGTATCGGTGGTGCACAACAACATGGTAACACCATGTGGGATAATATATTTCAAAAATATGAAGAACAAACCATGAACATCAATGGTCGTGATGCAAAAGGATTGTCAGAACAATTCGTTGTAATCAACCAGGAAGTGGCCGCTTGTGTTGCATTAATAATTCAATCCAAGAGAAAAGGCAAGGACAGTGATCAGACTGATGTTGATTTTTAAAGAGAGGTTCGTACAGATTGGCAACGAAAACATGGTAAACAGTTCACTTTCGAAAGTTGTTATCATTTTTTGAAGGGTTTGAACAAATGTAATCCAGATTACTTAGCAAATAATCAAATAGTACCTGAAAGGTCACCATATAATTCTTCTCCGTCAACACCAAATTCTTTACCATTTTCACAATGTCCATCAAATTCTTCACCAGATACCCCTACAAAATCAAATTCCAACGTAGTTTTCAATAATTATGTTGATGGTAATAATAAGGGAAAACTTCCAGGGAGGAACAAGGCAGAACTGGCTAGAAAATTAGCTCAAGAAGGACGGAGTTCCGAAGGATTTAACATGGCAGAGTTTATGGAACATCAAAAGACCGTCGAGAAGCAAAGATCCATTGAAAGGAAATTTTAAAACCGGGAGAGTAAGAAAAATCGTCTTTCTCAAGAATTTGGGTTTGAATATGACAAGCAGCAGCTTCAAGGATAACTGTTGGTCTTGGATAATGACCTTTATATTGACCAGCCCAATAAACATGGCATCCTTGTCATACCCAATGCATACAATCGAGACTACCTAGCATTCCTGGGAATCCCCTTTCCTCATTCTCCCTTAATATTTGTCTAACATCTTCGTCGGTTAGTTTTCTTAAATATGTTGGACCAAAATGATTAATCATTACTTCACAGAACAATGAAAGGTAAGTGTAAGAAGTTGTTTTACCCATACGAAGGTACTCATCGTTCGCATCAGCCGAAGTAACTTTTTGTTCAGGACTATGACCTCTAATATTCAGTGATAATTGATATGAGGTTCTACTCGACAAATCTCTTCAATAATATTTTTCACCAGATGACGAGGCATGCAGAATCGACCTTGAAAATTTTGATCAGAGTACACACAACTTGGAAGAAAATAATTGTGCATCAGCTTTTGGTGGTAAAATTCCCTCCCTCGATACGTATATCTTCTTGATAATACTTTTTTGGGTTCTGGAACTCTTGGTATTTGGCCCGTATGTACAAGCATCAAAATTTCGATTAGTTTATTAATTGTCTTCAGCTTCCTCATCATCAAGTTCTTGCAACCTCTTACGATACCTTTCTTGCTGTAATCTAAACAGATTCATAATAATATTCCTCTCTTCATTGGATCTCGACATTGATGATTATGAAATATAAAATCGAGAATATAGGAAAGGAAATTGGTGAAATATCTGTAGAAGTATGGGTGAGTTATCTGGAGAAGTAAAATGGCGTATATATAGAAACCATTGGGGGAAATAGCCGTTGCAAAATAACTACTGGTCGACAATCATAATATCGCCAGCGGTATTATTTAAATCGCTCGAGAGAAAGAACATCGCCAGCGTTACAAACTATATCGCTGGCGATATGAATATCGCCCAATAGAAACTCAGTCGCTTATTGGTTTTCCATAGTGGCGCAAATGGTTTTCCATGCCACATGGTATGCCAAACACCATTTTTTTGGCCTGTGCATAGGAATAGGCCTTATGACATCTTAATTTGTTGGTCAAGATGATATATAGTATCAGAATCCACATCGATAAGTACAATTCGAGATTTATTAGTTCAAGCCACTAAATACAGTCATTATCATCTAGTGGTTGATTCTGGTTCATAATGGAAAATCAATAAAATTTGGTACAATAACCTCAAATCGGGGGTTGTGGCTATTAATGGGGGACCATGAAAATTCTACTCACTCTAACTCAAATGATGGGGCGGTGCCAATTGCTAGTGTATATACTATATTACTCTTCCTTCACTAATAGCTAAACCTATAATCCGAATGCTTGTTTAAGAATTATCACCTCTTTTTATTTTCACTTTAAAATTAAAATCATATTCACCTTCTCTTCTAAGCTAAATGGCTCATCTCTTCTTTTTTCTCCATTTTTTTACAAACTTAATTCATTGTCGTAATCGTAGACTCAAAAACTTTAATCAACGATTAATTTCTTTTACAAGTATGACTCGTGAGATAAATACAAGAGAGGTGTAGTTAACTCCCATATCGTCGATAAGCTCAAAGGAAGATCATATTCGAGAAGGAAGAAAAAATCAATTGATGAAGAATCAAAAGAACGAGAAGCAGAAATGTCCTAAAAACCTGTTACTCTAGTTGTTGTTAGTGTTTTCTGTGGTGTTTTGATTGTGAATGTGGGTTTGTAAGCGATTGCAGTTACAGGAAAAGGGTCTTCACGACCGCAAATCAGAAACCACAATGAGTTTTCATATGCATGTTAAATAATAAAAAATCGCCAAAGTCTATGATATGGGACCATGTCGAATCTTACATTTTTTTTGTTGCGATGATGGCCATATTTAGGGTCATCATGGTAGAATCGAGAACCATTATGACTTAAAATTATAGCTTAACGATTCTTAAGTAAACAATGGCGACTCTATATCCAAAAAAAAAATATTCATCCCAAATTTGGCGAGAGTCGCTATGGTATAATTATAAAGTCGTCATAGTATAACTGAACGTCGTTATGGTCGACAATTTTGACCATAACGACCAATATACTAAGACCATAAATGTTAGTTTTGATTTATTTTACTTTATTTTTGTGTACGTTGTATAGTATAGGCTTAAAGATATAACATGTGCCTACTCCTCCTCCAAAACCTCCCTGTACCGATAAATTCATGGCGGCTGACCCATGTCGTGGAAAACGTCTGAAAGAGGTACCGCTTATTATCCGTAATATTACAGTACAACAAGGTAATGACCCAACGGATTTCTCTCCTTCTTCTATTTCATTTGTGAATTCAAATGATGAAGGTACGAAAGAAGAATATCTCCCAGAACAAGGTGGTGGTGGTAATAAAGAAGAGAATTCAAGTAGAAAAGAAGAAGATGTGATGAAAGTAATGGTTTTGGTGGTGATGGTAATGATGATGGTGGTGATTATAAAGATGAGCGGGCATAGGTGAATGAGTTGTGCGTGGTGTAAGAGGAGGAATTAGAGGTGTAAAAAGATGAATAAAAAACCAAAGAGGACAATGCAAAGAAAAAATTCTCAATTAAACCCCCTGCTTCACACATTCCCGCCTCCCACTTAATGTTAGAACCTCTTAATAGTGATAAAGACATATGAGTACCAAAAGATAAATGAAAAGTTCTACTTGGATATCCCATCTCATGGACTCGACCATCTATGATATCATCGTAATGATCTCAACAATGCTTGTTATTTGATTAGTTGTTATTAATTTGTTTCTGAATGTGTATCTTTCTCTCTATTTTGTAGGACCATAAGAAAGACCTACATATTTTCAGGTGCCAATTTTCGTATTCCAAAATGGAGTTCTGGAAATTATAAAGAGAACTTAAGAGTTGGAAATTTTGTAAAAAACTTTGGTTTGTATCATGCCGTATAGAAGTTATTGATTGCGTCTGACAAGGTCGTGGTCTCATCATCTTGTGAAAGATTTTATGGTGAAGTTGATACCTTCCAATTCCCGTTTAGCAAAATGGAATTGATTCCTAACAATCTTGAACAAATTTTAGGGCTTCCGTTCAAAAAAATTACATTCAAGACAAATACAAGAAAAATCCTTCTTGGGATAAACTTCATGAATTGGCCAAGAAGTTTAATCAAATTCAATTAAGGTTCATCCTTTGAGAAGGAGGTAAGGTTATTGTTGTGGTAATCAAATCGTTGTTGTCCGAGTTAAAGACATAACCCTTTATTCTATAACCCTTTAGATCGTTCAAACTGGAAATTTTTACCATCCTAGTACCAATTTTAAAGAAACTTAAAATCTTCATATTATACATCATATTCTATGTACCGCCCTTTATTCTATAATCCCTTTAAACAACAATTTCATAATTCTTTCTTTAAATTTACTCATTTTGAACTTAAGACCTTCAAAGATGATTTTGTTTCTCCTAAAGCATAAATCTCTAATAGTTGCATAAGATGCAATCACCCGAATCTCTTTAATTATAACATTTTTATATTTTACAAAAGTAAAAACGTCGTCAAAATATTTTGGGTTTAGGAAACCTAACTATCTCCAAACTGTTTCATCAACATCACAGAACCAAAAAAGGTGAGATATTATGTCTTGATACTTATACCACACGAGGAACACCAAGATGCCATAGGAAACCTCATTTTCTTCATGTGTTTTATCATTTTGATATACTTCTTGCTCCAACTTCCAAATATCATTACTTAATATACCATGATATAGAAAAGATTTATAGGCATTTTATGACCAACCCACAATGGTTTTCTGACTCTAATCTTGTCCACTACAGTAAATGTGGTGAAGTTTCGTTTAATATTTCTACACCAGATAAGTTAAATATCACCACCCCTATTACTGGTAAAATTTTAGAAGATAAGTAACTGGATACTGCATTTGGAATATTTCATTTGTTTTGTAAAATCAAATCCACTGATAATTTATCCTTATATTTTGCTGCAAAGATTTGAGACCATTCTTTCTTATACCCAATCTAGACACATGTGCGATGCGCCTGTCGTACTTTTCCAAATAAAATCAATTTTCTTGTTGAATAACTCTCCAATAAAAAATATCCATTTAAAATCATTATCTTGGAAAATCCATTTAACCCATCCATTTTCTTACCCAAGTAAACATAACCCGTAGCATTAACAATGTGACTTATGAATTCAGCTACCGTTGGTTTACTAACCAAAGAGGAGTTTACCAATTCAACCACCCACCCCCCGCCCCCACCGCCCCTAAATAAGTCTTATCATCATCATATGCCTCAAAAGTTCGCTTCTCTAATAAAAGATCCCATTTATTCTTGTCTATAATGTTTGAGATGGTTAGGAGCCATAAAATCTGGTATTTTTAATAATATGTTCATCATCAGTAAGTACAACAAGAACTTGAAAACCCTTTTCCCTTATATATATTGATGCTACCACCACTTTATATGCATTTAGTTGACATTTCATAAGTTATCTCAAAAGTATACATCGAGACATAAAATCTGGAACTTGAAGACCTCTTTTGCTGAATCGTTAACTGATTCCATTAAACTTTCAAAAATCTTTTGATTTTTTGTTTTTGGAATCTGTTTTTTCTTTTCTTCGGTTTAGTAATTATAGTAATTCCAACTCTTTTCTTTTGTCTTATCAATCACAGTAACTCCAACTCTTTTCTCTTGGTTTTGAATTTTTTTGAAATCCAAGGCTTTCGTTTGATTTATAGAGAAAAACTAATATTTGAATCCATAATTGTTTGTTCTTCGATTGTAATTTGAATATCCGAATCATATATTTTTCATACATAATTGTGCAGATACTAGATTGTGTCTGTGATACTGGATTTTTGGTAAATAATGAGTTTTGGGAAAAGACCAAAGAGAAAAGAGATTTAGGAAAAAATTCTGAATATGCATGTATTCTTCCATAATCTTTTAAAATGTACAACAAACTAAGTGAGGACACAAGAAAAAAAAATCCACACAAACTGTTGCTTAGACATTTCCTAAAAACGTTTTTTCTTATATTAGTATTAGAAAGATAAGATAAGATTTAAAATTTTAACCTTGTATGATTGGTGAGTATGGCTAATTATTCGTACTAATTGTTTTGGCGGCTTATTCATGCGAATTATGTCTCCAATTGATGAATATGAATGAATTTGTCCATTATTGATAACTAATAATAATGGAATCTATGGCGCAGAGTCAAAAAGGGATTACGACCAAACTCTATTGATAAAACTATCCAAATAATCCACCTACAACAAGTTTTTGTTGGTATGCGCAATTCGAATATTAAAATTCTTAATGATAAAAATGCATATTGTTGTTGATATGTTGTCGGTGGTGATGGTGGTCATGGTAACTAAAAATCATGCTTAGATATTAAATGACACTTGTATATAGTCATCTTCAATATAATTATCCTGGTATATCGATAAAGGCCAACTTTATCTACCACATGCCTATAAAATGTTATCTTTTTTGTATTTAATTTTAAATTTTTTAAAGAAAGAGGTATACGGTTTAATTTTATTTCCATATATTCAGGAATGTATCAGGAAAAAATACATCAAATATGAAAAGCATTATAGAAATCACAAACGTTTTCACGAGAACAATTATATTGTAATACATAAGTATTAAAAACATGAATTTTGAAAAGAAAATTGAAGATTGGAGGATGGTTTGTCAACTTAGATTCAACCATTTTGATTTGGCTTCTTCATTAAGTGTAAGTCTTCCAAAAAAAGAAAAAATACGGAGAACAGTGTTGTCAATATTGCATTCAGTAGTCATTGGTATTCAGAGTCATGAAAAACTACGTCATGTCGGAGTAATAGCACACAATAATAAATTTAAAAAGATTGTAGTATCGTACAAAGAACCTTTTAAGTCTGTAATAAAAGTGTTCTAGGGCATATATTGAGCAATATAATTTGTATAAATAAACATTCGAAGTTCCTATATATCCACATACAAAAAAAAAAACCAGAGAAGATAGTTATATGCAACGATAGGATTTATTGAAGTTGAAAACCTTAAAACTGTAGATCCTAAGTGTTTCCAATATCTTTAGATATAATGAAGATGTGGGCATGAAAAAAATGAAATAAAGATTAAAATCGAAAAATTTATCTGGTTTACTAAGAGAAATGTGAATAAGAAGAAGAAACAGAAGAAACAATTCTGTAAACCAAACCGTGTCCACTAAATTTTTTCCATAACTCGTATTTACATCCAATTTTCAAAGACTATAGAAAGTTGTCAAGTCCTTTTTGAATATATCATTTTTGTGAAAATATTAAAACAAGTAATTCTTACTAGATAAAGTTAATTAAAATAAAGAACGATAGTTCGTCAAACCAAAAGAAAAAAGTTCTCTAAATAGAGGTCTATATATAAATGATAGTCCCCTTTTCCTACTAAAAGAGTGTATTACTAGTAGTTACTAACATATGCATGTGTCCTTGATGATTTAGCTAACTCTTACTGTTTGTTATTCGAAATGTTACTTTACTTAATCTAGAATTTCATTTGCAAGAGGATGGAATGTTAAAATGTGGTCATCACTTTAAGAAGTATGGAAAAACTAAAGAAAATGATTAATTATGATTTCTTAGCCCTTTTATCCCTGGTTATATATTATTCTGAATTTTCTATATATAGATACTTTTTGTTGGAGCTACTAAACTCAATTGTTTATTCATTTATCAATAATTTAAAACTAGGCTTTTCATATTTAAGGTTCTTGACGGAGAATAAAACTATAACAAAATGTATTCCAATGAACATTATTTTTTCAATAACGTGGCCATATGTAAAATGTATACCAGACATTTTTTAAAACTGTTTTATCTTCTGTATTAACAGTTTGCAAATATTACTTTACCAATAAGAAATAAAATCATATCACGAGACATTGTTTCGGAACCTTGAATCTTGGGGAGGATGAAGACCTAGGAGTAGTAGGTAGGATTGTAGTGTTTGGACTAGAAAGAGAAGAACTGTTGTTGGAAAAAGGATGTGGACTAGCAGCCGAGATGAGAGAAATCAAGGAAATGATCAAGAAAAGCAAGAAAGGTGTAGCTGAAGCCATTTTTTTTTACTCTCTTCTCCTCTATGTATTTTTTTTGTTGCTTTCTCTAGCTTGTTCTGTCTTCAACTTTCTCACTTCTCCTCTCTGTATTTCGGTCTCCTCTCTTGTAATCTCTTCAACTTTCTCCCTTATCCTCTTTTTATATATAGTGTAAGAGTTTAAGCCTACTACTACCGGTGACATGAAATTTTTCTAGTAATGAGGTGTAAACTACTCATAAAAACCTTTTATCATTTACAGTAAAACTTCGATAAAATAATATGCTTGGGACCACCCTAATCCTATTATTTTAAAAGAAGAATTTCTATTATTTTAATTGAACAATTGTGGTTTAATACAAAATTCCTACGATGTGCAACCATTGACCAGTTTGATAGAAGTTTCTAGATAATAACTGGAAGTTGTAAAAACATTAATATTTTACTATACAAGAATGAAATACCACTTGATTTGAACTTTAAAGAAAAATAAACCAATATTGAATTATATTTTGAAAAAATTTAATACATAAGAAAATTATTTTTTATTTTTCTAACGGATTTATTATTTAATATAATATTTTGGACCCACTAACGTTTACGGAGAACTTTTGGAATGTATTATATTATAATATTATCGATTTTATTATTTTAGCACTAAGCACCCGAGTCGGGACCATCAAATTTTATTATTTTAACGATCATATTATATTATCGAGTATTATATTAAAAAAGTTTTATTGTAGGTTTGACCGGTGGTCCTATATATCTTTGTGTGTTTTACTATACTAACACTATTAGGGCTCCGGTTCAAAAAAATTACACCCAAAACAAATACAAGAAAAATCTTCCATGGGATAAACTTCATGAATTGGCCAAGGAGTTTGATCAAATTCTATCAAGGTTCATCCTTTGAGAATGAGAGAAGGTTATTGTTGTGTAAATCAAATCGTCGTTGTCCAAGTTAAAGACATAACCCTTTCTTATATAACCCTCTAGCTCATTCAAACTGGAAATTTTCATCATCTTGGAACCAATTTTAAAGAAACTTAAAATCTGCATATCGTACATCAGATTCTATGTACCTCCCTTTGTTCTAAAACCCCTTTAAACAACAATTTCGTAATTCTTTCTTTAAATTTACTCATTTTGGGATTTAGATCTTCAGAGATGGTTTTGTTTCTTCTAAAGCATAAATCTCTTGTAGTTGCATAAGATGCAAGCACTCAAACTTCTTTGATTATAACGTTTTTATATTTTACAAAATTAAAAACGTCTTCAAAAGATTTTGGTTTTAGGAAACCTAACTATCTCCAAAATGTTTCATCAACATCACAGAACCAAAAAAGGTGAGATATTATGTCTTGATCCTTATACCACACGAGGAACACCAAGATGCCATAGGAAACCTCATTTTCTTCATGTTTTTTATCATTTGCATATACTTCTTGCTCCAACTTCCAGATATCATTACTTGATATACCATGATATAGAAAAGGTTTCTACATTTTTCATGACTGACCCACAATTGGTTCTCTGACTTTAATCTTGTCCACTAAAGTAAAAGTAGTTAAGTTTTGTTTAGTATTTCCACACCAGTTAAGTTGGTTATCACCACCCCCATTACTAGTAAAATTTTAGGAGATAAGTGACTGGCTACTGCATCCGGAATATTCCATTCATTTTAGAAAACAAAATTGACTGATCATTCTTATCCTTATATTTTGCTGCAAAGAATTGAGACCATTCTTTATTATACCCAGTCTAGACACATGCGCGATGCGCCTGCCGTACTTTTCCAAATAAAATCAAATTTCATGTTGAGTAACTCTCCAATCAAAATACCTATTTACAATCATTATCTTGTACAATCCATTTAAACCATCCCTTTTATAACCCAAGTAAACATAACCCCTATTATTAACAATGTGAGTTATGAATTCAGCCACCATTGGTTTACTACCTAAATAGGAGTTTCCTGAAGTCTCATCGTCATCATATTCCTTAGAAGTTCGCTTCTCTAACGAAAGATCCCATTTACTCTTGTCTACAGTTTGATATGGTAACCTTTAATTAGGAGCAGCAAAATATGGTATTTCTAATAATATGTTCATCATTAGTAAGTACAACATGCACTTGAAAAACCTCTTTTTTTCTCCACATATACTGATGTTACCACCACTTTATAAACATTTAGTTGACATTTAAGAAGTTATCTCAAAAGTATACATTGAGACATATAATCTGGAAATTGACAACCTCTTTTGCTAAATCGTTAACTGATTCCATTAAACTTTTAAAAATCTCTTGGCTTTTTTTCCTGGAATCAGTTTCTTTCTTTTATTCAGATTTAGTAATTATAGTAATTCTAACTTTTTTCTCTTGTCTTATCAACTACAGTAACTCTAACTCTTTTCTCTTGGTTTTTATTTTCTTTGGAATTCAAGGTTTTCCTTTGATTTATATAGAAAAACTAAAATTTGAATCCATAATTATTTTTTGTTCGATTGTAATATCTGAATCATATATTTTCAGACATAATTGAGCAGATACTAGATTGTGTCTATGATATTGGATTTTTGGTAAATAATGAGTTTTGGGCAAAGACCAAAGATAAAAAAGATTGAGGAAAAAATGTTGAATATGCATGTATTCTTGCATCTCTTCTTTTTTTTTTAAAGAAGTGGTGTTTGTCTATGTGACAAATCCGGCCAATGAAAATAGGTCGTGCACGGTTAGGATCGATCGATCCGTGAATTTATATTTGGGACAGATATGAACGTTTATTATGTCTCTCAAAATAAATAAACGACAAAGTTTACTGTCTGGACTGACTTTAATTCAATTAGCTTTCCTAATATTTCTCGGCCCTTAATATTGGACATCAGACTTATTAAAGTTCTCAAACAATTAAATTTCCTAAATCCACTTAAGAAAATTCGAGCTTCTGTATCGATTGCAAACAAAATTTCACGTGTTGACATAGTTTGTTTAAAACGACACTGATTATCACGTATTATTGACTCCAATTTTTCGTCTTTGCGGATGATACGTAATACAGAAAGAAGTCCATATACGTACAAAAAAGAAAATTTATCTTAAATAAGCTTACATATATTATTGATTGAAATAGTTTGTTTAAAACGACATTAATTATAGTTCACCCGTAATCTAGGGTTGTGCGTAACTCCCTTGTCGATCGTAGTATAAAAAACTGCACTAAGTTTAACACTAGGAATCAATATCATCTCACCTATTCTCTTCCATTATCTCACTATCACCACTTCAAGCTTCAATTAATTATATATAAGCTTATTTATGATAAATTTTATTACGTAAATGGACTTCTTTCCGTATTCTGTATCATCCGCAACTGTGATAAATTGGAGTCATTAATACATGATGATCTCAAGAAATTTCTCACCTTTATTGAAGATTTGGGAGTTAATTTTGCTCAAACAGAAGATCAGCTACAAGATCCATCTAAATAATGGAACTTGATTTATTTGTTGGAGGATAAATTACTACATAATAATTCATAGTCATTATGATCACCCATTACCCATGCAGCGGAGAAACAATAACAAAGCATTTTTTTAATTAATTTTTGTTTGTTCTAATATATTACTCTGCTTAAAATCCACACAATGTCAAAACTAGGAAAAAAATGGACATGAGACCATATACTTAGTCCAAAAAGATGACTATATCGTTGTATTCACTGTTTTCTTATGATTATGTACTTAGTCCCTTAAAAGCACCAAATACCATTGTTAGAGCACTGCTCGGTCGAACTCGTAAGTGTTGCTATCTCAAGCTTGTTTGTCAAATTTAGTTGATCATAACTATATACTTGAATTCTAGTCTACTTATATCTATGTCTCGGATTAGGATATAAGTGTGTAGTTGAGCTATAGACTTCACGGCGTTCACCAATTGAAGAAGAAGATCTACTGAAGAGCTTGGAGGAACTTCATCAACAAAAGGTATGTGGATACTAAAACTTATCCATCACTTAGAAGTCTATTCTATTCTATATTCTAAAAAGACTAAGTCGTATAGCTATATAGACTTTTACATTATACACAATTGAAATTTCGAACCGAGTTTATCTCTTTTATCTATTTCTCGAAATACGTGTTGGAAGGTTTTAGCTTTAGCTAAAGTTCATCATCTACTTGACAAGTTTAGTTGTAAGCAACTTGTTGTTGGAAACTAAATATTAACTCAAGATGATCATGTGAAAATTACCTTGAACATCTTCCATGATTTGTGTGAGACAGTCATTTGATGTTAACTTGGGAAGTTTTGTATTGATTGATTAATCACTTAAAAATTACTTGAAGCTAGTGGTATGTGTAAAATTACCATTGTCGTCTTCTAAGGATGTTTCAATGATTAAATAAGAGTTTTAGAACGACTACCAATGCCTGGATATAACATAATATGTATACTTGGTATGTGCACTGTGAAGTTATAGTTCAGGTCCGGAACTCTTGTTTGCGAACGGGTTTACATGTGAAAAGGTCCGGAGATGTTGTTCGCGTACTCTGTTTGCGAACGTCTAGACAACGCTGAGTCCGGAACTGTTGTTCGCGTACTTTGTTTGTTAACGGCACGGCAAGGCCAAAGTCTGAAACTGTGGTTCGCGTACTCATTTTGCGAACACAGTGGTAAGGTTCTAAAATCAGTAAGTATGAAATACATACTCATGAAATCAGGTTCGTTTGCGAACTAAAGTCCCTGGAACTTTAATGAAATAAGGTATACGAACTTGTTTTGCAAACCATGGCATTATGTTCATGAATTGGTTCTTGCATAAGTACTTTGTGCAATTAAAAACCAAACCGATTTTTTTCAAATGGTTCATATATATATTTCTACGATATAGTGAACATTTGAACAACTCTTTTGAAACACATTTAGATTCATTTGATTATTTATCATGATTGATTGATCATCATATTTAATCTAGAAGTGTTAGATGGATGTGGCTAAGTTATAAGTGTTAATGTGGCTAACATCGGTTAATTATTATTGAGACAACAAGATATACACGTTTGGGTACGATTCATCCATATCTAAATATAGGTATATTTCATTTGTGTGTATCAAGATAATACCATCTAGTGGTGGAGATTGATTGCTTAATTTCTAAGCATACTTAGCTTGAATCTTAAATCAGGAGTTCATCTAACGGTGAATATCAATTGCTTTGTTACTAAGCTTTCTTAGCTTTAATTGAAAGCAATCCTGATTTGAAAGACTATATAGGGGAGAACTCTAGCACATGAGAAACCTAATCCCTACATGGTCGTGTCTCCTAGTTGCAAACTAGAGTTGATTCTCCTTTAACCTAGGTTTTCCAATACCATTATTAGGTTAACGACTTGAACACTTCATTAGGGATTCGTGAAGCCAGATCCAACTATTTTCTCTATAGTTGTATATACTGATCTTACTTGTTCTATCGTATTGATTTTTATCTTCTCTAAGATTTACTCGAGAATCATCTCCAATATGTAAGATATAAAAAGTAATCACAATAGTTCTTCGTATCATACTCTTGTGATTACGCAATAACTTCTTATGTTAATCAGTTAGGTTATTATGAGGTGATTAATATTTCTAGGCTGCTCTTTGGGAGTATAAGACCGTATTATTAATTGAGTTTCCTGTTCACCTTGATATATCTAAAGACAGAAACAAAACCAGAATCGACATATCTGTGGGAGACAGATTTGTTTATAAGTCTTCGACTTTGGGTCATATCAACTCTTAGTTTTGGGTGAGATCAACTAAGGGAATCACGTGCGCAGAGTCCTGCTGGGGTTCAAGAGGCGTAAGGAACACGACTGTACCTTAATCGGTGCGAGACTTGGTTAGGGCTCAACTACATTCCAATCCAAAGTTAACTTGTAGTTGGTTAGAGTCTGTAGCGGCTTAATACAGTGTGGTATTCAAATCTGGACTAGGTCCCTGGTTTTTTCTGCATTTGCGGTTTTCTCGCTAACAAAATTTCTGATGTATGTGTTATTTCTTTTCCGTATTATATTTGTTTACTAGTGGATTGCCCGTGCCATTATGGCATGAGATTGGTGTAGAAAGTTATAACTTTGACGGCGATATTTTATGACGATAACAGTGGTACCATGTCGGTTCTAACACTGGCACGACATCAGCTATATTAGCAGTCCTTTATACATATGCACTCTTGGTAACACTGTTAAGATGGATCACTGGTGGGCCCGGGAAAGCGTATAAAATTGAGTGAAATGAAACGCGGGCCTACAGTAATACCGCAAGTGCACGGTCGTCAGTTGTAGCTCGTGCAAGTACGGGTCGATCCACAGAGACTGGGTGTGTTTTGTAGTGTTCTAGCTATTTGGGCTCTAAATTGCTAATGGGCTCTAAATTTGCTTTGGGCTTAGTGGGTTTGTTTGTTTTGATGAAGTGCTTTAGGCCTTGGGCCTTTGAATTGAACTGAGACTTGGAATCAGTTGGATGGGCCTTGGGATTAAACCTGGGCTTTTAGCCTTTGGTTTCACTGAATTGAACTTGGGCTCAGTTGCAGCAGCAGCAGCAGTGGAAGGAAAAGGCAGCTGCAGCAACAGCAGGGGAAACAACAGCAGGGGAAGCAACAGCAGCAGTAGCAATACTGCACAGTAGCTGCACAAGCAGTGCAAGTAAAGAGGAAGGAAAGCAGCAGTACTGCAGCAGCAACTGCACAAGGCACAGAGGGCAGGCAACAACAGGGCAAAAGCAACAGCACAAGGGCTTCTGGCTTAGCAGCAAAAGAGGAGTGTAAACAGTGGCTCTAGGCCAAATTGGAAGCAAACCAGAGAACAAAAGAATGGCAAAAACAGCAAAGATTAAACAGACTAAAAACTAAACCGCAACAAAACAGTGAACAAAAACAAAACAAAATGGAACAAAGTGAAAGTGACACAAAGGCAATTAGCCTAAGGCAGGGAAGATGGTGAAACTAACATGGTGACAATGCAAGGCCAAGGGAAGAATACAGGCATACAAATAGAATGGGAAGAGAATTAGCTTGCTATGAGCACTAATTTCTCCCAATGCTCAATCAACACAATGCATCCTAAGCATACAAAAATGGAATGGCAAGATAATCAGCTTGCTATGAGCACTGATTTCTTCCATTACTCAATCAATTCAGTGCTTCAAAGGCTTCTAGCCTAGCATTAACAGGAACATAACATGAACATTATCAAAGGAACTTATCAACACAATGCATCAAAACAAGCACATTAACAGGATCATCAACAGGATATGAAAACAAGCACATTAACAGGAACATAAACATGAAATTAAAACAAGCACATTAACAGGAGCATAACAAACATTTAAACTACTAAACAGGGAATGTAAAACAGGGAAAGAAACTAAAATTGAACAGAAATGAACATGAACAGAAATGAACAGAAATGAAATTGAAATTGAAATAAAATTGAACTAAAATTAACAGAACTAAGTTCTGGACACTGGCTAGTCCAGCATAAAGTTTTACAACAACACCCACAAGGCTATTTATACCCACAGACACAATTAGGGTTCTACTAAAAAAAATTCCCAAATTAACAGTAGACTAGGGTTTGATTTTTTTACCTAATTTGATGTAGCAACATCAAATTAAACTCGACCCATTCTTCCTCTGACTCTCCTGGTGCCTTTCCCATACCTTGATTTCTTTTCTAGCTTCACCTAATTCTCTACCATGTCTATCAATGCTTTTTCTCTATTTTCAAAACCCTAGACTAGGGGAAAACAGTGAAAAGAAGTGAGAGTCATGTTAGAGTGATAGGGGTTTAGGTGGTTGAGCAGGTGGAGAGTTGGTGGTAGCGGATATGGAGGTGACAGAGGTGGAGAAGGTGGTGGTGTACGGTGGCGGACATGGTGTTCGGTGGAGAAGGTGGTACGGGCAGAGAGGAAGAAAGAGAAGGAGAAGTGAAAATATTAGGGTTTCTTCATTTTTTTAGGTTATATATCCTATGGTTGTTTTGGTGTGAGGCGAGTTCATCGATTTTTGATGTTCAGCGAGACTAAGCCGTGAGATGTGGAGCTGGTAGGTAGATCGGACGGTGATGCGGAGGCAAGCGAGGAGCGACCGTCGGATGAAGGGATACAACGAAACGAACGGTACTTGATGGAGTTAGGTACTGTAGTGTAAGGCGGAGATATCAAACTTCGATGCACAGCAAGGGAGCAACCGTTGGATTCAACTACCATCTAATCTGAAGGCTTAGAATTTCAGCGCTGTGGTGCTTGGCAGAGACTTCAGATTTTGATGCTTTATGAAGGAGCGACCATTGGATGCTTCTGAGAACTGATCTGATGGCTGAGAACGGAGGCGTTTTTGTGTGTAGAAAATGAGGTTGTGCGCACCATTCTTCGCGGCTTCCTTGCGTGATTTCTCCCGGCTTTTCACTACTTTTCTGCTCTTTTTGCTCCGCAAGTCATCCAGACTTTATTTATTACCTAAAAATGCAAAATTAATTAATAAAAATATTTATTCTTGAAAACAATGAAAATACAGAATATGGGATAAAATGTAGAATTACTGCACAAAAGATGAGTTAAATACCAACAAAAAGGGATAAATATATACATTATTTGGCACTCATCAATCACCCGTTAGTATATTCAAATTAGATGATTGCTATCAAGATGAAGAGGCCTATAAAAAAGAATGAACCTCAATACCTGGCCATGAACTTAATTTCAGCAGTGTTATCGGCTTCGTACAGTGTTAATATTAGGATGCTGGAAATCAAGCTCATAATAACCACTTGACTGACCTTTCATTTTATAGTTTTATTCCAAAAATAGAACAGAAGAGGCAAAACTTTATTTAAATTTTTGATCACATATTTGTTTAAGAAGTTAAGGCCAAAGAGGACACAGAATGTACCCCGGCTAAGATGATCCATATGGCACAGATGCAAAGGCTTGGTAACTAATTTCCGGAAGGGAAAATTAGGTTAAGGCCCAACCCATGGATAACCCATAGTATGAGGCCCCTAGTTAAAATAAGTTTAAATCTAGGCCCGAGTTATTAAAAGACATCCATACCCTTTTTTATATTTCCAAACCCTAAATTAAATAAAATTTAAATTTAAGCTCAAAATATTAAAATATACTAAACATGATGTCACAACCATCTTTAACGACCGCCACCACCACCAACCACCACCTCTGACGACCGCCGCCACCAACCACCACCTCCGACAACCGCCACCACCAACCACCACCACCAACAACCACCTCCGCCGGCGACCACCAGCGCCTCCGACTACCACCACCGAAACCACCACCAACCACCACCTCCGACTACCTCCACCACCAACCACCACCGCCAACCACCTCCGCCAGTGACCACCAGCAGCAGCAGAAACCACCACCAACCACCACCTCCGTCGTCGGCGGCCACCACCGCTGACCACTGCCTCCCACCAATAATATATGGATGTGTAATCTGAAGTTACACATGCAACGAGCATGTGTATCCAGAAGTTACACATGAGTATGGCATGAAAGGGTTACACATGTGTACGACATGTGTAAGCAGAAGTTACACATGCATATAACATGTGTATCCAACGGTTACACATCCATATGGCATGTGTAATGAGAAGTTACACATAAAAAAATAGACATAAAAAAGTAAACACAAAAAAAATACATGTATTACACTTTAAGATTTATTTACAATAATTTCTTAGCATTAGTTACACACGTATCTGTCTAGTGTAATTGGGAGTTACATATGCATCTATCTAGTGTAATTGAAATTTACACAACACTATGCACACTTTCAACAACATTTATCCTACAGCTACCACCATGACTCATTTCATCATTCTCTACCAGCATCAATTCCTGACAAATCCACTGCAATAGCAACAAACATTGGCAACTCTGCACCTGTTTATCCTAACATGCATCTAGCATGCACTATTGAGTTCTCAGACTCAGGCCATAACTTACCACATATCAATTCCATCGGAACCCATGTCCTGCAACTGCAACCAACACCAACTGAGTACAAATCTCAGCACCAGCCAGCTTCATTTCCTCTATTCCATTACCACTGTCTTAACTGTAGTTGCACCAGTACATGTAATGTTAACTCCTAACATACATCTACCTGAGCATCATTAACTCAAACCATTCTGATTCTTCAACCAGTGCATACCTGAGCTATATGATAGCAATAACAGTACTCGTTCATTACAAACCAATGCCAAATCTGCATCTGTACAACTTGCACACTCCTACAGCTCTCTATGAACTTTCATACTCTGAAATCAACACATCCATAACCTGTTCAGTACCATTTCATTACAAAAGATCAGCATACCTTCCACTACAAATTTCATCAAATCATAGCATATGTATAATCAGCTAACTAAACACTCATAAACAAGCATGTATAATCAGCTAGTACACATAAAATGCATGTGTAATTTGGAGTTACACATGCATATAAAATGTGTAATTTGGAGTTACACATGCATATGAAATGTGTAATCAACAGTTACACATGTCATATAAGGTGTGGTGGCTCTGGTAGTCACTCCAGCAGCTGCAACCATTCTTCAGTATAGCACCAGCCATCACTCTGTAAGCACCATCACCTGCATTTCCTACCACAACCACCACACTTGTATATTTGACAACTGAATATAGCAAAATCATGAGCATCTTCCTAGATGCTCATATACAAATCACCTCCAATATATGAATACTAGATACTTCAGTTGTAGAAGGCCAAGGAAGTACATATCCAAATATAAACGAAGACTCACAAACATCAAATAAAACATACAACTACATGCCAGGAGCAAACAGCTAAAAAAGGATTGGTTTCACATGAACATCATTCTTGGTTCAGTTTAAATATGTCAATATATGTGATGATATCAAGTGCCAAAGCTAGTCTATCAGTCAAGTCCAGTGAATTACTTGTAAAAGTTTCAGACAAATAACAAAAGGTACTGGCATTTAAAAATCGAAACACAAACCTTCATCCTTGCACTTCTGATACAATTAAGCAAGCTCTATGTAGTTTAACGTAGTCAATCCACTACAAAAGAAAAATTCAGGAACAAATAAAATAATCAAAATTATTGCCAACACCATTCAATATTTTCTAAGAACTGTATATGCATATCTCATCAAATTAGCATGTGTAACTTATAGTTACACATCTAATTAGCATGTGTAACTAGTAGATACACATCCATTTAGTTTGTGTACCTATAAGTTACACATTTAATTAGCATGTGTAACTACTAGTTACACATCCATAGTCTACCAATGCTAGTTAAACACGCAGACTGTCAGTACACATAGCTGCAAACTGATAAACAAGGATATGGTTATAGAAATCACATGATATCCTTCTCAGAGTCGATAAAAGATGAGATTATAGATGGCTAACATATTTAAAATATGATGTGCATACAAATATATTTCATACCAAAACACCACCACTAAGACAAACAGAATGTAAAGTAGATCCAACTTACAGTGTCTAACACAGCTCCAACATCCATACCAAACCTCTAAGCGTCATACCAAACACCACCACTAACTCCAAATACAAATTATCCATACTAAACCTCTTAGCTTCATACCAAAACACCACCACTAACTAGCAATTACACGAAGATAAGACCTTGGGTGTTTTGGAAGTAATGTCTCAACAATGGGGGGAGGAAAGTGCCTGCAATTGCTTTTGTCTCAACAATTGGGTGCTTTTGTTTGCTTAGCATGTGTAATTAGGAGTTATACATGCACCTGACTAGTGTAACTGAGAATTACACATCCATATATGACATGTGTATCCAGCAGTTCAATGAAAACACATATGTAACTATAAGCTACACATTCAATTAGCATGTGTAACTCCTAATTACACATGTGTATACGCAAATTATACATGTGTATACGCAAGTTACACATGAAATTTGGATGTGTAGACGCAAGTTACACATGTTGTGCATCAGATTTCTAAGACTCATACACTTGCACAGTAATTTCTAAGTATCAAACTATCCATACACATTAATGAAACAACACAGAACATGTCGTATTGTTATAAATTTGTACACAGAATACAAAATTAATGAAACAACACAAAACATGTCATATTGCTATAAATTTGTACACAAAATACAACTATTCATAAAAAATGTTGAAAATAAAGCAAGTTATGTCAAATAAGAAAGAAAGAATCAGCTTACTTACCACTGACTTCAGATCCTCCTCCAAAACTTCTCCAATACCACCAACTCAACCACTACAACCTCCTCATCTTCCACCAGAACCTGCATATCCACCACCAACACTGCCACAGATTTATCAATCAAACGATGTGTAGGCGAGATAAGAAAAATAAAAACAAAAACAAGTCAACAACAACAACAAAAACAACAGAAACAACAATATCCTAAACGCATACCTAGATTTAAAACTTGTTGATTCAATTAAAAACGAGAGAAATCTTATTGATTTTCAGATATTTTCTCGTACGACGAATTCATTTCTGCTGCTGTTGAAGATCTTCTTAATTCCATTGTTGAATCTGCATAAAAAGTAAGTAATTAGGGTTAAAACTACATTAAAGATCTTCGATTGATTCAAAAAAAATCAGGTTCTTCTTCTTCTCATATATGAACAGAAGCAATCAAAATAAAAATCAAAAACCTAATCGAATTAATCGAACTAAGAAAAGTAAGAATGATGAACCTAATCGGAAATGATTTTTGCTGCTTCGAATCGACTGAAACTTAGATTCGATTCAAAATCTTCAAAAAAAACAGTCGATCCAACGAAAACCTAACCTGATGCAGCTTAAAAACCAACTAAAACCTAGATTCAAATGAAATCAATTGAATGATTGATTCATATTTGAAGATTAACTGATGATCAGCTACAAAAACTACTGGATCGATTCGTCTTCTTCTTTTTCACAGATCTGAAACGCTGGAGCGAGAGAGATAGAGATGGAGAAGAGAGATAAAGAGAATGAAGAAATGAAATATCTTCTGATATATTCCTCTTGTATATATACTAAAGGGTAGTGTTTCAATTATTAAAATTCATAATAATTAATTATGGGCCAGATCTGAAGAAAATTTGATGTTTTGGGCCTAGTAATATCATTTTCTGAAAATATGGAGTTGAAAATATATGATTCATTTAGTGGGGCTTCTATATATTGAACCCATATAGTAGGGGGTTCTAGTATTTTTCACTTTCCGGAATGGATATTTGCGTACGATATTTTCACCTTCCCTTTTTCTTCCTCCTCTTCTTTCAGAATGCTGCAACTCCACTGCTACACGACCAACACTCACACCAGCTCCACAACACATATATATACATTAAGCTGATTGTTTTTTTTCTCTATTTTTTTGTTTGTTACATTGAGTTAGTTTAATTTCATGGGTTAATACAGAATTGAAAAAGATTGATTGATGGTTTTCTACCCAAAAAAATTAGGGTACGGTGGTGGTGGTGGTATATGGTAATGGAAAGTACTTCTATCAATCAATTGAGACGTTTAGTTGTATTTCGTGAACAAAATGAAAGCTGAAAGTAATTAAATTAGTCCATTTCATGGTTTTATACAGAAATGAAAGAAATTGATTGATGGTTTTATACAAATAAACAATCAAAGTGGGGTGTTAGTGGTTACAGTGGTGATCGAAGTTGTTGATTTTTTGTATAGTGGAGATGGTGATGTTGATGGTGGTTCATTTGTGCATAAAACTTAAGGAAGTAGGAAGGTGGTGATGGCGTAAATTAAAAAAAATGGTCAAATAATTAGTGATGGAGGAGGAGGGTGGCGGCGGTTTTTGAAGATTTGTGATAGAGGACCTAGAGGTTGTCGAAGATTGAAAGGAATTCATGGTGGTGGTTGTCGGAGATTGAAGAAAAATTAGATGAGGGAGATTCATGGCGGTGATCGATGGAGAGTTGGTTTTTTGCTGAAACCAAAAACATGGAGTAAGAAGAATGTGTGTATGCCCCTGATTTTGTTACAAATTGCGACAAACTAAAAGACAAACGGAAACACGGAGGGACCTTTTTTCCTTTCATCATTGAACCAAAACTTTTGGTTATCAACACCAAACAAATCATTTTCTTTTATATTATAGATATAATTGAAAAATCACAGGTTGTGCGTAGTTCAATCAGTTGATAAATCCGACCTTGATTGTTGGATAGAACTTGATTGACACTTGGGCATCAGTCTTTGGTACCGTCCAAGTTATTTCTCACATCAATCAGGCTCACAGATTTCTATCTGTTTGATTTGCTGATTATATTGAGAAAGAGATAAAAACTCTTTGATATAATTCTTGATTGAGTCTCGATTTTAAGTTGGTGCTCTCGGAATTAAATTGGAGTTTAGTCCATACAGATTACCAAACGAATTATTGGGTGTGGTTGTTATTCCCCCGTTTTTTCAATTGGTATCAGAGCAGGCAAACACGCTAAGACCTCATAAGTCTGTGTTTGTAGCAATCTGATTTCTGTGAATAGAAGTTTATCCTTTCCTAACGCGCATAGATATGTCTTCCAAAGTGTTTGGTTATGCCAAATGTCTTGGGTTTACCTCAAAGCATAACTCCTTAGCAGATTCTTCCGAATCCCGAGGTGGAAAACTTTTGCTATCATATTCTTGTAACATTCCCTCTAAAGTGACAGTTGGGACTATGTCAGAATCTGAGATGGAACTCACCAGAACATTAAAAAAATATGATGATATTATCAATGTTCAAGCTTATAAAATTACATCCCTTAAAGAAAAATATGCGCAGCTCACTGATGAACTTTACAAGTCTCTTGATAGAGAACGAGAACTCTATAGTATTATTGAGTCTTTTTCTAACAATATCGAAAACCTCGTTCAAAAAACTACTCTACAACGCGACAAGATTAATATGCTTGGATATACTGTTAAAGAAGACTCAATTAGAGAAGAACGTTTAATCAAGACTCATTCATCAGAATTGAACAAATGTCGTGTTGAGAAAGAGAAACTTGTTGCATCTCTTTTACTAGCCCAGGAACAGTGTAACTCCTTGAAAATAGAAAACTCTGTTTTAGTAAGTAAGCCTTCTTCAGTGCCTATTTCTAATACACATGTGGTATTACCTAGCATGCTAAGAAACGTTTGCATAACTTGCGGATATAGGAAAAGGCTATGAGTCGTAAATGGGATTCTTCAAAAGTTTCTAATCCACAAACCCGTTCATTCTGCGGGAAAAAGAATCATAATGTTCTACATTGTTTTGCTAGAAAGAAACAAATTTCTGACCTTCAAAATCTGCTTATTTTTATAGTCAACAGAGTAGATAGTCTGATGACATCTACAATGGATAATATTCCTGTAGAAAACCATAAATATCATAAAAAGGGTTTCCAAGGTCACTCCTCTAGAAATCTTTACAGGAATCATGTTCTTCATAATGATGCAACTCCTTACACCACCTATGTACACGTTCCCAGTGTTTATGAGAATAAGTCTGGCAGGTCTAAGTCGATCTTTATTCTCTGGAGCGGATCACAAAAGATCCTAAACTCAATCCTCAGAGAAATCCTTCTGATGGAGATTCAAAAAGGTCAATGTCTAATTCTTCTGTAATAAGATATAACCGAAGGAAGGTAAGGAATACACGACAGAAACACTCAGAAGGTATTTCCAACTCTTCCCTCAATATGGGTAGTGGGATTACATCTCACTCTGTTACCTAGTTCTAGGTAAATTCATCCTTGAAAAACATGATAGTTCCAAGGATGATATTTGTGGGATACTCAAGTTCGTTATATAATATCGTCTGATCTTATTTTTTTATCCTTGAAATAAAATTGTTTTCTTCATCTTGTGAATGTTGAGTCATATCTTGACTCCTAGTAACTTTTGTATCTTGTTGATTCTTTCATGTGCCCTAATTTAAAGTGAATCTTCTAATTATCGAGTTATAAAAATCTATGAGATGTCTGAAAACAGATAGTGTATTTTCTTATTGTGGATCTTAGTTGACCCATTAACTTTCCATAACTGGTCCACGAACGTCCGTATACTCTTCTTCTGAAGAGTTTCTATAACAAGGGATTCCTTTCCTTCTCTTGTTCACGAATATATATCTTTCATATTGGTTTCCATCCCTATCAAAAAATATATGGATAAATCTTCAAGATCTCAAGAAGTGGTGGATCTTGATATGGAAGAAGACACCAAAACATGCATCTCGGTTCAATAACTTGTTTTGAAAAAAGATGATTGAAAGAAAAGAGTACAACTCCTGGATTGCTGAATCTGTCAATGATTTAATTCATTATCAGAATGACTATAAGGTCGAATTTTCAAATCTTCAACTGCAAATAAATCATTTAATTGATGGTCAGACCAAAAGTCTTGAAAATAAAAAAGTCTTGATATGGAACCAGAAGAAGCTCATCTCTAATTGCATCAAGGCCAGGCAACTTTCTCGGGTTGCTGATCGAAAGGTGAATGTTCTAACTCATGAACATGAAGTTTCTACGGTCAAAGAATCAAGGATATCAACGATACCTTTTATGACGGAGTCATGGAGAGTCATGAAGTTATCAAACAAATCTGAACTTTTTATGTCTAGAAAACTTCTTATGAGAATTCATTCTTATGTTTAAGAAGGATAACTAGGGTTTGGAATAGCAGTTATTGTGATTACACATAGCTATTTTAACGATTTTTATCTTGCAATGTTTTTAGATTTATTTATTTAAATTCTAAAGTTATTTGGAAGATGATTTTTGCAGTATTTAATCTTTTTTTATTTCATATATTGCAATTGCTTATGAGATATATATGTGTTTACGTTCGTGAACTGTGCTTATCTCATATATGCTCAAAAGTTAAGTCTATTATGTCTTTATGAAAATATTGATAAAAGATAGAATGAACCGCAATATTGATCTTTCCCTGATCCACTTTTATCTGAAAGTATTGTATGGGTTCGTAAGTTTCCTTATGTTGAGAAATCCCGATAAATTAATCTATGAGTTTCACTTGTTGACTAATTTATTCGAGTTTTCTGGATACAAATTCATGTTTCATGTAATTTGTTAATGTCCAAAGAAATCCTTATTTTCTTGTAAAAGTAAGGTCGTTCATGTTGTTCTCTAGGGAATGACATCAAATGGGGAAGAGTTATTAATTGAACTTATGCTTAATTACCATATCTTTGTGGGGAGTGTGGATGTAGAATATTTTAGGAGTTATCTTGTATCTTTATAAACTCCTTAATGAATACACTAAGTTTCGACTATGTGAAATCATCGAAACAAGTTGATTTGTTTTTTTTCCTTTTAGTCATGAATTATCTTTTTGAAAATTTCATTATGATCCCGTAGTTTTCGTACCTTTTCCAATTTATATTGACAAAAAGGGGGAGAATTATTTGGTAGTTCACACTACATACATATGGTTTATGGATCATTATGCAAGGGGGAGTGGTTTTCATTGTAAGACGGAAGTATTGACTAAGGAGGAATGATACATATCACCATAGTATTATTTCAAAGTTATGATATAATTGGACTTTGATTATCTATAATAATACTACGACACTGTATAACAATGATTGAGAAAATATGTTTTCTTATTGTTATGGCTATGGATCTTCAACAACAATGATGCTGAGTTAAACACGTTCAGAATCGCTGGAGTACTTGGAGTAACGAAGAATTCAAGGAATGTTGAAGAGCCAAGGAAATCAAGCATGATGGATGAGAATCTACAAAGTTTATTTATTTTGTAATACATATGTATTGATAGTTTTTCACTAAAATTTACAAAGGGGGAGATTGTTATAGCACTGCTCGGTCGAACTCGCAAGCGTTGCTATCTCAAGCTTGTTTGTAAAGTTTAGTTGATCAAAACTATATATTTGATTTCCAGTCTACTTATAGCTATGTCTCGTATTAGGATAAAATGTGTAGTTGATATTTAGACTTCACGACGTTCACCAATTGAAGAAGAAGATCTACTGAGGAGTTTGGAGGAACTTCATCAATAAAAAGTATGTGGAGACTAATACTTATCTATTACTCAGAAGTCTATTCAATGCTATCTTCTAATGAGACTAAGTCGTATAGCTATATAAACTTTTATATTATACACATTTGATATTTCGAGACGAGTTTATCTCGCGTATCTATTTCTCGAAATACGTGTTGGAAGCTTTTTGCTTTAGCTGTGTTCATCATATTCTTGACGAGTTTAGTTGGAAACAATCTATTTGTTAGAAACTAAATATTAAGTCAAAAGATGATCATGTGATAATTACTTTGAACATCTTATATGATTTGTGTGAGACAGTCATTTGATGTTAGCTCGGGAAGTTTCATATTGATCATTCGATCACTTGAAAATTACTTGAAGTTAATGGTATGTGTGAGATTACCATTGTCGTCTTCTAAGGATGTTTCAATGATTAAAATGAGAGTTTAGAACAATTACCCATGTCTGGATACAACACGGTATGTATACCTAGTATGCGAACTGTATTGTGATGATTCAGGTCCGGAACTCTTATTTGCATACCTAGTATGCGAACGGATTCACCTGAGAAGGTCCGGAACTCTTGTTTGTGTACCTAGTATGCGAACGGGTTTGCCTGAGTTGGGTCCGGAACGGTTGTTCGTGAATCGGGTTTGCGAACGGCTTGACTTGGCCAAGGTCCGCAACTGTTGTTCACGTACTTAGTTTGCGAATAGAGTGGTGAAGTTCTAAAATCGGTAATATATGATTCTCATACTCATGAACTAAAACATTTATGATTTAAGGAATGCAAATTAACTTTGGAAACCGTGGCTTAATATTCATGAATTGATTCTTGTATAAGTACTTTGTACGATTACGAATCAAACCGATTTCGATTCAATTTTTTCATATATATTTCTATGAGATAGTGAAAAATTGAACAACTTTATTTGAAACGCAATAAGATGCATTTGATTATTTATCATGATTGATTGATCTTCATATTTGATCTAGAAGTGTTAGATGAATACGGCTAAGACAAAAGTGTTCATATGGTTAACTTCGGTTAACTGTTATTGAGCCAACTCAATATACACGTTTAGGTACGGTAACCCATATCTAAATATAAGTATATTTCATTTGTATGTAACAAGATAAGACCATCTAACGGTGGAAATTAATTGCTTAATTTCTAAGCATACTTAGCTTGAATCATAAATCAGGAGTTCATCTAACGGTGAATTTTGAATGGTTTGTTACTAAGCTATCTTAGTTTTGATTGTAAGGAACCCTGATTTGAAAGACTATATAAGGGAGAACTCTAGCAACTAGATACCTAATACCGGCACTTTCCTGTGTCCTAGTTGCAAACTAGAGTTGATTCTCCTTTAACCTAGGTTTTCCAAAACCATTATTAGGTTAACGACTTGAAAACTTCATTTGGTATTCATGAAGCCAGATCCAACTATTTTCTCTATTGTTGGGTATTCTGGTCTTACTTGTTCTATCTTGTTGAGTTTTATCTTCTCTAAGATTTACTCGAGATTTATCTCTGATAGGTAAGATATAAAAATTAATCACAACTGTTCTTCGTCTCAGACTCTCGTGATTCCGCAATAACTTCTTCTGTTAATCAGTTAGGTTATTGTGAGGTGATTAATATTTCTAGGCTGTTCTTCGGGAGTATAAGACCGGATTATTAGTTGGTTCCTGTTCACCTTGATCTTTGTATCAAAAGACGAAATAAACATAATAGAATATAGACATATCTGTGGGAGACATATTTGTTTATAAGTCTTCGACTTTGGGTCGTAGCAACTCTTAGTTTTAGGTGAGATCACCTAAGTGAATAAAGTGCGTATAACCTGGCGTGGTTTTAGAGGCGTAAGGAATGTGATTGTACCTTAATCAGTGTGAGACTTGGTTAGGGCTCAACTACATTCCAGTCTGAAGTTAACTTGTAATAGTCTAGAGTCTGTAACAGCTTAATACAGTGTGGTGTTAAAATCTGTCCCGGGGTTTTTATGCATTTGCGGTTTCTTCGTTAACAAAATATCTGGTGTTTGTGTTATTTATTTTCCGCATTATATTTATTTATATAATTGAAATATCACAGGTTTTGCATGGTTCAATCAGTTGATAAATCCGACCTTGATTGTTGGATATAACTTGAGTGACACTTGGGCATGTTTCTTTGGTGCCGTCCAAGTTATTTCTCACATTAATCAGGCTCGCAGATTTTTATCTGTTTGATTTGCTGATTGTATTGAGAAAGAGATAAAAACTATTTGATATAACTATTATTGAGTCTCACTTTTAAGTTGGTGTTCTCGGAATTAATTTGGAGTTTAGTCCATACATATCGTCGAACGAATTATTGGGTGCGGTTGTTATACCCCCGCTTTTTCAAAAATATTAAGAATTCGATGCTGAAATGGAACTTACAAATTACTCTGAAGCACGACCAAGAAGGCGTAACAGAAATTTTGTTAAAACAAAAAAAAAAGATAACATCCTTTCCAAATCATGATTGATGTTAGACGGCATATATAGGGAACAAGGAAGTATTTGGCCACACAAACACAAAGTTGAATTCTATTATCTCTGAAATTCACACTCTTGATGGGATAGTTGAAGGTAACATCCTTTCAGATGAGGAATTGAATGCACAGTTGAAGAACAAGACTGAACTTGAGAAGATTACAAAAATGGAAGAGACCTCTTGGAGAATCAAATCTAATACCAAATGGTTGCAAGAAGGAGATATGAATACCTCTTTTTTCATCAGTAATGCTTCTGCAAGAAGAAGATACAACAGAATTAGACAACTCTATATTGGCAGTCAATTGGTATCTTACAGGGTACAACTTCAAGAGCATATTGTAGACTACTATAAGACCCTATTCACCGAAGAAGAAGTTATTAGGCCTGATTTAGAGGGTATCACTTTTGATAGTATTACTTCTATAGAGGATGGAATTCTAGATGCTGACTTCACAGAAGAAGAAGTTATTCTTGCAATAACGGTGAAAAGACGAGGGTACCCAAATATACCTCAATCTAAAACTTTTCCACCTATAAGTCCTTTCTCTGAAAGTGATTTTCTATAGACCAAGTAGAGACAATACAACTAATCGGTTCAATCTCGTGTGATCGTCTATGGATACGAGATCGATACAATACAACAACGAAGTATGTTTACTTGATAAAATGGTTCGGACTTAACCAAACACAATAGGATTACTATCAAGTAAATAGGAATTAAAGTCTGTGTATTTCACTTCTAATTATAATAAAAAATAATTATAATTTCGGAAATAGAAAAGTAAAAGACACAGCAAGATTTTGTTAACAAGGAAACCGCAAATGCAGAAAAACCCCGGGACCTTGTCCAGAATTGAATACTCTCAGGATTAAGCCGCTATACAAAATCAAATCAACTTCGTATAGTTGAGACCAAGCAACTAAACCTATAGTTCACCTAGTTCCGTCTGTATCCTTGCGCCTCCAACTTGTTAATATGTCACGCACTTGGAACAATTCCTTTGGTTCGTATGCCAAACAGTAAAGGAAAAACAAATTTGTTAGGTAACAACTCTTTTCAACCAAGTGATATGATTTCGACAAAAGGCTCTTCCGTTTATATCAATAAACTCCTTTCCCAGGTCCTTAGATCTATCCAATAACAACTACCAAAGTAATTGTCAAGATTTTGCAATCAATACTTTTAATCACAAAGAATTTTATTAATGCCGATCTACTCAACTAATCAATCAAATATACCACGAGGATAAACCGATTATAATTGGATCCTCTTTACCCGAAACAAGTATTGTGCACACCAAAGATTATGAACCCAAATCAGAAATCTTCTTCGTCTTCAAATCTTCTTAGATCTTCAATAAACACCTGCCCACAATCAACTTGAATCTCTTGTGATCAATCACACACAGAACGGAGTCTTTTAAAAATGGATTATCACAAGACGTCTTTAGGTATACAATCAGTCTAAAGATCCCCGTCGAAACTTCGATCTAGTTTGAGTGAATCTTATATCAGAAGAGAAGATTCTCAAGCATAAACAAACTAGGTGCAATCAAAGTTCAACAACCGTTTGTCAATCAAATCAATCAAAAACTAATAATAAACCACAATTATCTAGTTTCCCACCAACGGTACTAATAGAGATTCTCAATCCCAAAGAAGTCTTTTAACCGAGCGGCCGTAAGAGATTTCGCCTAATTAGGTTAATTTCCTCTCCGAATAGGCGGCTCCACCAGTAACAACAGAAGTAGGTAGTTTTGCTGGTTCTGAGGATTAGTTTTCTGGAAATGCAAACTTTGATATTTATAAACCAAGGAAGTTTGGACACCAAGGAATTTCTAAAACCGAAAATATTCTCAAGATATGCAATGTATTACCAAATTCGGTTTCCATATTTCCTGGAAATGCTTTGTCCAAATAATGACCGCAAATCTCCTAGAAAATCTCCAACTAGTAAATGCACATTACTAATTTTTATTTTCAAAATATAAAATTAAAAACCTTAACTAAAAGATTCTCAATGTATTTTCGATCCGGGATTATCCTTTAGCTATTAAGGAATATCTTTGAACAATAAAAGATAAGCGTTACTGCACATGTTCAAAGTATGTCAAAAATTTTACTTTGTAAGTCTTCTTTCATACTTACAATCTTGAAACCGATTTGCCACACTTCCAAACAAGTTTAGAATTGGTTCATCTGACTTCCAAGAACTATGTGATTGATTATCCTATCAAATCACCAAACATGGGTTTCATGGTTCTACCAAAACAAGTTTCGGTTCTACCTCCATGTGGGTACTAGAATTAGTCACGCTAGTTACCAAAACTTGGTTTACTAGTTACTAGGATCGGTCCCACATACATATGGTATCTAACTTGTATTTGTTGCACATGTCCATAGGCTAGGTTCCTAATATCTAAAAACATGTTGCACATGTTCATAGGATCGGTTCCCAATAACTGGAAACTTGATGCACCTCTTACAAGGATCGATTCCCCTCTTGTGATCGGTTGCACCTCTTACTAGGATCGGTTCCCCTTTGCCTAGAGTTGGTCATACCAATAACACTTAAATTGATCATACCATCTCAGGTGATTACTTAAGATCGGTTTCACTAATAAAAGTCATACCAATACAAAAGTCAGGCCTTGTGAATAGTTTTACCAAGAACATAAGCAAGTCATGAGCGGGTATACTAATCACACATATTGGTAGTTCAAAAGATATGCAATGATCAACAATACCAATAAGCATAGTGATTTCCCTTTCGATTCACAAAACAAGTTTATGAATTTACTTCCTTTAAACGAATGTAAAACATTGTCTCCTAGGATGAAATCTTCACCTCATACCCATACATAATCACAATAGCATTCAAACGATTATGTCAATGTCTTATATACGAAGTTCAAAAGATAAGCGTTATACTTCGTATTGTATTCCTTAATACTACGTCTAACTAGAGTATAATCATTCATAGCTTCGCAGTTTTGTTTTCAATATGCACGACTTGAAAGATACGTTAGGGAATGAAACAATTCAAGTCAAATATTACTAACCTCAAGTGGAAGGATGATGTTGTCGTTGTAGCTCCGTACTTCTTCACATTCTTCAAGTCTCACATAATACTTGTAATGTCTCATATACTAATACTTTCAAGCTAACCTATACGAAGTTGACTCTAGTATATAATCAAGCGACTCTTTAAATAAGTTTTGATTCACTAAAATATGACAACCAAACATTATATATCAACACTTGGTGGGTTTAATCGAGCTATGCTCTAACAATATCCCCCTTTGTAAATTTTAGTGACAAAACTCTTACATCATATGGATAAACAAATTACAAGAATTCATTACACATACGCTTGATTCCCAAATTTAACAGCACAATAACCTGTATACATTCAATCCATAAATGCCGATGTTGACATTATAATAACAAAGCTAATACTCCCCCCTAAAGGTAAGATAGGTATATTTTCAATCTGCATGTCTTTGTTATTCCCTTTATAGTACATATAACTACAAGTATCATATGATATGATACTCCCATTAGTATATGCTTCACTCTTTCGTTAGATAAAACGTTTAAGCACCATTGTCCTTTCCCTTAATGATACTAATCAATATAAATTAATACCAATATGTTTCTCCCCCTTTTGTCAAAAAATGACAAATATACGAGCAAATAAAAGACAAACCGAAAGGATCTTACAAATCTCACAAGACTTGCAACCTATAAGAGTTAAGCACGAGGGTTCTACACACCATTTTTGATAACCAATATCAAAACTGAAACTACAAATGTTTTGATATGTTACCAATGAAACAATTTCCCGGAGAAATTTTCCCTAATAGTTCAGCAAATCAAAAAATCGACTAAACATCTTAGTTCCTTTGCTAAATCGACTGCACAAATACAATCGCTTGTTCGATAAGACCAAAATAAAGATAACTCTATTTTTCTCATCGGGCTCTAGTTATCTATATAACTTAGACCTTTCACTTTTAAACAAGACAAGTATTAGGTTAGTTAACTAGCATTTATTGTTAAGGCATTCGATTAGACTTGAATAACCGAAACCTCCACTTTGATAAGTCTAACTAAGATCAGAATTAACTTAGTTTCTCTTATCCGGAATCGAATTGGACTAAGCAATTCATCCCGAAAACTTTTTTTTTGTTAAACCATAAACAATTCATACAAACCAAATAAATCAACTTGCATAATTATTTACCTCAACCGGAAGCAATTGAAACAACATAGACATTAAAGCACCGCAACTGCACCGAAATTTTGTAAGCCTAAACGATTGATACCAAACATAAATCAAGATAACAATGGTTTTTCTTAACTGGAAACAATTGAATCACGCAGACATCCATACAAAAATAATGGAATAAAACATCAATTGTACCGAAATTATGTTAAGCAAAAACAATAGATATATGCAATAAAATCATGCTTTTCTCAAACAGGAAAGCGATTAACTAACAAAGTCGTTACCTCAGATTTCGCATCCTCTTCTCTAATAATGCTTGCATCTTCTTTACAGGGAGAATTGATACCGAAATATCATTATGTTGCCATCCTCATGCAAGACAAAAGAACAACAACAACCAACCTTTACCAGAGAAAGGTTGAAAACCGGTTTTAACTATTGCAAGCAAAAGTTGAAACCCCGAAATACATATGATTTTATGCTAAACCAAACGATTCAACATATTGTGATTTTTTCACATATTGTTTCAATCAGAACCCCTCACGATCCTTTGATAAAGCCTACCAACATAGGCTAAAACTTAATCATGCTAAACCAAAAAGTCACTCAAACCATAAGGGTTCACATCAATATGAGATCGAATATTAAGGTTATGAAAACCGAAATCAAACATCCCATAAACATACATAGCAATAAAATAAAGCATTCAAACACAGGCTACGTAATCCAAAAACTATCACAAGAAAAATCATAAACTAATAATTTTATTCATAAGATATCTTTATTCTTAATAGACCTAAAACAATTAATGAAAGAAATCAAAAATTGATGTCTATTTTCTTGGTTTAAGTATTACAGCAAATAACTTAATCTCTAGTGGTGCTCTTGTTGTTCAATGAGGTTTCTTCAGTGTTCAAAATTTTGAAGCATGTCTCAAGAGACTTGTCTGCAACCACTTCATGTTTTTCAAGTTCTTCAACTAGAACCTTGAGTTCAACAAGAACACCTCTTGTTTGAAAAATTCTTTCTTTGAGCATCTCGTTGCTGGACAGTCATAATGAGATTGATTCTCTGTTCTTCGGTTAATTCTTCCTTACTACCTTTATAATAAGAAAGCATTGTATCACAGGATTGTGAGATCGTAAGAGCATAATCAGACCTATTTATAGTCCCTTGTTTTCCTTTTTCAAGGCTGCAACTCAATCATGAAAGCTTTTCTACACAAAAACCGAAACAAAAACTTACTCTAAACATTCAAAGAAGATATCGCGAGTTTTGAGAAGTCATAGAGTCCTGGTTAACTTCCTTTTTGTTTTTCTACAGTGTAGCAAATCATCGAAAGATGCTTTCACATTGATATTGCTGGATATCTCTAGATCCTTTTTGAGCCTAAGTACTAGACATTCATAATCATGTTTGTCTAAGATTACAACCAGATTGTTTTTCTTAGAATTTGTTTTAGACAACTTCCTTTGGGATACCTTCTCGGATTTTTGTATCAACTTGTAGGTGGATTTTGAATGAAGGTTCTTCATTTCTACTGACATTGCATCTTTCCATCTTGAAACATCAGATCTCATATCCCCATTGATCAAGGTGTTACCCTTTCAATTATTTTTATTTTAGGAATGTTTCTTTTAGGATATGATTTTGAATTTTTGTAATAATTTGTTTGTCTCACAGGACAGTGATGACCTGAGAGGTTTTTGGAGATGACACTATTCAATTCTTTAGATACAAATGATAGAGCGTTTTGCATCTTTCGAATTTTAAAATCCCTTTGCATATGACCTTTATCTCTATAATAATAACAATGCTTATTGAAAGGAATAAAAATTTTAGTTTTACCTTTATGAGACGTTCGGTTACTATGCTGAGCCTTAGTTGGAGCCTTCCTCTGATTGCTTTCGGAGATGTTTTCTGTCAGAATCTCATTTGAGCACTTGGGTGACTCAGGCGAACAAGCTTGTTCAGGTGGATTTTCTGGAGTGGAAGGGCCAACAACTTTTACAAATTTTACTTCCTTGTTGATTGACGAAGTATCAATTCCATCATATCCTAATCCACGTTTGTCGCCATGACTTCTTCCTGCATCCAACATAGAAGATAAATTGATTGTGCTATCATTGAGTCTTCTTAGCCTTACAACTTCCTCTTCTAAGACCTTGATTCTTTCAAGAGCTTCAGCTAGTTGACCCTCAAGAGGATTTTTGTTGAAGGAATCAGACTCATTTGTTCCTTACTTGTTGATTGTTGAGAGCTAATCCTTGCTTCTGTCCTAACAAGCTTCTTATTCAACAAGTAATGTTTCCTGTTGAGATTCTCAAACTCAAGGGTTTTTGAGTGTAGACTATATTTGTAGTCTTTAAGAAGATATTTGGAATTCTGATATCCATAGAGAAAACCAGAGAAAATCTTTCTTAGTTTCCTATTTTCTCTACTGAGAGGAGCAATGAGCTCAATTACATCTGCGGTAGAAAGTTTTCTTGTAGATATAGCACTTAGTATAGAAGTGAATTCTGACATATCTTCTTCAACATCTTGATCGATTTCTGAGTCATTATCTTCAGAAATTTCATCAAGTTGTTTTTCAAGGCAGGTTTGCCAATCACCAGAATCTACATTATAGGGGTCATCCTGTTCAGTAGATTCACAGAAGATGTTATCTTCAAGTGCTGATTTTTCATCTTGACTTACGTTAATTGAATCCGACATAGATTGGTTTCCTTATAGGTTGGATCGCACCAAACACAGATTGTTAGATCTTTTCGTGTTTGCCTGCTCTGATACTAATTGAAAAGATGAGGATACCCAAATATACCTCAATCTAAAACTTTTCCACCTATAAGTCCTTTCTCTGAAATTGATTGTCTATAGACCGAGTCGAGACAGTACAACTAATCGGTTCACACTTCGTGTGAACGTCCATGGATACGAGATCGAGACAATGCAACAACGAAGTATGTTTACTTGATAAATGGTTCAGACTTAACCAAACACAATAGGATTACTATCAAGTAAATGGGAATTAACGTTTGTGTATTTTACTTCTAATTAAAATAAAAAAAAATTATAATTGCGGTAATAGAAAAGTAAAAGACACAACAAGATTTTGTTAAGGAAACTGCAAATGCAGAAAAAACCCGGGACCTTGTCCAGAATTGAATACTCTCAGGAGTAAGCCGCTATACAAAATCAAACCAACTTTGTATAATTAAGAACAACAAACTAAACCTATAGTTCACCTAGTTCAGTATGTATCCCTACCCTCCAACTTATTAATAAGTCACGCACTTGAAACAATTCCTTTGGTTCGTATTCCAAACAGTAAAGGAACAAAAAATCGGTTCGGTAACAACTCTTTTCAACCAAGTCATATGAGTTCGACAAAAGGCTCTTCCGTTTATCTCAATAAACTCCTTTATCAGGTCCTTAGTGAAAATGCGGGGGTCTAACAACCACACTCAACATTTCGTTTGGCAATATGAGAGGACTTACTCCAATATACTTTCTAGAGAATCAACTAGACAGTCAGACTCTATCTAGAGTAAAGTATATCAAAAAATTTAATATCTCCAACTCTTAATTCAATCCGCAATCAGCAAATAGAAATCTGCGAGCCCGATTGAATAAGAGGATTAACTTGAACGGTACCAAATACCAATGTTCAAGTATCAATCAATGTAAATCAACCACCAAAAGGTTGGATATTCTAATTGATTGATCTTAGCGCACAACCTGTGATATTTCAATTATATAAAAAAATATAATGCGGAAAAGAATTAACACAGATACCAGAATTTTGTTAACGAGGAAACCGCAAATGCAGAAAAACCCCGGGACCTAGTCCAGTTTGAACACCACACTGTATTAAGCTGTTACACACACTAGCCTACTACCAATTAACTTCGTACAGGACTGTAATTGAACCCTAATCAATCTTACACTGATTCAAGATACAGTTGCGCTCCTTACGTCTCTGATCCCAACAGGATACAACGCACTTGATTCCCTTAGCTGATCTCACCCACAACCAAGAGTTGCTACGACCCAAAGTCGAAGATTTGATAAACAAATCTGTCTCACACAGAAAAGTCTATAGAATTGAATAAATCTGTCTCCCACAGAAATACCCAAGAGTTTTTGTTCCGTCTTTTGATAAATCAAGGTGAACAGGAACCAATTTATAAACCAGACTTATATCCCCGAAGAACAACCTAGTATTATCAATCACCTCACAATAATATTAATCGACTAGCGAAACAAGATATTGTGGAATCACAAACGATGAGTCGAAGATGTTTGTGACTACTTTTCTATCTTGCCTATCGGAAAAATAAATCTCAAGCCAATTTTACAATTTTACTCGTACGATATAAACAACAAGATCAGATCACACATCTACAAGAGAAGTAGTATCGGTCTGGCTTCACAATCCCAATGAAGTCTTCAAATCGTTAACCTACAGGGTATCGAGAAGAAACCTAAGGTTAAAGGAGAATCGAATCTAGCAATACAACTAGTATCACACAGGAGGTGTGGGGATTAGGTTTCCCAGTTGTTAGAGTTCTCCTTTATATAGTTTTCAAATCAAGGTTTGCAATCTAAGCATTCAATAATCACCGTTAGATGAAAAACCTGATTCAACCAAGCTAATATCTTTCAACCGTTAGATCGAACTTAGATTGTTACACACAAATGAAATGTACCTTCATTTAGGTTTATGTAACCGTACCCAAACGTGTACACTCATGTTGGCTCAACAATGGTGAACCGAAGTTAGCCATATGGTTACTCTCATATTAACCTTATTCATCTTAACCATAACTAGTTCAAATGACTCAAATGAAACTAGTTAAAGAGTTGTTAAATTGCATAGAAGACACAATTGAAACCAAATCGGTTTGATTCACTTTAATCAATCATGAACATTATAGCCACGGTTTGCAAAGATTGCATTCCTTCAGATTTAAATGTTTAAGTTCATGAACAGACCGATTTGACAAAATAACCAGCTTAAGTATGTGTACGGGTATGCATACTTAAGCAACCAGATTTGAGTTTGTTAAGTTTCCAAACTCAGCAAAAATTCTCGGTTCGAAAAATTCCGCCGGTATGCGTACGGGTATGCATACTTAAGGCGACTAGTTTAGGAGTTTGTAATTCCCAAACTCACCAGATATTTTCGGTTCGAAAACTCCCTCCAGTATGCGTACGGGTATACATACTTAAGGTGACTAGTTTAGGAGTTTGTAATTCCCAAACACAGCAGATATTTTCGGGTCGAAAACTTCTACCAGTATGCGTACGGGTACGCATACTTATGTTGTCTCTTTCACCAATTTTGTATACACACATATGCATACACTTGGTTCCCGGTTTATGGATTTATACACTAATGTGCGAACAAACTATATATGCTTATATGCAAAGATGGTTATATCATCAACTCTTAATTTTAGTCATTGAAACTTTCTTAGAGGACGTTATATAGTTGTTGTTCACAAACTATTTTTTCGTCAAAGCAATTTTCAAGTTATTGAAATCATTATAATGAAACAATCCTATGATACACCAAATGATTGTATCACACAAACCATGTTAGATATAACTCGACAATTTTATATGAACTTATTCGGACTTTCGTCACGAATGTAAGATCAACATGGCCAAAGGGAAAGCTTTCCAACACATATTTCGAGAAATATATAAGCGAGATAACCTCAGCTAGTAATCTCAAATGTGTATAATAGAAAACTATATCGTAACACGATATGTCTCAATATATGAGATAGAGTAGAAATTGATTTTCTAAGTAATAGATGAGTTTAAGTCTCCACATACCTTTTGTTGATGAAGATCCACAATCTCCTATTAGTAGTTCTTAGTCTTCAAATGATAAACGCCGAGAGATCTAAGCTCAACTACACTATCTATGTCCTAATCCGAGACATTTATAAATAGGAGCGAAATGAAGACTTATAGTTTTGATCACTAACATTGACAAGCATGCTTGAGATAGCAACGCATGCGAGTACGACCGAGCAATCTCCTCCTTTGTCAGTTTTAATGACAAAACTATCAATACATATAGATTACAAAAAAAAATAAATGAAGCTTCTCATCAACATGCTTGATCTCCTTGGCATCTTCAACACGACTCGAAATCTTCGTCACTTCCAAGTACTCCAATGATCCCATAGGTTGTAAGTTTAGCATCATCGTTGTTGAGGATCCATAGCTTATAACAATGAGAAAACAAATGCTATCAATCATTGTTATACAGTGTCATAGTATTATTACACAATATCAAAGTTCAGTTGTATCATAACTTTGACAACAATACTATGGTGATATGTATCACTTCCCCTTAGTCAATACTTTATCTCAACATGAAAACCACTCCCCCTTACATAATGATCCATAAACCACATGTATTTGTAGTATGAATTACACATAATTAATTCTCCCCCTTTTTGTCAATTTGGCAAAGGTATGAAAATTAGTGGGATCCTAATGAAATTTCCACGGATATACTTCATGACCAAAGGTGTATCAACATACCAACAAATTTAGATGCAATCATATAGCCGAAGCTAAATGCATTTATAAAGGAGTTTATAAATATATAAGATAACCCCTAAAATATTCCACAACCGCACTCCACACAAAGATTTGGCAATTAAGCACAAGTTCAAAAAGAACTCTCCCCATAAAATGTCATTCCCAAAAGAACAACAAAGGCGACCTTGCTTTTACAAGAAAAGAAGGATTTCAACCCACACAGTGAAACAAACAGAATTGCATCTATCTAGAAACAAAAGTAAAAACTGAACCACTAATCGTGTAAATCCAAACTAAATTGCCCAAAATATCGAGATTCTATCAGGGGCAAGAGTTATGAAGGACTAATGAACCAAGAAAACACCAATAGACTGCCGCAAGTTTTGAAAAATGGAAGTGTCTAATGGTTTGGTGAGAGTATTGGCCAATTGTTGTTCAGAAGACACAAAATCCATATTTATGATACCATTCTCATAAAGATCTCGAATAAAATGGTACCTTATGTCAATGTACTTGGTTCTTGAATGCTCAACAGGATTCTCAGTTATGTGAATCACACTGGAGTTATCACAAAAGATCTTCATTATTCCTGAGTCAATTCCATAGTCAACAAGCATTTGTTTCATCCATAGAAGCTGAGTGCAACATGAACCTGCAGCAATATACTCTGCTTCACATGTTGAGAGAGATTGTGAACTTTGTTTCTTGCTATGCCAAGCAACAAGATTCAGTCCTACATAGTAGAAACCCCATGATGTACTTTTTCTATCTTCCACGCATCCAACCCAATCAGCATCTGAATAGTCAGTAAGATCAGTGTTAGTATCAAAAGTGTAAGAAAGACCATATCCGACAGTGTGATTAATATAGCGTATGATCCTATTTGCAGCTGCAAGATGAGACTCTTTCGGATTTGCCTGGAACCTAGCACAACAGCCAACACAAAATGCAATATCAGTCCTTGTGGTTGTGAGATATAGAAGACTTCCAATGATAGATCGATAGACTTTTTGAGCCACATTTATACCTTTCTCATCTCGATGAAGTTTACCCGTGGTTGGCATATGAGTCATTTTTGGAGTTGACTTATCAAGGACAAATCTTGAAACAAGATTTATGGCATATTTTTCTTGAGAAAAGTAAATTCCCTCCTTGTGTTGTTGAATTTGTAAACCCAAAAAGAATTTTAATTCACCAAAATTGCTCATTTCAAACTCCTTAAAAAGAGAGACTTGAAAATCTTTTGCAAGTTTCTCAGATGTTGATCCACAGATGATATCATCTATATAAATTTGAGCAATCACAACATCTTTCCCACTCCATTTGGTAAACAAGGTTTTATCAGCTCCGCCTCTCGAAAAACCTTTCCTAAGAAGAGAAGTCGTTAGTTTTTCGAACCAGGCTCGAGGTGCTTGTTTTAATCCATACAATGCCTTATTGAGTTTAAGGACATGATCAGGAAAATTAGGGTTTTCGAATCCCTTAGGTTGAGCGACATAGACCTCTTCCTTTAAATTACCATTTAGGAAAGCGGATTTTATGTCCATTTGAAACAACTTAACCTTAAGAAAACAAGCATGAGCTAATAACAGCCAAATGGACTCGAGGCGTGCCACAGGAGCAAAGCTTTATCAAATTCGATTCCTTCAATCTGTGAATATCCTTGAGCGACAAGTCTAGATTTGTTTCGAACAATGGTGCCAAACTCATCAGGCATGTTCTTGAATATCCATTTGGTTCCAACAATATTGATATTGGGTGGACAAGTAACGAGTTCTCATACATCTTGTCTTTGAAATTGATTTAACTCTTCATGCATGGCATTCACCCAATGGGGATCTCTAAGAGCTTCATCAATATTTCTAGGTTCTACTTGCGACAGATAACAACCAAAATTGCAAATATTTTGAAGTTGACCTCTCATCTTAGAAGTAGATTCCCTTCCCCCAATGATATTGTTGGTATCATGATTCCTTTGAACCCAAAGATGTCGTGGAGGGACACGTTCTTGTTCAACAGAAATAGATTGACTAAAGCTTTTCTCCTCATCACTAGAAACTTCCGGATCAACAACTGTTGGAACAACTTCTACTGATTCTGACGTTTCTTTGACTTTCTCAATTGTCTCGATAGGAGACAATTCAGCAGGAGAGTCATTATGATGAAAATTAATTAAATCATCAAAAATAACATTTGAAGATTCCGTCATGACTTGGGTTCTGAGATTAAAAACTCGAAAACCACGGTTGTCAGATGCATAGCCAAGAAAAATACCTTCATTGCTTTTTGAATCAAATTTCCCTTTTTGTTCACGGTCCTTTAGAATGTAGCACTTGCTGTCGAACACTCTAAGATAGTGTAAGTTGGGTTTCTTACGTACCACAACTTATAAGGAGTGTTTAAGGTCTTTGACCGTAGATAAACACGATTGATCAAGTAGCAAGCCGTAAAGACCGCCTCACCCCAAAACCTTAACGGTAAGTTTTTGTTATGGATCGTTACCCTTTCCATTTCCTGAATGTTTCTATTCTTCCTTTCCGCAACTTCGTTTGCTTGTGGAGTAATAGGTGGTGAGTATTGTTGAATAATTCCAAGAGAATCACAATATTCAAATACTTTGGTGTCTTTGAATTCAGTGCCACGGTCGTTTATAATTTTCTTTAGTTTGCGGCCTTGTTCATTCTGGATTCTATTCACAATAATCTTGAATTCACTTAGAGTTTCATTCTTGTGAGAAAGAAAATCCACCCAAGTGAATCTGGTGTAATCATCCACCATAACCAAAGCATATTTCTTCCCAACCACAGTAGACTGTTGAATTGGGCCGAAGAAATCCATATGAATTAAATCAAGTGGAGGTTTGGTCAGAATATATCGAGATGATTTCCGTGGAACTTTCGTTTGTTTACCCTTTTGACAGGCACCACATACACCTTCAACCTTGGCATTCATTTTGGGAACGCCTCTAACAAGTTCTTTGCTATTGATCTTAGTTAGGAGACGATAATTGATGTGACCAAAACGCTCATGCCAAAGATGTGTAGATTCCACCTTAGTCAAATTGCAACAATTATTGAACTAAGTATCAAGAAGATAGCAGTTATTTTTGCCACGTGATCCTTGAAAAATCACTTTTCCAGATTTATCGACAATGTCACATCCATTGGCATTGAAGACAACCTTATGGCCTTTATCGCAGACTTGGCTAATATAAAGGATATTAGCAGTCATACCTTTAACGAATACGACATCATGTATTTCAGGAACTCCGGGTAATTTGATCGTCCCCTTCTTACTTATGTAGCATTAGCTTCCATCCCCAAATGTTACTGGTCCACCATCAAAGTCGCTTATGTTGATAAACCACGCTAGGTCTCCAGTCATGTGCCTGCTACATCCGCTATCAAGGAACCATTGAAAGGGTGATGTTGACTTTAGAGCAAAATCTCTCATGCTAGTACTACCAACCATGTTAGGCTATCCTATAGATTATCTTTTAAGAGAAGACACAAGTTGTAAAGCTTTTTTTATGAAAATCACTCGCAACTTTTAATGTTGAAAGTGATTACAAGAACCACAAATCAAACAAGTCCCAACATCATTAATCTTGTTTGAAGAATTCTGGCACGAACAGGTTTCACAAATCCTAGGCCTTGTTTATCGTCTGGCTTACGACAGTTCTTTAACAAAGAATTAGAGGAGTCAATTGAACCCAATGAAGATGATTTTACCGATTTCAAATCCTTAAGTTTTGGAATTTCCGCAACAAGATCAGAGTTGATCTGGATTTGCTCATCTAACTTATTTTGGAGATTATCTACTTCTTCAGAGCATTCTTGAACCTCAGATTTTTTGATTCGACTATCGCAATCAAGACCCTCAATATTATTCTTATCAAGTGATGTTTCTTAATACAAAGAAAATTGAGGAGGTTATTTGAATAAGGATTCTCAACCTTAGAAATGGTTGGAAGAACATGCTTGATATTGAGTTTATCCTTTTCTGGTGATGCGTTTTTTGAGACGATATTGTCCATAATCAGATCGCTACAAACACATACTTATAAGGTCTTTAATATGTTTTCCTGCTCTGACACCAATTGAAAATGCTGGGGTCTAACAACCACACCAACAATTCGTTTGGAAATCTGATAGGACTTACTCCAATATACTTTCTAGAGAATCAACTAGACAGTCAGACTCAATCTAGAGTAAAGTATATCAAAGAATTTAATATCTTTAAATCTTAATTCAATCCGCAATCAGCAAATAGAATTCTGTGAGCCCGATTGAATAAGAGGAGTAACTTGAACGGTACCAAAGACCAATGTTCAAGTGTCAATCAATGTAAATCAAAAATAAAAGGTTGGATATTCTAATTGATTAATATTAATGCACAACCTGTGATATTTCAATTATATAACAAAATATAATGCGGAAAAGAAATAACACAGACACCAGAGTTTTTTTAACAAGAAAACCGCAAATCCAGAAAAACCCCGGGACCTAGTCCAGTTTGAACACCATACTGTATTAAGCCGCTACAGACACTAGCCTACTACCAATTAACTTCGGACTGTACTGTAGTGGAACCCTAATCAATGTCACACTGATTCAAGGTACAGTTGACCTCCTTACGTCTCTGATCCCAGGAAGGTAATACGCACTTGATTACCTTAGCTGATCTCACCCATAACCAAGAGTTGCTACGACCCAAAGTCGAAGACTTGATAAACAAATCTATCTCACATAGAAAAGTCTATAGGATTGAATAAATCTGTATCCCACAGAAATACCCAAGAGTTTTTGTCCGTCTTTTGATAAATCAGAGTGAACAGGAACCAATTGATAAACCAGACTTATATTCCCGAAGAACAACCTAGTATTATCAATCACCTCACAATAATCTTAATCGACTAGCGAAACAAGATATTATGGAATCACAAACGATGAGAAGAAGATGTTTGTGACTACTTTTATATCTTGCCTATCGGAGAAATAAATCTCAAGCCAATTTTACCATTGTACTTGTATGATAGAAACAGCAAGATCAGATCACACAACTACAAGAGAAGTAGTATCGGTCTGGATTCACAATCCCAACGAAGTCTCCAAGTCGTTAACCTACAGGGTCTCGAGAAGAAACCTAAGGTTAAAGGAGAATCGACTCTAGCAATACAACTAGTATCACACAGGAGGTGTGGGGATTAGGTTTCCCAGTTGTTAGAGTTCTCCTTTATATAGTTTTCAAATCAGAGTTGGCAATCCAAGTTACCTTGGTAACAAAGTATTCAATAATCACCGTTAGATGTAAAACCTGATTCAACCAAGCTAATATCTTTCAACCGTTAGATCGAACTTATCTTGTTACACACAAATGAAATGTACCCTCATTTAGGTTTACGTAACCGTAACCGAACGTGTACACTCATGTTGGCTCAACAATGGTCAACCGAAGTTATCTATATGGTTACTCTCATATTAACCTTAGTCATCTTAACTATAACTAGTTCAAATGATTCAAATGAAACTAGTTAAAGAGTTGTTCAATAGCATAGAAGACACAATTGAAACCAAATCGGTTTGATTCACTTGGATCAATCATGAACATTATAGCCACGGTTTGCAAAGATTGCATTCCTTCAGATTTAAATGTTTAAGTTCATGAACAGACCGATTTGACAAAATAACCAGTTTAAGTATGCGTACGGGTATGCGTACTTAAGCAACCAGATTTGAGTTTGTTAAGTTTCCAAACTCAGCAGAAATTCTCGATTCGAAAACTTCTGCTAGTATGCGTACGGCTATGCATACTTAAGGTGACTAGTTTAGGAGTTTGTAATTCCCAAACTCAGCAGATATTTTCGGTTCGAAAACTCCCTCCAGTATGCGTAAAGGTATGCGTACTTAAGGTGACTATTTTAGGAGTTTTTAATTCCTAAACACAACAGATGTTTTCGGGTCGAAAACTTCTACCAGTATGCGTACAGGTTCGCATACTTATGTTATCTCCTTCACCAATTTTGTATACACACATATGCATACACTTGGTTCCCGGTTTATGGATTTATACACTAATGTTCAAACACACTATATATGCTTATATCCAAAGATGGTTATATCATCAACTATTAATTTCAATCATTGAAACTTTCTTAGAGGACGTTATATAGTTGTTGTTCACAAACTATTTTTCGTCAAAGCAATTTTCAAGTTATTGAAATCATCATAATGAAACATTCCAAGGCTACACCAAATGATTGTATCACACAAACCACGTTAGATGTAACTCGACAGTTTTATATGATCTTATTCGGACTCTCGTCACGAATGTAAGATGAACATGGATAAAGCTAAAGCTTTCCAACACATATTTCGAGAAATATATAAGCGAGATAACCTCAGCTCGAAATCTCAAATGTGTATAATACAAAACTATATCGTAACACGACTTATGTCTCAATATAGGAGATAGAGTATAAATAGATTTTCCCAGTGATAGATAAGTTTAAGTATCCACATACCTTTTGTTGATGAAGTTCCACAAGCTCCCATTAGTAGTTCTTCGTCTTCAAATGATGAACGCCGAGAGATCTAAGCTCAACTACACTATCTATGTCCTAATCCGAGACATCTATAAATAGGCTAGAAATCAAGACTTATAGTTTTGATCACTAACATTGACAAATATGCTTGAGATGGCAACGCATGCGAGTTCGACCGAGCAATGTTCTAACAATCTCCCCCTTTGTCTATTTTAGTGACAATATGATGTGATTTGTAGATAGTGGTAAAAGTGGTTCGATTCTCAGACTTGTGAAGGATATTAGTTAGACTTAAATTCTAATATTAAAATAGAAAACTCACTAAAAATTATAGCAAACTCAATCAAAGATGATATCAATACTAAAAGAAACACCGAGGCTAAGATTCCACTATTTTCCAAGTTCAAAGTGATTAAACTAATACTTATATTTATGCAATTTTCTTGTTTAATTTGATTCTAAAATATTGCAACAAGTAGATTTTCAAAAGTAATAATTGTAAATACTAAGTATGAAGCATCAAAAGTCTTAAAACTAAGCATACTCCATCAAAATAGATCACAATCACTCAAATAAAAATCATATTCAATAATAGTTCAAGGCAAATAATCATATAATTATTGCAAATAAAAATATAAAATAGAATATACCACTTTTTGTTAGAAAAATAGCTTCCTCTATCGCCTCAGCAATGGGGTTTAGATCCTCATATTAATCATGATCTCAAAATATGTGTTTGTTGCTCAAAAGATGATTAAAAGAGTGAAAAGTAATAACACAGACTTTGCAACAGTGTATTGGTGTTGCAAAATAGTTGTTACAATGAAACTGTTACAGAAAAACTGTTGTTTTGTCGCTGATTTTAAGACCCTAGAATACGACTGCCCTGCACAACTTAATGTTCTTCAGCTGTTAAACAACGACACTGTTCTGCGACTGTTTCCCGTGCGTCAATGTTCTTCGCGTTCTTCTTCTTCAGCAGCAGCAGCAACAGAAACAGAGTTTGGTAAAGCTCTGATTTCTTCTTCCCTGACTCTCCTTAGGTTCCCAAACTCTCGACACCTCTTCTATATGACCCAAGACATCTATTTATATCAAAAATACCGATTAAATCTCTCCCAAATCTTCCAAAATCTCTTTCCTTCCTTCACGGCCAAGTTGCGGCAATTTCTTGTTTTAGAATTTCTACGCGTTTCTGAGCTTTCTTTTTTATTCTAAACTCTTCCTTAGATAGATACAAATCTTTGGGAAGGTTTACAACGCTTTAATCTCTCTAAAATTCCCTAAAACAGGTCACACACGTGACTTTCCATATTTTCTGTTGTGAGAAAAATCCGTCGATTGAGCCCATTCTAATCGATTTAAACACCCATATCAGATTCCTAGACCCATAAGGAGTCTATCCTATGAAAATCAGAAGTTTAATCGACCACAAATTCCTCCAAATCACGATTGCCAAAACTGTTCTTCACTGCACTATTTTCCCGCCAAAACCTGGTTTTTGAAATGTTGAAGATGGTTTCCCCTTATCCAGAGTAGGGGTGCGACTAGCAACTGCCTGGAAATGGGATGTCCCTTAGTAATTAGGTTACCCCTTATCCAAAGTGAGAGTCCGAATAACAAATGTCCTCCGGGTGCTTTCCTACAACTTTTCGAGCCAATTTTTTCCAAAAATGTTTATTGGCCAAAAATACCTACAAATAAATAAAACACTATAATAAGTACAAAAATGAGCCCTAACAATATATAGAATCGAGACAAATCAGACAAAAAAATGTGTCTATCAAATACCCCCAAACCTATTATTTGCTAGTCCTCGAGCAAAATTAAAATAGAAATAAAATCCTCTCACTGTCGCAGGCATCGTTGATTGCATTTAGCGTATGCAATAAGCCTTTAAACCCCTAGGTGTCCCTAGTGGCGGAGTGTTGTCTCCGGAGGGCTTACCAGAGGTATACCCACAAAACCTTTATACTCCAGACCCTAGCTATCTACACAGAACCTTGGAAGGCACTAAAGAATCTCCTTGGTTGGCATACTTATTGACTACAGGAGGAAGTACCCTGATACGAAATTCCAATTGTTGTACACGAGTTTGCACTCAAGCATACTAAAATTCATATGAAGTGACAGATCTCTACTCAGACAGTCGCACTATGGACATCAATATCCGGCGTCAAATCTAATGACATGGATAGATCAAGAAGATGGATATAGAAAAACATAGATGGTTTTGATGTTTACTTGGTGAACGATGTTTCTCATATCTGTCTGAAGGCCTCCGCCAAAATGAACCTATCCTAATGGACTGAGATACCGGTCTGACTAATATCAACACACTGGCATATACAAGGGTACTAGTGGTCGATAATCCTAACTCTAGGTCAACACAACTGGCATATACAAGGGTTCCAGTGGTCGACTTTATTGAATTTATTCCAGTTGGTCTGATGGTCTGGTCTCTTTTTCTTTTTCTTTTTTTTTGTATCTCAATCACTCTAATTCACCTTAGCATTGGTAACAACTTGAATCGTGAGCCCCACCTAATCACTTAGAGAAACATAGTTTAAAAACAAAACAAAATAAAAACAGAAGTGAAAAGGACTCAACGAGGTATGGTGAAACTATCATGTTATTTCTAACACCTGAGCTCTGTGCTTTTATGAATGGACCCTTTAGATGTTTCCATCTAGTCAGATTGGTTCCTCAACTCCTACAACCAAAATGCTTCCATCCACTAATAGGGATAAATTTCTAGGCTCTGGAGTTTATTTATTGCAACGAAAAGGTAACAAATAGTTCTACCCCACCCCCAAACTTAAATCTAACATTGTCCTCAATGTTTCTAATCAAAGAACAATACCAAGAATATAAGTAACATGAGGAAATAATAAAGAGAGAAGTCGGAAAGATAGTACCTGGGTGAAGTGTAACCAAAAACCTACAAAAATATTATACAACATACAAAATCGCCTTGATGGTCAATCAAGGTAAACAGGGTCCTCCAGAGGGACCTCCTCAACATCACCTGTAGGAAAAGGCTCTAAAAAGGGCTTCAATCGCTGACTGTTAACCTTCGAAGAACTACTACCATCTGGTGTCTCAATCTCAACAGCGCCATGAGGAAAAATAGTACGGACCACAAAAGGACCGGTCCACCGAGAGCGCAACTTCCCGGGGAATAGATGAAAACGAGTGTCATACAGAAGAAATTTTTGAACTGGAGAAAATGACTTTCGTAAAATATTCCTATCATGCACAAGTTTCATTTTGTTCTTATACTCCATAGCACTATCGTATGCATCTCTACGAATCTCGTCCAACTCATTGAGCTGGAGCTTTCTTTGAGCTCCTGCCTTGTCAAGTGAAAAATTTAAGTTCTTAATAGCCCAATAGGCTCGATGCTCTAACTCAACAGGCAGGTGACATTCCTTTCCAAACACTAAACGATAAGTTGACATTCCAATGGGTGTCTTAAACGCAGTACGATAAGCCCATAAGGCATCAGTAAGCCTCGACGACCAGTCTTTCCTATTTGGATTAACTGTTTTCTCTAGAATACATTTAATTTCCCTATTGGAAACCTCTACCTGACCACTAGTCTGAGGGTGATATGGGGTTGCTACTTTATGGGTAATACCGTATTGTTTCATTAAAAGAGCAAACGGTCTATTACAAAAGTGTGAACCTCCATCACTAATTATAGCTCGCGGCGTACCAAAACGTGTAAGTATATTCTCTTTCAAAAACTGGACTACGACCCTGTGGTCATTCGTGTTACACGGAACCGCCTCAACCCACTTAGACACATAGTCTACAGCGACAAGTATGTAAAGATAACCAAACGAAATAGGAAATGGACCCATAAAATCAATGCCCCACACATCAAAGACCTCAATCACTAAAATAAGGTTCAAAGGCATCATATTTCTACGGGAAATGGTTCCTAAATTCTGGCAACGCTCACAAGAAACACAATGACTATGGGAATCTTTAAACAACGAAGGCCAGTAAAATCCACACTGCAAAATCTTAGCAGCAGTTTTCTTAGCACTAAAATGACCCCCACATGCATGTTCATGACAAAAGGAGATAATACTAGACTGGTCACTCTCAGATACGCATCTCCTAATAATCTGGTCTGGACAATACTTAAACAGATAAGGATCGTCCCAAAAGAAATGCTTAACCTCGGCTAAAAACCTAGAACGATCTTGCTTACCCCAATTTTGAGGGGTTTGACCAGTAACAAGATAATTCACTATATTTGCATACCAAGGTGATTGGAAAACAGAGAACAATTGTTCATCAGGGAAGCTATCCCTTATAGGAAGGGACTCACTAGGGGAACTAACAATTAACCTAGACAAGTGGTCTGCTACTACATTTTTTGCACCCTTTTTGTCTCTAATGTCTGGGGAAAATTCCTGTAACAATAGGATCCATCTAATCAATCTAGGTTTGGTATCCTTCTTAGATAAAAGGTATTTCAAAGCATCATGATCTGTATAGATTATGAACTTAGAACCTAATAGGTAGGACCTAACCTTATCCAAGGCAAACATGATGGCTAAAAGTTCCTTCTCGGTAGTTGTGTAGTTCGTTTGGGCATCATTCAGAGTTTTGCTAGCATAATAAATCACATGAAGTAATTTGTTTTCTCGTTGTCCTAAAACGACGCCTATAGCATAATCTGAAGAATCACACATAATCTCAAAGGGTAGGTTCCAGTTAGGTGCCTGGACTATTGGGGAAGTAGTGAGTAAAGTTTTAAGCTTCTCAAAAGCCTCTAAACAAGCATCATCAAAGACAAACTTAACATCTTTTGCAAGCAAATTTCAAAGAGGTCTAGAAATCAAGCTAAAATCCTTAATGAATCGACGGTAAAAACCTGCATGCCCTAGGAATGACCTAATATCTTTTACGGTTTTTGGGACCTGTAAAGTCTTAATAAGGTCAACTTTGGATTTGTATACCTCTATACCTTTTGAAGAGACGATGTGCCCTAATACAATTCCTGATTTAACTATGAAATGACATTTTTCCCAATTAAGCACTAAATTTTTTTCCTTACACCTAGTCAACACTAATGTCAAATGATGCAAGCACTCATCGAAAGATGAACCAAACACTGAAAAATCATCCATAAAGACCTCTAAGAACCGTTATACCATATCAGAAATATGCTCATCATACAACGTTTAAAAGTTGCAGGGGCATTACATAGCCCGAAAGGCATGCGTCTATACGCAAAGGTACCAAAGGGACAGGTAAAAGTGGTTTTCTCTTGGTCTTCTGGGGCAATAAAGATCTGATTATAACCGGAGTAGCCATCTAAGAAGCAATAGTGACTATGTCCAGCTAATCGCTCTAGCATTTGGTCGATAAAAGGAAGGGGAAAGTGATCCTTCCTTGTGACCTTGTTCAATTTCCTATAGTCAATACACACACGCCATCCCGTGGTCACTCGGGTTGGGATTAATTCATTATTATCATTCTGGACTACAGTGATACCTGATTTCTTGGGGACAACCTGAACAGGGCTGACCCACTTACTGTCTGAAATTGGGTAAATAATACCCGCATCTAACAACTTAAGCACCTCTTTTCGAACTACCTCTTTCATGTTAGGGTTCAGTCGACGTTGCATCTCCCTAGAAGGTTTGGAGTCTTCCTCTAAATGAATCTGATGCATACACACAGTAGGACTTATACCCTTAATGTCTATAGTCCACCCTAAAGCTTCCTTATTGTCTTGAAGTACATTTACTAGCCTACTTTCCTGATCACTATCCAAATTGGAAGCTACAATCACAGGTAAAGTCTCAGATGGGCCTAAAAACACATACTTTAGAGTATCGGGTAGTGGTTTAAGGTCCAACTTTGGGGGCTCTTCTAAAGAAGGAATTAGGGTAGTCTCAGAAACTGGTAACGGTTCGAACCTAGCTTTCCATCTATCAGTGTCTAACACAGGGGTAGAATCTAATAGAGCATTCACCTGTTCAATAGTGCTATCGTCGTCAAAATCTAAACCAAAATGGGATAGACAACTTTCTAATGGGTCTTCAGACAAGATGTTTGGTAATGACTCCTGAACTAAGGCTTCTATCATGTTCACCTCCTCAACACATGTGTCATCTAGCTCATGAGGTTGCTTACTGACATTAAAAATGTTCATCTCCATAGTCATATTACCAAAAGATAAACTCATCACACCATTTCGACAGTTAATGATCGCATTAGACGTAGCTAAAAATGGGCGACCTAAAATCACAGGTATCTGGTTCTCTGGGTCAGGGACAGGTTGGGTATCTAGGACCACGAAATCCACTGGATAAATAAACTTGTCGACCTCAATAAGAACATCCTCGATAACACCTCGAGGGATTTTAACAGACCTATCAGCTAACTGCAGTGTCATCTGAGTAGGTTTCATTTCACCAAGTCCTAGCTGTAAGTATACATGGAATGGCAGTAAGTTCACACTGGCTCCTAAGTCAAGTAAAGCTTTTTCTACCCGGAAGTTACCTATTGTGCAAGCAATGGTAGGAGAACCTGGGTCTTTGTACTTTGGAGTTGTGGTGTTCTGAATGATTGAACTTACGTGACTAGCTAAAAAGGCTTTCTTATGGACGCTAAGTTTTCGCTTTCGCGTACACATATCCTTAAGGAACTTGGCATAAGCAGGAATTTGCCTAATTGCATCTAATAAGGGAAGGTTTATGGTAACTTGCTTAAAAACCTCCACTATGTCATTAAAGTTCGATTCCTTCTTTGTTGGTACTAATAGCTGAGGAAATGGGGCTCTAGGCCTAAAATCAGACCTTTCAGGAACCGAATTCACATCATCAGAAACTTTAGTCTCTTCAGCTACTGGTCCTGAGAGGTGAGATCCTGAGGGGTGAACTACAGTATGTTCACTATCGGGCATGGTTACCTTATTGTCTACAACTCTACCACTTCTAAGGGTTCTAACAACATTCAATTGATTCGATGGTTTTGCACCTAATTCATGAACTCCTCTAGGGTTGGGTTGTGTTTGACTAGGAAACTTACCTTTTTCTCTCAAAGAATCACTTATCAGACCAACCTGGGTTTTTAACTCGGAAATAGCCTGACTATTTTCTTGTCCTATCCTGTTACTAGCTTGTAGACTCTGTTCTACGGATAACTGGAATTTTGCAGTTTGCTGAGTTAACAAGGCGAGAGATTCCTCTAAACTTAGGATTTTCTTATCTGACTGATTCTGAAACTGAGCTAGTCCTGAAGGATTCTTAGTATAGCCAAAACCTGGGGGAGCATTAGAATTACTAAACTGACCTTGACTTTGGCCCTTAGACCACGAAAGGTTCGGATGGTTTCTCCAACCAGGATTATAGGTTTCTGAATATGGGTCAATCTTTTGACGGTTATCAAATCTAGTGTTATTATAAAGAGCATTGGCCTGCTCTTCAATATTCTGGCCTTCCCAAAAAGGCTCCACTCTACCACTAGTCTGGCCCACTTCTAAGGCTTCTAACCTTTTTGCTATAGCAACAATTTTGGCATCTGATTCATAGCCTCCTTCTACCCTATTAACGTTTCCTCTACTTAAAAGAATTGTTTTCTGGGGTGCCCTACTATTTTCCCATTGCTGGGTTTTTTCGGCGATTTCATTAAAAAATTCCATCGCCGCATCAACAGTTTGGTTTTCAAATCCACCAGTGCATAGAGACTCAACCATGGTCGTTGTGGAATAATCTAAACCCTCATAAAGGATCTGAACTAGCCTAACCTTTTCTAAACCATGATGAGGACACTGGGATAATAAATCATTGAACCTTTCCAAATACCTATATAAAGATTCTCCCTCTTGTTGTGAAAATGTGCATATTTGCGTCCTAATAGACGATGTTTTGTGCCTAGGGAAAAACTTATTGAAAAAGGCAGATGTAAGTTGTTCATATGTCTCAATTGACTCGGAGTCCAAACTATACAGCCACGACTTGGCCTTATCTTTCAGGGAAAATGGGAATAACCTAAGTTTCAAAGCATCATCATCTAAGCCTCTAATTCTTAGAGTACTACAAATTTCCTCAAAATCCCTAACATGGTAATAAGGGTTTTCATTTTCTTTCCCTAAAAAGATTGGGAGCATCTGTAAGGTCCCAGGTTTCAGTTCATAGGGTGCCTCCGTTTCAGCTAACTTAATACACGAAGGACGGGTAGTCCTAGTTGGATTCAACAAAGATTTCAAAGTTGCCATTTCTGGCGCTATCGGAGCAACAAGGATTCTCTCCTCAGTCAAAGAACGTTCAAAAACAGACTCTTCAAAAACCGGACTTTCTAGATTAAGGTAATCGAGACGCTTTGAACTACCAGGTTTCCCTTTAACAAATCTACCTAGTGCGTCTCTTTTACGTTCAGGCATACAATAGAATTTTCTAAATTGGAAGGGTAAGCAAACACAGATCAAGGCCGACTCAACCAAATCAAACCTATTAATTTCTAGCAAACAAAAAGCATAATGGCTCCACTTAGATTGTTTCTAGACCAACTTCTAATCCTTCGAACGGGAATTCGTTACAATTTAAGCAAACCCCTTTGGAATCAATCCGAGTTAACGTAAGTTGAATAGAGGCGAGGGAAGCTCGGTGGAGCTTTGATACCCAAGGCCTCACCGGTATTACAAGGCGGCGCAGTCACGCATTCAACTTACAGAAACCGTCAAGAACTTCGAAGTATGCTTAAAAGAGTAACCAATATTTTTCGAATGACTTTCCTGTTAAGCTCGTTACCCTATCGGTCTCTTTCTAGTCAAAATTTTAGGCTTAGGTTCGCGTAGGTTACGTGTTCCTAAAGCGGGCAAGAAGAGAACGGTGATGAAATCCGAACCCTTATCTTGTATGGCCAGGCCTTGCCCTTTACTAGAAAAATAAATGTCTGTATTCAGTCCTCGACATATATGCATACGAAAGAGTCCAGTAACTCACTAACAGGGGATTCGTGAGTATTTAGAATCTTACCTCCCGTTCCAGACAGGGGATGAGTCGGTTGTAGTCGACTCGGGACACTGATTCCGATGTCTAGTGTACGAACCCAAGGTGCAGATACAATATCATAATTGTCCTCCTTCTCTGCAAACAGTTTATTTTTAAAGTACCCTTCCGTAGGGTAGTAAAAAAAATAATGTCCCAAAGTCCAAAATTCCAAAAAAATAAAGAAAAATTACAAAAAAATAATAAACCCTAATACAGTTTTTTTTTTTTAAATAAACAAACCCTAAACTAAAATTGTCTAAAATAAAATTGTCTTCTTTTATGTTCTTTTTGCTTTAATCTTTAGCTCCGAGTCTTTATGAAATCACCAAACCACTTGGCTCAATTTTCTTTATGATCCAGAACCTGTAGACACAAGATAAATACCCAAAAACATAAAAAAGGACAAAAATAATAATAATAAAATAAATAAATCTAAAACCCTAAAAACAAGTCCGCGCCGGCGGCGCCAAAAATTGATGTGATTTGTAGATAGTGGTAAAAGTGGTTCGATTCTCAGACTTGTGAAGGATATTAATTAGACTTAAATTCTAATATTAAAATAGAAAACTCACTAAAAATTATACCAAACTCAATCAAAGATGATATCAATACTAAAAGAAACATTGAGGCTAAGACTCCACTATTTTCCAAGTTCAAAGTGATTAAACCAATATTTATATTTATGCAATTTTCTTGTTTAATTTGATTCTAAAATATTGCAACAAGTAGATTTTCAAAAGTAATAATTATAAATACCAAGTATGAAGCATCAAAATTATTAAAACTAAGCATACTCCATCAAAATAGATCACAATCACTCAAATAAAAATCATATTCAACAATAGTTCAAGGCAAATAATCACATAATTATTGCAAATAAAAAGATAAAATAGAATATACCACTTTTTGTTGGAAAAACAGCTTCCTCTATCGCCTCAGCAATGGGGTTTAGCTCCTCTTAATCATGATCTCAAAATATGTGTTTGTTGCTCAAAAGATGATTAAAAGAGTGAAAAGTAATAACACAAACTGTTTGCAACAGTGTATTGGTGTTGCAAAACAGCTGTTACAATGAAACTGTTACAGAAAAACTGTTGCTTTGTCGCTGAATTTAAGACCCTAGAATACGACTGCCCTGCACAGCTTAATGTTCTTCAGCTGTTAAACAACGACACTGTTCTGTGACTATTTCCCGTGCGTCAATGTTCTTCGCGTTCTTCTTCTTCAGTAGCAGCAGCAGCAGAAACAGAGTTTGGTAAAGCTCTGATTTCTTCTTCTCTGGCTCTCCTTAGGTTCCCAAACTCTCGACACCTCTTCTATATGACCCAAGACATCTATTTATATCAAAAATACCGATTAAATCTCTCCCAAATCTTCCAAAATCTCTTTCCTTCCTTCACGGCCAAGTTACGGCAATTTCTTGTTTTAGAATTTCTACGCGTTTCTGAGCTTTCCTTTTTATTCTAAACTCTTCCTTAGATAGATACAAATCTTTGGGAAGGTTTACATCGCTTTAATCTCTCTAAAATTCCCTAAAACAGGTCACACACGTGACTTTCCATATTTTCTGTTGTGAGAAAAATCCGTCGATTGAGCCCAGTCTAATTGATTTAAACACCCATATCATATTCCTAGACCCATAAGGAGTCTATCCTATGAAAATCAGAGGTTTAATCGACCTCAAACTCCTCCAAATCACGATTGCCAAAACTGTTCTTCACTGCACTATTTTCCCGCCAAAACCTGGTTTTTGAAATGTTGAAGATGGTTGCCCCTTATCCAGAGTAGGGGTGCGACTAGCAACTGCCTGGAAATGGGATGCCCCTTAGTAATTAGGTTACCCCTTATCCAAAGTGAGAGTCCGAATAGCAAATGTCCTCCGGGTGGTTTCCGACAACTTTTCGAGCCAATTTTTTCCAAAAATGTTTATTGGCCAAAAATACCTACAAATAAGTAAAACACCATAATAAGTACAAAAATGATCCCTAACAATATATATAATCGAGACAAATCGGACACAAGAATGTGTCTATCACAAAACTATCAATACATATAGATTACAAAATAAATAAATAAATGAAGCTTCTCATCCACATGCTTGATCTCCTTGGCATCTTCAACACGACTCTAAATCTTCGTCACTTCCGAGTACTCCAATGATCCCAAAGGTTGTAAGTTTAGCATCATCGTTGTTGAGGATCCGTATCTTATTAAAATGAGAAAACAAATGCTCTCAATCATTGTTATACAGTGCCATAGTATTATTACACAGTATCAAAGTTCAATTGTATCATAACTTTGACAACAATACTATGGTGATATGTATCACTTCCCCTTAGTCAATACTTTATCTCAACATGAAAACCACTCCCGCTTACATAATGATCCGTAAACCATATGTATTTGTAGTATGAACTACACATAATTAATTCTCCCCCTTTTTGTCAATTTGGCAAAGGTATGAAAATTAGTGGGATCCTAATGAAATTTCCACGGATATACTTCATGACCAAAGGTGTATTAACATACCAACAAATTTAGATGTAATCATATAGCCAAAGCTAAATGCATTTATCAAAGAGTTTATAAAGATACAAGATAACCCCTAAAATATTCCACAGCCGCACTCCCCACAAAGATTTGGCAATTAAGCACAAGTTCAAAAAGAACTCTCCCCCATAAAATGTCATTCCCAAAGGAACAACAAAGGCGACCATGCTTTTACAAGAAAAGAAGGATTTCAACCCACACAATGAAACAAACAGAATCGCATCTATCTAGAAACAAAAGTAAAAAAATGAACCACTACTAATGTAAATCCAAACTCAATTGCCCAAAAGATCGAGATTCTATCATGGGAAAGAATTATGAAGGACTAATGAATTACGACAACACCAATAGATTGCCGCAAGTTTTGAAAAGTGGCAGTGTCTAATGGTTTGGTGAGAATATCAGCCAATTGTTGTTCAGAACGCACAAATTCCATATTTATGATACCATTCTCATAAAAATCTCGAATAAAGTGGTACCTTATGTCAATGTGTGGTGTGAAGATTAGATGCACACAAAACGCTTGCAAGTATACAAGGTCAAGATTTATAATATAATGATGAGTAGGGGTTTGTCCACAGGGAGAGGAGCATATAAGAAGTTTTCCTAGCTAAGGTGTGTAATGAGCTAAGGGCAGGCAAGGTTTCAGGCAGAAAAATAAGAACACAAGGTAAAGCAATAGAGAAGCAGGCTAAGAACCAAAGCAGGGTAAAGCAATACAGAAGCAGTTAAGAAAGGCAACAAACAACCAAGGCTTGGCAGCCAAGGGCAAGAGGCAGGATTGTGCACTGACTTCAGTGCACAGTAGCTACAAGATGCAGGGAAATAAAAAGCAAGAAAAGTAACAGGTGATACAAGCATACAGGACTGAAATTAAAAGTGACTGAAAGAGTAGTGGTGGTAAGCCAAGGCATATGATCCACCTTGTATCCTAATCAAGTGACATGGTCTAGGTTAAGTTCATTCCTAAGCATACAACTAGAAATGGAAGAACACCAACTTGCTCACAAGTCTACCCCTAGCATTGGCTGTCTTTTGACAGTACAGCCAATCACAGGCTCTATGAACATTGACATCTCTCATTTGCACAATCAAAGCATAGCAACAGGAAGTAACTATCCTAGCTCATTCACACTTGACAGTGCACAAGGCTTCACTGAGCCTTGGCCTGAGGCTGATTAGCTCATGCTAACCATGAAGTGGCAACATACATACACTAACATAGATAATTCATACATAACTAGCAACATATCAGATAACTCAACACATAAGCAACTTGCAACTGTTAACTGAGAAAAACACTGAAATTTGAAGTTCATAAAATTTTAGCAAATTCTCTACTGGCTAGTCCAGAGAGGTCTATAGTGTCTTCCTAATGCTTCCCCCAACACCAATTTATACTCATTACACAAAATTAGCTTTTCCCCCAATTTTCCCCAAAGTCAGTAAAATTAGGTTTTGCCAATTACCTACTGTTGATGAAATTCTCGCTCCATCTCGTCGACCCATCCTTCTATTTCTCTTCCTGAGTCATCTCCCGCTCCAATTGCTGCTCTAACATCAACTTATATCTTCAATTTCTCACCTAGGGTTTCAGTCGGCAGAGATGAGAAATTGAGGAGATTAGTTGATGTAAAACGTGATAGTGATGATGGGTATAGGTAGAGTGATTTGGGGAGAAAATAGTGGAGTGATTTGGGGTGAGGTGGTGGTGATGGAGACGGACATGGTGGTGGTACGGGGCATGGCGGTTCTGCAGAGGGGGTGATGGAGGAGATGGTTCGAAGGAGAAAGGGAAGGGTGCGTTTGTTTGAGGTGTAGGTGCTCGGTCGCTAGGGTGTGAGGCGAGTGTATCGAGTTTGATGATATGCGACGCTGAGCCGTGGGATAGGGAGATGAAAGATCAATCGGACGGTGAGATGAAGTGAAGCTTGTAGCGACCGCTGGATTATATAATACAACAAAATCAACGACGCCAGATGGAGTTAGGTGTTGTAGTGTAAGGCGGAGATATCAAACGTTGATGAACAGCAAGGGAGCGACCGTTGGATTCAACAACCATCTAATCTGAAGGCTTGGAATTTCAGCGCTGTGGTGCTTGGCAGAGACTTCAGATTTTGATGCTCTATGAAGGAGCGACCATCGGATGCTTCTGGGAACTGATCTGACGGCTGAGAACGGAGGCGCTTTTGTGTGTAGAAAATGAGGTTGTGCGCACCATTCTTCGCGGCTTCCTTGCGTAATTTCTCCCGGCTTTTCACTACTTTTCTGCTCTTTTCGCTCCGCGACTCATCCGAACTTTATTTATTACCTAAAAATGCAAAATTAATTAATAAAAATATTTATTCTTGAAAACAATGAAAATACAGAATATGGGGTAAAATGTAGAATTAATGCATAAAAGATGAGTTAAATTGCCAACAAAAAGGGATAAATATATACAATATTTGGCACTCATCAAATACCCCCAAACCTGAATTTTATTTGTCCTCAAGTAAAACAAAACTAAGGAAATCCTAACTATACCACTGTCGCTGGTCTCTCGAATGCATTTAGCGTATGCACTAAGCCTTTTAAACCACTAAGTGTCCCTAGTGGACGAGTTGAAGTCTCGTGAAGGTTTGCTTAGAACGTACCTACAAAGTTCTAGGTCAAAATATAAGCTCAGATTCCATCAAACGTGACATGTGCAAAACAGTTTAAGCTCACAGCAAAATGGAGATGTCAATCTAGCTATCGAAGGCACAATCCTAGCACTGATAACAAATAAAGACATGTGATAAGAGTGTAAAGTGTATCTACACATGTGTAAAGAAAGATCTGAAGTCATGACTACTAATCACCAAGAGATAGTTTCTCAGGCTAAGAACTGAGGTCGAAATCTAGCTAGCTGTCCGGACTTTACGAGAATTGTGAATGAGTTGGAGGTATTTCACAATTGCTCGCGTTGTACATCAATGGCATACACCCTCCTTGCTTACAACACAAAAACACAAAAGATGACTATTTACATGACTCTTATTTACATTGACAATTCTCTTTTTATTTTTATTTTTTTGGAACAAGAGAGGATGGAATTGAACAATACTTGATTTTTTTGGTATTTTTCTGATATTTTTTTTTTTTTTTTTTGAATATATACATCGTTTTTTTTTTTTTTTTTTTTTTTTTTTTTTTTTTTTTTTTTTTTTTTTTTGACAAGCAACTACTTTTGATACATAACAAAAAGAAACAAAAGATTACATGACACTTTGCAAGAGGTAGCCCTTTTGATGCACCCAGTTAAATTCGATGGTTGTCTTTCTTAATGTAACCTCCATCTTCTATCCCAACCAACCAAAGAACAAGCTAGTCCAGTTTCGTTCAGTATTCTAAAGTGATTGGCAATCGTAACTTCCTATCCAACACCTTGAAGATCGAGGCCAAACATGTATTGGTAGATCGTGCGCGTGCAAATTTCTTATCACTATGTGAATTGTGCTAGAATCAGGGTGCCTAAATATCTAGACTAAGACTCCTAATAAAAATACATATTTGCACAAGAGTCAACATTTCAAGGTAAATGAGCTCCATTTTTATGATTTTTTTCAATTTTTTAATTTTTTTTTTGAATTTTGATTTTTTAATTTTTTTGGAATTTTTCAATTTTTTCAAAAAGATGGAGTTTTGTTTTCAATTATAGCAAATTATCATGGCATCTACTCTATACCCCCAAACCTAAACTAAACATTGTCCTCAATGTTTCAAAATATGGAAAGAATTATAAAACAATATATGAAGAGGAACATGCTGAGTAGAGTAAAAGGAGAGAGAATACCCGATTTCGGCGAAAGCAGAATTAAAACTCCGTTATTCAAGGCAAAAAAAAATCCAACATATTAGCAGTCACAATGGATGAGCACAAAATATATACAAAAGGAAATTTTACTAACACATTATCTACAAGAAAATTTTGGTTTTTTTAATGGGATTGGACTTTTTGGGAAATTTTGGTTTTGTTGGGAAAAAGACAAATTTTGGTTTTGATGGGAAACATTTGGAAAACTGTTTGGTTATTTAGGGAAAGAGTGGACCAGTTTAGTCCACATAGACTGGGTCCTCCAGGTCGGTTGTTTCAATGTCGGGTGGAAATGGCTCAAGGAATGGCTTTAATCTCTGCCCGTTGACTTTGAAAACGTTCTTGTTGGAGACATCCTCCAGGTCTACAGCTCCATGAGGATAAACTGTGCGTACTAGGTACGGACCCTTCCATCTGGAACGCAGTTTTCCTGGAAAAAGATGTAATCGGGAGTCATACAGCAAGACTTTCTGACCAGGAGTGAAGGATTTGCGTAGAATACGCTTGTCATGAAATATCTTCATCTTTTGCTTGTACATCTTGGCACTGTCATAAGCCTCATTTCTCAATTCTTCCAACTCGTTGAGTTGAAGTTTCCGTTGAATTCCAGCTTCGTCCAGAGAGAAGTTCAGCTCTTTGATTGCCCAGTAGGCACGATGTTCTAATTCCACAGGTAGATGGCACGGCTTTCCATACACTAGACGATAGGGGGACATGCCAATTGGTGTCTTATAAGCTGTTCTGTAGGCCCATAAAGCATCATTCAATCTCAATGACCAATCTTTCCTGGACGGGTTGACCGTCTTCTCCAGAATGTGCTTAATTTCCCTATTAGACACTTCCACTTGTCCACTAGTCTGAGGGTGGTACGGAGTAGCAACCTTGTGAGTTATGCCATACTTGCGTACTAAAGACTCAAAGTACTTGTTACGAAAATGTGAACCGCCGTCACTGATGATAGCTCTAGGGGTACCAAAACGTGAAAATGTTCTCCTTTAGAAATGAAAGTACCACCTTGTGGTCATTTGTTCTGGTTGCTATGGCTTCTACCCACTTAGAAACGTAATCAACTGCGACTAGGATGTACAACTTGCTGTCAGATATGGGAAATGGACCCATGAAGTCTATCCCCCAAACATCAAAAATCTCCACAATCAAAATGGGGTTCAATGGCATCATGTTTCTCCTCGAAATGCTTCCTAGCTTTTGACAGCGTTCACAAGCAACACAATAATCATGGCAATCCTTGAACAATGATGGCCAATAGAATCCACATGCAAGATCTTTGCAGCGGTTTCTTGGCATGAAATGGCCTCCACATGCTTGGTCATGACAGAAAGATATCACATCTTTCTGTTCAGTGTTGGGGAACATCTCCTAATGATTTGGTCTGGACAGTACTTAAACAAATATGGGTCATCCCAAAGGAAATGTTTGACTTCAGCCAGGAATTTAGAGCGGTCTTGTCTTGACCAACGTGAGGGCATCCTACCTGTAGCGAGGTAGTTAACAATATCAGCAAACCAAGGAAGGTCTGAGATAGACATCAGCTGTTCATCTGGGAATGATTCTCTAATCAGCTCAGATTCATCAATAGACTCTAAAGTTAATCTAGACAATGATCAGCAACCACATTCTCACAACCTTTCTTATCACGGATTTCGAGATCGAATTCCTGTAATAAGAGTATCCATCGAATAAGGCGGCTTTAGCATCCTTCTTGGAAAGAAGAATACTTCACAGCCGCATGGTCTGTGTATATGATGATCTTAGACCCTATCAGATAAGATCTAAACTTGTCTAATGCGAAAACGACGGCAAGCAATTCCTTCTCGGTAGTGATAATTGAGTTGGGCATCATTAAGGGTTTTGCTAGCATAGTATATCACATATGGTAGTTTATCAACTCGCGTCCTAAAACAGCACCAACAGCATAATCAGAGGCATCACACATAAGTCGAACGGAAGCTTCCAATCGGGTGGTCGGACTATAGGAGCGGTGGTGAGAAGGGTTTTAATTCCTCCCATGCCTTCACACAAGCAGCATTGAAATTGAAGGCAAACATCTTTGGAGAGAAGACTGCACAGAGGTCTGGAGATTTTGCTGAAATCTTTGATGATAATCGCCGGGAAAAACCAGCATGACCTAGAAATGATCTGATCTCCTTCACAGAGAGGTTGGTGGTAGATGTTGGATGAGGTCAACTTTAGCTTTATCCACTTCAATTCCTTTTTTGAGATGATGTGTCCCTAGAACTATTCTGAATTCACCATAAAATGGCATTTTTCCCAATTTAGAACAAGGTTTTTTTTTACATCTGGATATCACGAGGGCAAGATGCTTCAAACATTCGTCAACGAGGAACCAAAAACAGAGAATCATCCATAAAGATCTCGAGAAAACTATCTCATGTCAGAAAAATGTCATCATGCAACGCTGAAAAGTAGCAGGTGCATAACCAACCCGAAGGGCATACGTCTATAAGCAAACGTCCCAAATGGACACGTGAATGTAGTTTTTTCCTGATCTTCCGGAGCAATGTGAATTTGGTTATAACCGAAAAGCCATCTAGAAAACAGTAGTGACTGTGTCCAGACACACGTTCTAGCATTTGGTCAATGAAAGGGAGCGGGAAGTGATCCTTCCTTGTTACTTGTTCAACTTCCTGTAGTCGATGCATACTCGCCATCCTGTGGTTGTACGAGTAGGGACTAATTCATTCTTGTCGTTCTGAACAACAGTAATGCCTGACTTCTTAGGCACAACTTGAATGGGACTAACCCATTTGCTATCGGGAATTGGGTATATGATACCCGCATCAAGTAGTTTCAGGATCTCTCCTTTGACTACATCTCTCATGTTAGGATTAAGTCTCCTTTGCATTTCCCTAGATGGTTTGGCATTCTCTTCAAGGTTAATGTGGTGCATGCAAATGGTGGGACTAATTCCTTTGAGATCTGAGATGGTCCATCCTAAGGCCTCTTTGTGTTCCTTAAGTACTTCTAAAAGCTTACTTTCCTGTTCCGTGTCTAAACATGAAGAAATAATGACAGGTAAAGTATCAGAAGAACCTAGGAATGCGTACTTCAACGTACTAGGCAATGGTTTCAATTCAAGCTTGGGTGGCTCAACAATGGATGGAATAAGCTTGGAATCAGAGAATAGGGGTTGTTCCACTTCATATTTCCTTTCAGTGACGTCCATTTGAGGTACAGATTCGAGCAGAGATAGGACGTCACTACAGTATGCATCATCATAGAAATCAGGGTTAAGTTCTCCATACATGCTTGAAAGGGGTCGACGGATAGAATGTTAGTCAACGAATCTTGCATCAATCCTTCAATCATATTAACTTCATGCACATCATCATCATCAAGATTCACAGGTTGTTGACTAATATCGAACACATTCAATTCTACCGTCATGTTACCAAAAGACAGTTTAACACTCCATTCCGACAGTTGATGATCGCGTTGGACGTAGCCAAGAAAGGACGTCCTAAGATGACAGGAATGTGACAGTCTGGGTTTTGTACAGGTTGAGTGTCTAAGACAATGAAGTCTACGGGAAAATAGAATTTGTCACCTGATCAAAACATCTTCCACCACTCCACGAGGAATCTTGACAGATCGGTCTGCCAGCTGTAGAGTGATAGATGTTGGTTTCAACTCCCCAAGACCTAACTGCTCATAAACAGAATATGGCAGTAGGTTAACACTTGCACCTAGGTCTAATAACGCTTTATTGACCGTGTGTTCTCCTATAGTGCAAGAAATTGTTGGACATCCTGGATCCCTAAACTTGGGTGGAGTTTTGTTCAGAATGATGGAACTCACTTGCTCAGCCAAGAAAGCACGTTTTGCACATTGAGCTTGCCTTTTGAATGCACAAGTCTTTGAGGAATTTGGCGTAAGCAGGGATTTGCTTGATTGCTTCAAGAAAAGGAATGTTGATGTTGACTCTCTTGAACAGATCTAACATCTCATTGTAATGGGTACTTTTCTGTTGATAGATCAATCTTTGAGGAAATGGGGCAACGGAAGATGAGTTGGCAAAGGGACATTCACAGCAGTAGAATTGTCAGATTTTCAACTTGCTCAGATTCTTTGGTTTTCTGGGGTTGTGGAGACAGTGTGGAATTTGTATCAGAATTCATTAGGTTCGCCCACGTTGTTCTCGATGACTTTACCACTTCGGAGGGTGGTAATGGCATGGATTTGATCGGGTGAGTTTCATGCAGGATGTTGCCTGTTTGAAATATCCTCTTTGGATTTTGTTGGGGTTGGCTCGGAAGTTTACCCTTTTCTCTCTCACATATTTGATCCATCTTTTGATCTAGATTTTTCTGACTTTGCATCAAACTCTGGAACATTTCCTCTAAGGTGGACAATCTCTTGTCGGTATTGTGTTGAGGATATGATTGTTGTTGAGAGTTTGATTGTTGTTGAGGGTTTCTCGGGTGTTGATAACCTTGATTGTTCTGATATCCCTGATTGTTTTGATAGCTCTGATTGGGTTGAGATGGTCCTCCTTGAGTGGGTCCTTTTGACCATGAAAAGTTAGGGTGGTTTCTCCATCCTGGATTGTAGGTCTGTGAATAAGGGTTATGCTCTGGTTTCTGAAACATGGCATGTGCCTGTTCAAGCCTAGACTCCTGGACTGCAAGCAAATCTGGACAATTTTGGAATTGATGGTTGGGGTCGTTACAAGCAGCACAAACAGATGAAGCGACATGTTCTCGGAGAGTAGTGGTGGAAGGTTTTGAATTTTTATGTAGTTCTAACTCTTCTAATCTCCTAACTATTGATGCCATGTTTGCTCTACCCTCAAAATCCGCTTCAATCCTAAAAGCCTTTGCTTCGGATGTAGTCTTTCTGGTTTCACGGATGGATTCCCACTGTTGCGTCTTTTCAGCTACTTCAATCAAGAAGTCCCAAGACGCGTCAGCAGTTTTATCTACGAATAGACCATTACACATCGACTCAACCGTTGTTCGGGTGGACACATCTAGACCTTCATACAAAATTTGCACAAGTCTCCATTTTTCAAAACCATGATGGGGACATTGGAGCAATAATTCATTGAATCTCTCCAGGTATCTAGCTAAGGTCTCACCTTCTAATTGCACAAAGCTATTCAGACTTTGACGAATTGTCGCAGTCTTGTGGTTCGGGAAAAACTTTTTGAAAAACTCCTTTGTGAGGTCATCCCATGTCATGATGGATTGAGGCTGTAAAGCATAGAGCCAGGCCTTTGCCTTATCTTTCAGGGAAAAGGAAAAAGCCTTAACTTCAGGGTTTCGTCGGTCATTTGAGTGAAACGCAGAGTTCCACAAATTTCCTCGAATTCTCTCACGTGGTGGTACGGGTTTTCATTCTCAACACCTCTAAAAATAGGAAGCATCTGTATTGTGCTAGATTTCAGCTCATAATGGCCATTAGCCTCGGGCAGCAAAATACAGAAGGTTGACTGGCTCTAGTTGGGTACATATAATCCTTGAGGGTACGTGGTTCTCCCATTGTTTCTGGTTGATCTGGACTGTCTCCCTCAGAACTTAGAATTTCGATAGGTTCGTCTGGGTTAATTCTAACAAGTCTGTTTGTCTGGTCTCTGTAGGTCACAATCATGTCCTAGTAGGTACCTTAACTAACATGTTGGTCAGACAGAGCAATCGGAAACAATTTGGCCCACAGGGTTATGAAGATTTGGTTTTGAATGGGTTTTGGTTTAAAGAAGGGTTTTGTTTTTGGTTTAAAAATTTTGGTTTGTTTTTGAAAATTTTTGAACTAAACCTAGCATAAATTATCACAACTCATAAAAGAAAATAAAAACAATAATAATAATTAAACAAACCCATAAAAGAAAAAAGAAAAAAAAAGAAAAATAAAGAAAAAAAAAAAAATTATTACAATCCCAAATATAAAAAAAAAAAAGAAAAAGAAAATAAAAATTATTACAATCCCAAAATAAATAATTAAATAAATTATTACAAGCCCAAATTTGAATTTAAATGAGGCCCAAGTGGGTTAACTCATGGGTTAGGCTTACTTGTTTTTTGGAGGGAAGCCCAAAAATAGGCTTTTGGTCCCCTTTTAGTTGCACAGCCCAGTTGGGCTTTAGGATCGTCCTAAGCAGCTCACGTCCAAGCCCAGCAGCAGCAAGTGTAGCAGAGCCCAGCAGAAGCAGCAACGGAGCCCAGCTGAAATTGCAAGCCCAAGAGAAGAAGTTGCACAAGCCCAGCAGAAGTTGAGGTTACTGAGCCCAGCTCAGTTGGTACAAGCCCAGCGCAGAGATTGTTGCACAAGCCCAGCGCAGAGATTGTTGCACAAGCCCAGCAGCAGAGGTTGGCAGCAGGCCTGGCAGCAGTTGGCAGCAGGCCTGGCAGCAGTTGGCAGCAAGCTTGGCAAGTGCAACAGCTTGGCAGCAACAGCACCAGCAGATCAGCAGCAGCAGTTGGCAGCAGTTGCAAGTTGGCAGCACCTGCAGCAGCAGAAAGTTGGCAACAGCAGACTTGGCAGCAGCAGCTCTACACCAGCAGCAGCAGCAGCAGCAGCTGCAGCAGCTTCACAGCAGAGTCACCAACACTTGCACACCAACAGCAGACCTTGAAAACTTCACAGATAAGGCAGCCAGCTCCCCGGCAGCGGCGCCAAAGACTTGTTGTGATTTTGAGATGCACACAAAACGCTTGCAAGTATACAAGGTCAAGATTTATAATATAATGATGAGTAGGGGTTTGTCCACAGGGAGAGGAGCATATAAGAAGTTTTCCTAGCTAAGGTGTGTAATGAGCTAAGGGCAGGCAAGGTTTCAGGCAGAAAAATAAGAACACAAGGTAAAGCAATAGAGAAGCAGGCTAAGAACCAAAGCAGGGTAAAGCAATACAGAAGCAGTTAAGAAAGGCAACAAACAACCAAGGCTTGGCAGCCAAGGGCAAGAGGCAGGATTGTGCACTGACTTCAGTGCACAGTAGCTACAAGATGCAGGGAAATAAAAAGCAAGAAAAGTAACAGGTGATACAAGCATACAGGACTGAAATTAAAAGTGACTGAAAGAGTAGTGGTGGTAAGCCAAGGCATATGATCCACCTTGTATCCTAATCAAGTGACATGGTCTAGGTTAAGTTCATTCCTAAGCATACAACTAGAAATGGAAGAACACCAACTTGCTCACAAGTCTACCCCTAGCATTGGCTGTCTTTTGACAGTACAGCCAATCACAGGCTCTATGAACATTGACATCTCTCATTTGCACAATCAAAGCATAGCAACAGGAAGTAACTATCCTAGCTCATTCACACTTGACAGTGCACAAGGCTTCACTGAGCCTTGGCCTGAGGCTGATTAGCTCATGCTAACCATGAAGTGGCAACATACATACACTAACATAGATAATTCATACATAACTAGCAACATATCAGATAACTCAACACATAAGCAACTTGCAACTGTTAACTGAGAAAAACACTGAAATTTGAAGTTCATAAAATTTTAGCAAATTCTCTACTGGCTAGTCCAGAGAGGTCTATAGTGTCTTCCTAATGCTTCCCCCAACACCAATTTATACTCATTACACAAAATTAGCTTTTCCCCCAATTTTCCCCAAAGTCAGTAAAATTAGGTTTTGCCAATTACCTACTGTTGATGAAATTCTCGCTCCATCTCGTCGACCCATCCTTCTATTTCTCTTCCTGAGTCATCTCCCGCTCCAATTGCTGCTCTAACATCAACTTATATCTTCAATTTCTCACCTAGGGTTTCAGTCGGCAGAGATGAGAAATTGAGGAGATTAGTTGATGTAAAACGTGATAGTGATGATGGGTATAGGTAGAGTGATTTGGGGAGAAAATAGTGGAGTGATTTGGGGTGAGGTGGTGGTGATGGAGACGGACATGGTGGTGGTACGGGGCATGGCGGTTCTGCAGAGGGGGTGATGGAGGAGATGGTTCGAAGGAGAAAGGGAAGGGTGTGTTTGTTTGAGGTGTAGGTGCTCGGTCGCTAGGGTGTGAGGCGAGTGTATCGAGTTTGATGATATGCGACGCTGAGCCGTGGGATAGGGAGATGAAAGATCAATCGGACGGTGAGATGAAGTGAAGCTTGTAGCGACCGCTGGATTATATAATACAACAAAATCAACGACGCCAGATGGAGTTAGGTGTTGTAGTGTAAGGCGGAGATATCAAACGTTGATGAACAGCAAGGGAGCGACCGTTGGATTCAACAACCATCTAATCTGAAGGCTTGGAATTTCAGCGCTGTGGTGCTTGGCAGAGACTTCAGATTTTGATGCTCTATGAAGGAGCGACCATCGGATGCTTCTGGGAACTGATCTGACGGCTGAGAACGGAGGCGCTTTTGTGTGTAGAAAATGAGGTTGTGCGCACCATTCTTCGCGGCTTCCTTGCGTAATTTCTCCCGGCTTTTCACTACTTTTCTGCTCTTTTCGCTCCGCGACTCATCCGAACTTTATTTATTACCTAAAAATGCAAAATTAATTAATAAAAATATTTATTCTTGAAAACAATGAAAATACAGAATATGGGGTAAAATGTAGAATTAATGCATAAAAGATGAGTTAAATTGCCAACAAAAAGGGATAAATATATACAATATTTGGCACTCATCAATGTGCTTGGTTCTTGAATGCTCAACAGGATTCTCAGTTATGCGAATCGCACTGGAGTTATCACAAAAGATCTTCATTATTCCTGAGTCAATTCCATAGTCAGCAAGCATTTGTTTCATCCATAGAATCTAAGTGCAACATGAACCTGTAGCAATATACTCTGCTTCACATGTTGAGAGAGATTGTGAATATTGTTTCTTGCTATGCCAAGCAACAAGATTCATTCCTACATAGTATAAACCCCATGATGTACTTTTTCTATCTTCCACGCATCCAGCCCAATCAACATCTGAATAGGCAGTAAGATCAGTGTTAGTATCCAAATTGTAAGAAAGACCATATCAGGCAGTGATTAATGTAGAGTATGATCCTCTTTGCAGCTACAAGATGAGACTCTTTCGGATTTGCCTGGAACCTAGCAAATCAGCCAAAAATAAATGCAATATGAGGCCTTGTGGCTGTGAGATATAGAAGACTTCCAATGATAGATCGATAGAGTTTTTGATCCATATTTATACCTTTCTCATCTCGATTAAGTTTACCCGTGGTTGGCATATGAGCCATTTTTGGAGTTAACTTATCAAGGTCGAATCTTGAAACAAGATTTTTGGCATATTTTTCTTGAGAAAAATAAATTCCATCCTTGTGTTGTTGAATTTGTAAACCCAAAAAGAATTTTAATTCACCAACATTGCTCATTTCAAACTCCTTACCAAGAGAGACTTGAAAATATTTTGCAAGTTTCTCAGATGTTAATCCGTAGATGATATCATCTACATAAAATTAAGCAATCACAACATATTTTCCACTCCACTTGGTAAACAAGGTTTTATCAGCTCCGCCTCTCGAAAAACCTTTTCTAAGAAGAGAAGTAGTTAGTTTTTCGAACCAGGCTCGAGGTGTTTGTTTTAATCCATACAATGCCTTATTGAGTTTAAGGACATGATCAGGAAAATTAGGGTTTTCGAATCACTTAGGTTGAGCGACATATACCTCTTCCTTTAAATTCCCATTTAGGAAAGCGAATTTTATGTCCATTTGAAACAACTTAACCTTAAGAAAACAAGAATGAGCTAATAACAACCGAGTGGACTCGAGGCGTTCCACAGGAGCAAAGGTTTCATCAAAATTGATTCCTTCAATCTGTGAATATCCTTGAGCGACAAGTCTAGCTTTGTTTCGAACAATGGTGCCAAACTCATCAGACTTGTTCTTGAATATCCATTTGGTTCCAACAATATTGATATTGGGTGGACAAGGTACGAGTTCCCGCACGTCTTTTCTTTGAAATTGATTTAACTCTTAATGCATAACATTCACCCAATGGGGATCTCTAAGAGCTTCATAAATATTTCTAGGGTCTACTTGCGACAGATAACAACCAAAATTGCAAATATTTCGAAGTTGACCTCTCGTCTTAGAAGTAGATTCCCTTCCCCCAATGATATTGTTGGTATCATGATTCCTTTGAACCCAAAGATGTCGTGGAGGGACACGTTCTTGTTCAACATGAATATCTTGGCTAGAGATTTTCTCCTCATCACTAGAAACTTCCGGATCAGCAACCGTTGGAACAACTTCTACTGATTCTGACGTTTCTTTGACTTTCTCAATTGTCTCGATAGGAGGCAATTCAGCAGGAGAGTCATTATAATGAAAATTACTTAAATCATCAATAATAACATTTGAAGATTCCATTATGACTTGGGTTATGAGATTAAAAACTCAAAAACCACGTCTGTCAGATGCATATCCAAGAAAAATACCGTCATTGCTTTTTGAATCAAATTTCCCTTTTTGTTCACGGTCCTTTAGAATGTAGCACTTGCTGTCGAACACTCTAAGATAGTGTAAGTTGGGTTTCTTACGTACCACAACTTATAAGGAGTGTTTAAGGTCTTTGACCGTAGATAAACACGATTGATCAAGTAGCAAGCCGTAAAGACCGCCTCACCCCAAAACCTTAACGGTAAGTTTTTTTTATGGAGCATTACCCTTGCCATTTACTGAATGTTTTTATTCTTCCTTTCTGCAACTCCGTTTTCTTGTGGATTAATAGGTGGTGAGTATTGTTGAATAATTCCCAGAGAATCACAATATTCAAATACTTTGGTGTCTTTGAATTCAGTGCCACAGTCGCTTCTAATTTTCTTTAGTTTGCGACCTTGTTCATTCTGGATTCTGTTCACAATAATCTTGAATTCACTTATAGTTTCATTCTTGTGAGAAAGAAAAACCACCCAAGTGAATCTGGTGTAATCATCCACCATAACCAAAGCATATTTCTTCCCAGCCACAGTAAACTGTTGAATTGGGCCGAAGAGATCCATATGAATTAAACCAACTGGAGGTTTGGTGAGAATATCTCAAGATGATTTGTGTGGAACTTTCGTTTTGTTTACGCTTTTGACAAGCACCACATACACCTTCAACCTTGCCATTTATTTTGGGAACGCCTCTAACAAGTTCTTTGTTAATGATCTTAGTTAGGAGATGATAATTGATGTGACCAAAATGCTCATGCCAAAGATGTGTAGATTCCACCTTAGTCAAATTGCAACAATTGTTGAACGGAGTATCAAAAAGATAGCAGTTATTTTTTCTACATGAACCTTTAAACACCACTTTTCTAGATGTATCGATAATGTCACATCCATTGGCATTGAAGACAACCTTATGGCCTTTGTCGCAAATTTGGCTAATAGAAAGGAGATTAGCAGTCATACCTTTAACGAATATGACATCATGTATTTCAGGAACACCGGGTAATTTGATCGTCCCCTTCATACTTATGTAGCAGCAACTTCCATCCCCAAATGTTACCGGTCCACCATCAAAGTCGCTTATGTTGATAAACCACGAGAGGTCTCCTGTCATGTTCCTGCTACATCCGCTATCAAGGAACCATTGAAAGGGTGATGTTGAATTTAGAGAAAAATCTCTCATGCTAGTACTACCAAACACGTTAGGCTTTCCTATAGATTGTCTTTTAAGAGAGGACACAACTTGTAAAGCTTTCTTATGAAGATCACTCGCAACTTTTAATGTTGAAAGTGATTACAAGAACTACAAATCAAACAAGTACCAACATCATTAATCTTGTTCGAAGAATTCTGAGCACGAACAGGTTTCACAAAGCCTAGGCCTTGTTTATCGTCTGACTTACGGCAATTCTTTAACAAAGAATTAGAGGAGTGAATCGAACTCAGTGAAGATGATTTTACCGATTTCAAATCCTTAAGTTTTGCAATTTTTGCAACAAGATCAGAGTTGATCTGGATTTGCTCATCTAACTTCTTTTGGAGATTATCCACCTCTTCAGAGCATTCTTGAACCTCAGATTTTTTGATTCGACAATCTCAATCAAGACCTTCAATATTATTCTTATCAAGTGATGTTTCTTAATACAAAATTAAATTGAGGAGGTTATTTAAATAAGGATTCTCAACCTTAGCAATGGTTGGAAGAACATGCTTGATATTGAGTTTATCCTTTTCTGGTGAAGCGTTTTTTGAGACGATATTGTCCATTATCATATCACTACAAACACAGACTTATAAGGTCTTTAATATGTTTGCCTGCTCTGACACCAATTGAAAATGCTGGGGTCTGACAACCACACCAACAATTCGTTTGGAAATCTGAGAGGACTTACTCCAATATACTTTCTAGAGAATCAACTAGACAGTCAGACTCAATCTAGAGTAAAGTATATCAAAGAATTTAATATCTTTAAATCTTAATTCAATCTGCAATCAGCAAATAGAATTCTGCGAGCCCGATTGAATAAGAGGAGTAACTTGAACGGAACCAAAGACCAATGTTCAAGTGTCAATCAATGTAAATCAAAAACAAAAGGTTGGATATTCTAATTGATTAATATTAATGCACAACCTGTGATATTTCAATTATATAACACAATATAAAGCGGAAAAAATAACACAGACACCAGAGTTTTTTTTAACAAGGAAACCGCAAATGCAGAAAAACCCCGGGACCTAGTCCAGTTTGAACACCTCACTGTATTAAGCCGCTACAGACACTAGCCTACTACCAATTAACTTCGGACTGTACTGTAGTGGAACCCTAATCAATGTCACACTGATTCAAGGTACAGTTGACCTCCTTACGTCTCTGATCCCAGGAAGGTACTACGCACTTGATTACCTTAGCTGATCTCACCCATAACCAAGAGTTGCTACGACCCAAAGTCGAAGACTTGATAAACAAATCTATCTCACACAGAAAAGTCTATAGGATTGAATAAATCTGTATCCCACAGAAATACCCAAGAGTTTTTGTCCGTCTTTTGATAAATCAGGGTGAACAGGAACCAATTGATAAACTAGACTTATATTCCCGAAGAAAAACCTAGTATTATCAATGACCTCACAATAATCTTAATCGACTAGCGAAACAAGATATTATGGAATCACAAATGATGAGACGAAGATGTTTGTGACTACTTTTCTATCTTGCCTATCGGAGAAATAAATCTCAAGCCAATTTTACCATTGTACTCGTACAATAGAAACAGCAAGATCAGATCACACAACTACAAGAGAAGTAGTATTGGTCTGGATTCACAATCCCAACGAAGTCTCCAAGTCGTTAACCTACAGGGTCTCGAGAAGAAACCTAAGGTTAAAGGAGAATCGACTCTAGCAATACAACTAGTATCACACAAGAGGTGTGGGGATTAGGTTTCCCAGTTGTTAGAGTTCTCCTTTATATAGTTTTCAAATCAGAGTTGGCAATCCAAGTTACCTTGGTAACAAAGCATTCAGTAATCACCGTTAGATGTAAAACCTGATTCAACCAAGCTAATATATTTCAACCGTTATATGGAACTTAGCTTGTTACACACAAATGAAATGTACCCTCATTTAGGTTTAGGTAACCGTAACCAAACGTGTACACTCATGTTGGCTCAACAATGGTCAACAGAAGTTAGCCATATGGTTACTCTCATATTAACCTTAGTCATCTTAACTATAACTAGTTCAAATGATTCAAATGAAACTAGTTAAAGAGTTGTTCAATAGCATAGAAGACACAATTGAAACCAAATCGGTTTGATTCACTTGAATCAATCATGAACATTATAGCCACGGTTTGCAAAGATTGCATTCCTTCAAATTTAAATGTTTAAGTTCATGAACAGATCGATTTGACGAAATAACCAGTTTAAGTATGCGTACGGGTATGCGTACTTAAGCAACCAGATTTGAGTTTGTTAAGTTTCCAAACTCAGCAAAAATTCTCGGTTCGAAAACTTCCGCTAGTATGCGTACGGCTATGCATACTTAAGGTGACTAGTTTAGGAGTTTGTAATTCCCAAACTCAGCAGATATTTTCGGTTCTAAAACTCCCTCCAGTATGCGTACGGGTATGCATACTTAAGATGACTAGTTTAGGAGTTTGTAATTCCTAAACACAACAGATATTTTCGGGTCGAAAACTTCTACTAGTATGCGTACGGGTACGCATAATTATGTTGTCTCCTTCACCAATTTTGTATACACACATATGCATACACTTGGTTCCCGGTTTATGGATTTATATACTAATGTGTGAACACACTATATATGCTTATATCCAAAGATGGTTATATCATCGACTCTTAATTTCAATCATTGAAACTTTCTTAGAAGACGTTATATAGTTGTTGTTCACAAACTATTTTTTGTCAAAGAAATTTTCAATTTATTGAAATCATCATAATGAAACATTCCAAGGCTATACCAAATGATTATATCACACAAACCACATTAGATATAACTCAGCAATTTTCATATGATCTTATTCGTACTTTCTTCACGAATGTAAGATGAACATAGCTAAAGCGAAAGCTTCCCAACACATATTTAGAGAAATATATAAGCGAGATAACCTCATCTCGAAATCTCAAATGTGTATAATAGAAAACTATAAAGAACACGACTTATGTCTCAATATAGAAGATAGAGCAGAAATAGACTTTCCAAGTGATAGATGAGTTTAAGTCTCCACATACCTTTTGTTGATGAAGTTCCACAAGCTCCCCTTAGTATTTCTTCATCTTCAAATGATGAACACCGAGAGATCTAAGCTCAACTACACTATCAATGTCCTAGTCCGAGACATCTATAAATATGATAGAAATCAAGACTTATAGTTTTGATCACTAACATTGACAAACATGCTTGAGATAGCAACGTATGCGAGTTCGACCGAGCAATGCTCTAACAATTAGATCTATCCAATAACAACTACCAAATTAATTGTCAAAATTTTGCAATCAATACTTTTAATCACAAAGAATTGTATTGATGCCGATCTACTCAACTAATCAATCAAATATACCACAAGGATAAACCGATTATAGTTGGATCCTCTTTACCCGATATAAGTATTGTGCACACCAAAGACTATGAACCCAAATAAGAAATCTTCTTCGTCTTCAAATCTTCTTAGATCTTCAATAAACACCCGCACACAATCAACTTGAATCTCTTGTGATCAATCACACACAGAAAGAAGTCTGTTAACAATGGATTATCACAAGACGTCTTTAGATCTTCAAACAGTCTAAAAATCCTCGTCAAAACTTTGATCTAATTTGAATGAATTTATATCATAAGAGAAGATTCTCAAGCATAAAGAAACTAGGTGCAATCAAAGTTCAACAACTGTTAGTCAATCAAATCAATCGAAAACTAATAATAAACCGAAATTATCTAGTTTCCCACCAACGATACTAATAGAGATTCTCAATCCCAAAGAAGTCTTTAAACCGAGCGGTCCTAAGAGATTTCTCCTAATTAGGTTACTTTCCTCTCCGAATAGGCGGCTCCACCAGTAGCAACACAACTATGTAGTTTTGCTGGCTCTGAGGATTAGTTTGCTCGAAATGCAAACTTTGATATTTATAGACCAAGGAATTTCCAAAATCGAAAATATTCTCAAGATATGCAATATATTACCAAATTCGGTTTCCATAATTCCTGGAAATGCTTTGTCCAAATAATGACCGAAAATCTCCTAGAAAATCTCCAACTAGTAAATGCACATTACTAATTTTTATTTTCCAAATATAAAAACTAAAAACCTTAATTAAAAGATTCTCAATTTATTTTCGATCCGGGATTCTCCTTTATCTATTAAGGAATATCTTTGAACAATAAAAGATAAGCGTTACTACACATGTTCAAAGTATGTCGATATCTTTAGTTTGTAAGTCCTCTTTCATACTTACAATCTTGAAACCGATTTTCCACACTTCCAAATAAGTTTAGAATTGGTTCATCTGACTTCCAAGAACTATGTGATTGATTATCCTATCAAATAAAAAAACATGGGTTTCACGGTTCTACCAAAACAAGTTTCGGTTCTACCTCCATGTAGGTACTAGAATTAGTTACACTAGTTACCAAAACTTGGTTGACTAGGTACTAGGATTGGTTCCCACATAACTAGAAACTTGATGCACCTCTTACAAGGATCGATTCCCCTCTTGTGATCGGTTTCACCTCTTACTAGGATCGGCTCCCCTTTTCTTAGAGTTGGTCATACCAATAACACTTAAATCGATCATATCATCTCAGGTGATTACTTAAGATCGGTTTCACTAATAAAAGTCATACTAATACAAAAGTCAGGCCTTGTTAATAGTTTTACCAAGAACATAAGAAAGTCATGAGAGGGTATACTAATCACATATATTGGTAGTTCAAAAGATATGCAATGATCAACAATACCAATAAGCCTAGGGATTTCTATTTCGATTCACAAAACAAGTTTATGAATTTACTTCCTTTAAACGAATGTAAAACATTGTCTCCTAGGATGAAATCTTCACCTCATACCCATACATAATCACAATAGCATTCAAACGATTATGTCAATGTCTTATATACGAAGTTCAAAAGATAAGCGTTATACTTCGTATTGTATTCCTTAATACTACGTCTAACTAGGGTATAATCATTCGTAGCTTTGCAGTTTTGTTTTCAACATGCACAACTTGAAAGATACGTTAGGGAATGAAACAGTTCAAGTCAAATACTACTAACCTCAAGTGGAAGGATGATGTTGTCGTTGTAGATTTGTACTTCTTCACATTCTTCAAGTCTTCACGTAATACTTGTAATGTTTCATATCCTAATAATTTCAAGCTAACCTATACGAAGTTGAATCTAGTATATAATCAAGCGACTCTTTAAATGAGTTTTGATTCACTAAAATATGACAACCAAACTTGACATACCAACGCTTGGTGGGTTCAATCGAGCTATGCTCTAACAAAGAGATTTAGGTAATGACAAGGCACCTGGTCCAGATAGTTTTCCAATAATGTTCTTCCAGAAGTGTTGGAATTTCGTTAAGGGAGATATTATGAGTACGGTAAATGAGTTTTGCACAATAGGTACGATCAGTATTAAGCACAATTCTACCTTCAGCACTCTTGTTCTAAAAAAGGATTGCATTGAAACTATTAAAAACTGTAGACCTATCTATTTACTTACTAGTATTTACAATATTATTACAAAAGTTTGGCCACAAGACTTAAATTGGTTATGGATAAGCTTATATCTCCAGTGCAATATGCCTATATTGAAGGCAGACATATTATTGATGGTACCTTAATTACTAATGAACTTGTAGATTCTACACTGAGGTCTAGGAATCCGGGTATTGTTTGTAAAATTGATCTTGAGAAGGCTTTTGACATAATTAATTGGAGGTATCTAGAATTTGTATTAAATCAAATGGGTTTCAGTAGGAAATGGTGCAAATGGTTGAAATTCGGTTACCCTACTTCTTTCTTTGCGGTGTTGATAAATGGTTCTTCTTTTGGTTACTTCAATAGTTCAAGAGGTGTCAGACAAGGTTTCCCAGTATATCCTTTCTTATTTAATATTGCAATGGAAGGTTTCTCTAGATTCATGGATAGAGCCGCCAATCAAGGCATGTTCAGTGGTTTCTCGGTTTCACCTTCGAGTATCATTGTCAATCACCTACACTATGCAGATGATACTATATTTTTTGTAGATAATAATAAGGAGGAATTACATAATCTGTTTTCAGTCTTGCATTGTTTTGAGTTTATCGCTGGTTTAAAGGTAAACACATCTAAAACCAGACTCATTGTTGTTGGTGAGGTACCCGATTTATCTATTTGGGCTGAAGAATTTGGTTGTTCAACTGATAGCTTACCTTTTTTGTACCTGGGGATGCCACTTGGGGCCAAGTCTGGCTCAAAAAGTATTGGGCACCCAATCATAGAGAAGTTTGATGCGAGGTTATCAGTTTGGAGAAGAATTTCACTTTCTAAGGGAGGTAAACTTGCTCTTTTAAAGTGTATCTTATCCTCTTTACCAACTTATTTATTCTCATTATTCAAAGCTCCTATTTATGTTATTAAAATTCTTGAGAAGAAGATGTGCAACTTCTTGTGGGAATACAAAGAAGGTGCAAAGCTTTATCACTTAGTTAATTCGGACCTGGTGGGTGCTATTAAAGAAAGAGGAAGATTGGGTGTTTGCAATCTTAGGCTTATGAACATAGCCGTGTTAGAAAATGGAGTTGGAGATTTGGTGTCGAGGAGAAAAACTTTCGTACAAGATTATATTTGACAAATACGGGTCAGATTTCTCTTATTGGGTACTTGGTGCAGTCACACAAACATACGTCGTGTCTTAAAGATTCGAAAGTTGAATAATTTTCAGCTATTCTTACTGTAATTGGAGACACTCCTCCAGTTTTAGACGATTTATCAGACACAAGGAGATGGGCATTATACTCATCAGGCGTGTTCTCAGTTAAACCTCTTTACGCGAAATTAATAGAAGCAGATGGGGTAGATAACTTTCCATACCAATTTATTTGGAAGGAAGCTGTCCCGCTAAAAATAAATCTTTATGTTTGGAGTCTCATTCATGGAAATCTGAATACAAAAGACGTTTTACAATACAAAGGGATTGAGATTCGTAACTCCTGTGTGTTTTGTGGAGATGATCTGGAATCTCATGATCACTTGTTTTTGCACTGCAAGATCGCACATCGAGTTTGGTCAATGTTGTTTCCAAGTTCCTGTTACGCAAGGGTAATTCATAGAACTGTGATGATGTTAGCTCATTCTAGGGATACTACAACCTTTTCAACCAATGACAATTATATTTGGACCTTAATACCGGCTGCTATCTTATGGTCTTTGTGGAAGGAACGTAACAGTCGTTGTTTTGATAATAATCATAATTTCAAAACAGAATAGGACCCGGGGAATGAAGCTAAAACTTCTGTTATCCTTTGGGTTGTTGCTGCGGGAAGACGGGTACACCTGAATTTTGTTAGCGTTGTAGTTAGAGATGTTCGGTCAGTAACAACAATAACGAAAATAAGTTGAATAAGAACAAGAGATACTTAGCTTTATTTGCAGAAACTTGGTGGATGAATCACTTCGAGTAGCATGCGGAACAAAAATGATAGAGGCACGTATTGGATACGCTGACCTAAAGACAACATCGCCTGCTACTCCTCTAAACATAGAGATGCTATAGCTTCTTTGACGTGTTGCCTCCAGGATACAACTATCACTAGCATTCCTTCTTATAGCATACAAGAGAACGCCCTAAGAACTTGGAAGTGAAATACAACTCAGTGAAACCACCTTGTTTCACACAAAAAACTCATGGAGGAAAATGGATGAAGAAAACTTGTTTTCTCTTTTTCTCTCCCACTCTATTTTTCTACTAAAAGTAGAGGAATTTTAGTTGAGTTGTAACTCTCTCAATTTGAGAAAATAAATAAGCAAAACTTATTTGGGTCTACTTAGTCTTTTGAGAAAATAAATAAAGAAAGAAATAGTTTCCTTGTTTTCCTCCATCACTCTTCAAAAATAGGAGAGAAGTTAAGTTCATCTTATTCTACTTCTTAAAATGAATCGAAGACAGTTTACTTATAGAATTTTCAAACTTTATTAACAATGAAAATAGTCTATACATTATAAACAATAAAGAGAATCTCATGCATGTGTCCCCAAAAATAATGAGTAGATGTCTTTCTTATTTAGTGTTGTTATCGTTAAAAACAAGACACAGAATATTTCTAAGATAAGAATCTCAAAAGTGGTAATATTTTGTATGAAAAGTAGTGACATGTGATAGTATTTTTACAGTGGTTGTAGAAGTGGTAAGTAATGGTTCATTCAAGACTTGTGAAAACAGCCTCGAATAAAAAGTGTTGTGAGAATTATGGAGATACTGCGGCTAGGATTCCGCTATTTACCAATTCCAAAGTGATATTAATTATAATCATGCAATTTCAGACGTTCAGCTTGATTCTCAACTATTGCAAAAGTAGATTTTTAGAAACAACAAATGTTAATCCAAAGCATGAGACATCAAAACCCTAGACTAAGCATGTTCCATCAAAATAAAATACAATTGTTTAACAAAAATCATAAAATCTATTTTCAATCTAGGAAAATAATCATAAATAAAAATTGCACAAATTAAATAATTAAGAATTACCACTTTTTCATTGGAAAGATAGCTTCCTCCATCACCCCAAGGATTGCGTCTAGCTCATCATGATGGAAACACACTCAAAAGTTGATTTCATTTATGCTCAAAGATGGTTTACAAATGATGAAAATGTGAGAAAATTATTAAAGAAGTGATTTTCTTTTCTCTCCCAAAACTCCCTCCAAATGTGCTCTCTAGCTCTCTATTTATACACACAAATACACATCACTCAAATATAATCTTGTATAACTCCAAAATCTTCTTCTTTTTAATTAAAAATATCTTCAGGAATTTTTCCTTCTCTTTGTTCTATATATGTCTTTACTAAACCCATATCTTCTTTAATTCGCAGAATAAAATCCAAGATAAAATCTTTTAAGGATATCTTTCTTGTTTAATACAAGATAACTTCCTTTTTCTTCAAAACTTCATGTTTGTACGGCAAGAAGATATTCTTATCTTAAAGATAATAAATCCTTTATCGTTGAAACCAAATTTCCCGCCAATTTTTCTTTTCAAATCAAGGAAGAAGATGAAGCCCCCTTAACCAGTAATGGGGTGCGATTAACATGTGTCCTCCGGGTGCCTATACCAACTTTTCGAGCCGAATTTTTCAAAAATGTTTATTTTTCAAAAATACCTACAAACACATAAAACACCATAATAAGTAGAAAATCGAGTACCAACAATACTGAAAATTGAGGACAATTCGGTCACAAAAATGCGTCTATCATATACCCCCAAACTTATTATTTGCTAGTCCTTGAGCAAATCTAATCTAGAAAATAAAAAATGACTACACTTAGCACGTGCAGCAAGCCGTTAAACCGCTAGGTGGCCCTAGCGGCGGAGTGTTGTTTCCGGAGGGTTTACCAGAGGTGTACCCACAAAACCTTTACTCCGGACCCTATCTATCTACGCAAAACCTTGGAAGGAACTAAAGAATATCCTTGGTTGGCATACTCTCATTGACTACAGGAGGAAGTACCCTGATGCGAAATTCCAATTGTTGTACACGAGTTTGCACTCAAGCATACTAAAATTCATATAAGTGACAGAGCTTTACTGAGATAGTTTATGTACATCATAACCGGAGTCAACAAATCACATGGAAATATTAAGAAGATGGATGTAGAAAAAAACATAGATGGTTTTGATGTTGACTAAGGTGAACCTATCCTAATGGACTGAGATACCGGTCTGACTAATATCAACACAGCTGGCATATACAAGGGAACTAGCGGGTGATAATCCTAACTCTAGTTCAACACAACTGGCATATACAAGGGCTCCAGTGGTCGACTTTATTGAATTTATTCCGGTTGGTCTGATGGTCTGGTCTCATTTTTATTTTTATTTTATTTTTTTTTGCATCTCAGTCACTCTATTTCACTCAATCACTTAATAAGAAAATAAAAACAGAAGGTGAAAAGGATTCAATGATATATGGCGAAACTACCATGTTTTTTTTTAAAAATTATAACACCCGAGATCTGTGCTTTTATGAATAGACTCTTTAGATGTTTCCATCTAATCAGATTGGTTCCTCAACTCCTACAACCAAGATGCTTCCATCCACTTAGATTGGTTAGTGCCATCCTTAATAAACATAAATTTCTAGGCTCTGGAGTTTATTTATTGCAACTAAAAAGTTTCTCTCATACCCCAAACTTAAATCTAACATTGTCCTCAATGTTCTAAAGATAAAATTAAAAGCATGAATTAGGTGAAACTGTTACCACTTGAAGCAAAAGATTTAATGAAAGATGTTACCATGTTGCATGAGCATGGGTTACCTCCCAAGAAGTGCTAAGTTTAAAGTCTTCAACCAGACATCAGAAGGAATTAGTCACCTCGTAGAATCATAAAGCAGTAGGCGGAATAACTGTGGGTCATCTGTATCAAAAAGTGTTAACCACAAGAAAAAGAACCTGCAACAGACCAAGAAGTCACCTAACATACCCTTGTTTAAGACAACTACATCTAGTTGTGGTTCAGGTTCAGGCTCTATAAAAGGGTCTAAATAAAATATTTTCATGGGTTGCGTTTCCTCATAAGTTAGATACGAATGTTCAGGTTCTAGAGTCTGGAAAAACTCAAATAAAAACTTAGAAGCACATAATAATAACCTGAATAATTGAGGATCCTCTAAGTCAATCAGATTTGACTTACACAGTTGACCACAATAAGAATGGTGGTCTTCCTTAAACAAATATGTCGACCCTAATATCCTAAAGTAATTAGGTTTAGTCTCAAAACTTAATAATTGACACATCTGAAACTAATACGTTCCCGCAATTGGTTGAAAAATATTTGGTGGGAAAACAAAGTCAAACTGGGTATTATCGCCTGGGTAAACCACATCAACCATAGGATGGTTTTCTAACAACTGAACTTCTTCCTGGACATTATTAGGTTCGGGAGAGCTAGCATGAAGGTAATCTGGCACAATGGTTGAGGCACATATATCAAGTCCCAAGTGAGGGACCTTTGTAAGAGTTAAAGCATATGGATAATGATAATCACCTCCAAACTTAGAGTTTTTAGTGTCTCTAGAAAGACTAGTCACAACTTCCCTAATTTCTAGGTCATCATATTCCTGGAAATGGTCAATTGATTCTTCTAAGTTAGGTTCATCCTCACTCATCTCTACGAGTTCTTTGTCTAAGACTATTGTTTCTAAATCGCTAGACTCAAAATAAACTCGTTCCTCTAAACCTTCGTTGGCTTCGTGAAAAGGAAATGCTACATCGTCTAAAACAGGGATATTTCTAGTCAAATCCTCATCCTTTTGAATATGTGAATAATTAAAATTATTTGGATTTATACTATAATTAACATTATTTAGCATTTTCTGGGAGGCACCCACGCTCATGCTTACGGTAATATCCTCAAAATGATGATATTTTTGATAGTGGTAAATAAGGTTGTCGTTCACTCGGACTTTGTTGAATTGATTCTAGGCTTAAATATAAAAATACTAAAAATAAGAAATTATATACAAAATATGTCACGGGATGAAGAATTTACTGGAACTCGGGATTCCACTGCTTTTCATGTTCATGGGGTTCATAAATTAATCCTAGACATTTATAGCTCAAAACAAATGAAACAATAACTTTATTCTTTGCCAAAGTAGATTTCATAAAATATTAGTTGTAAGTTGTGAGCATGACGCATCAAAAGTAATTAAAACCAAGCATGCGACATCAAACAAAATAACAAATAATTAATAGAAATCATAAAACAATTAAATTCTATGCAAATAGTTATAAAAGAATTATTTTAATTACCACATGAACGAAACACAGCCTCCTCCGTCGTCCCAGTGATGGGTCTAGCTCTGCATGGTGAAAACACACTCAAAGGAATTTTTCATTGCTCAAAAAGGTGTTTACAAATGATGGAAAAGGTGAGAAATAATTAAAACCGGGTTTGTAACAATTATATTTGTTACGAACCAAACTGTTACAGAGAACGATAAATATGAAGTGTCGCTGGCACTGTAGCAATACGACTGTCTTCTGTGGTCTAATGTTCTTCGTGTTCTTCTTCACCAGCAGAACTAGTTCATCTCTGCAAATTGATTTTTCTCCATCTTCAACCCTCTGTTCGCTCCCCTCTCACTCCATCCCCTTATCTGACTCCAAACTCAGCTATAAATACACCACAGGACCATCAATCTCTCGAGTAAATACCAAAAAATATCGTATTAAAGTTTAGGAGATTTTATTATCCTTTCCTCTATTATACACGTCTGAGTTGTCCGAAACTTTTCAAACTTTCTCTGGATTGGATAGAAACAAATTTTCAGAGAATATATCCTCTTAAATCCCATGTAATATGCTCTTATAACTCAAGCGTAATCTGAGTTAATATTTGTTACCCTGTTTAACGCAACAACCATTCATGGGCAGATTTTATTCCTTGTTTTCCTTCCAAAAACACGTCATGTGACCTATTGATTAAGTGACAACATAATCGCAGCATAATATCCATGAAAATATCCCATAAATTTTTCCCAAAATCTCGTGCAGTGGTGATGAAATATTTCCCGCCGAAAATGATTTTCAAATGAAGAAGAAGGGGTGCCCCTTATCCAGAGTAGGGGCGCCTTTAACAGCAGAGGTGCCATGGGGTGGCCCTTATCCAAAATGAGGGCGCCTTTAGTACTTTTCCGGGGGGATGCCCCGAGCAACTTTTCGAGCCGAATTTTCCAAAAAATTTTATTTTCCAAAAAATTTTATTTCCCAAAAATACCTACAAACACATAAAATACCATAATAAGTACGAAATCGAGTACCAACGATACAGAACATTGAGGACAAATTAGACACAAAAATGTGTCTATCAAATACCCCGAAACTTATTTTTTGCTAGTCCTCGAGCAAAACTAGTCTAGAAAAATAAAATCCTAACTTGCTAGGTGGCCCTAGCGACCGAGTTAATCTCGGGAGGGTTTACCAGAGGTGTACCCACAAAACCTATACTCCAAACCCTAGCTATCTACGCAAAACCTTGGAAGGCACTAAAGAATCTCCTTGGTTGGCATACTCTCATTGACTATAGGAGGAAGTACCCTGATGCGAAATTCCAATTGTTCTACACGAGTTTGCACTCAGCATACTAAAATTCATATATAAGTGATAGAGCTCTACTCAGATAGTTTCTGGACATCATAACCGGAGTCAACCAATCACATGGAAAGATTAAGAACATGGATAAAGAGAAAAGTAGATGGTTTAAAGTGAATGGTGTTTCCCATATCTGTCTGAAGGCCTCTGCCAAGATGAACCTATCCTAATGGACTGAGATACCGGTATGACTAATATCAACACAACTGACATATACAAGGGGACCAGTGGTCGATAAACCTAACTCTAGGTCAACACAACTGGCATATACAAGGGCACCAGTGGTCGACTTTATTGAATATATTCCGGTTGGTCTGATGGTCTGGTCTCAATATATATATATATATTTATTTATTTTGGTATCTCAATCACCCTGATTCACCCTAGCAAAGGTAACAACTTGAATCGTGTGCCCCACCAAGTCACTTAAAAAAATAAAAATAAAAGGATTAGGATTCAACGAGATATGGCGAAACTACCATTTTTTTTTTACCTGAGCTCTGTGCTTTTATGAATAGACTCTTTAGATGTTTCCATCTAATCAGATTGCTTCCTCAACTCCTACAACCAAGATGTTCCCATCCACTTAGTTTGGTTAGTGCCAACCTTAATAAGCATAAATTTCTAGGATTTGGATTTTATTTATTGCAACTAAAAAGTTTCTCCCATACCCCGAAACTTAAATCTAACATTGTCCTCAATGTTCTAAAGATAAAATTAAAAGCATGAACAAGGAGAAACTGTTATAACTCGAAGCAAAAGAGTTAAGGAAAGATATTACCGTGTTGCATGAGATTGGGTTACCTCCCAAGAAATGCTAAGTTTAAAGTCTTCAGCCAGACATCGTAAGGAATTAATCACCTGATAGAATCATAAAGTAATAGCCGGAATAACTGTGGATCACCAAAAACAAATAGAGCTACCACAAGTAAAAGGAATCTGCAACATGCCAAGAAAATTTACAAATAAAGAACAACCTTGTCTAGTTTCCTGTTTAAGACAACTACATCTAGCTGTGGTTCAGGTTCTATAACAGGATCTAGATAAAATATTTCCATGGGTTACATTTCCTCATAAGTTAGATCCGAATGTTCAGGTTCTAGAGTCTCGAAAAACTAAAATACAAACTTAAAAGCACATAATAATAACCTGAATAATTGGGGATCCTCTAAGTCAATCAGATTTGATTCACACATCTGACCACAATGAGAGTGGTGGTGTTCCTTAAACAAATGTGTCGACCCTAATCTCCTAAAGTAATTAGGTTTAGTCTCAAAACTCAATAACTGACACATTTCAAATTCAAACGTTCCCACAATTGGAATAAAAGTTTTTGGTGGGAAAATAAAATCAATCTGGGTATCATAGCCTGGGTAAAACACATCAACCAGAGGATGGGTTTCTAACAACTGAACTTCTTCCTGGACATTATTAGGATCGTGAAAACGCGTATGAAGATAATCTTGTAAAATGGTTGAGGAACATATGTCAAGTCCCAAGTGAGGGACCTTTCTAAGAGTTAAAGCACATGAAGAATGATGATCACCCCCCAACTTAGAGTTTTCAGTGTCTCTAGAAAGACTAGTCACAACTTCCCTAATTTCTAGGTCATCAGATTCCTGGAAATGGTAAATTGATTCTTCTAAGTCAGGTTCATCGTCACTCATCTCTACGAGTTCATTTTCTTATAAGAGTAGAGTTTCCAAATTTCTAGACTCGAAAACAATATTCTCAGGATAAACTAATTCCTCTTAACCATCATTGGCTTCGTAATCAAAAGTAAGTACAACTACGTCTAAAACGGTATTACCTCTAGTCAAATTCCCGTCCTTTTGAATAGGTGGATAATAATTAAAATTATCGGGATTTGAACCAGAAATATCATTATCATTATCAAGCTCAATAGGAGTAACAAATTCCTGATCACCATGCCTAAATACTTCAGATTTTTCATCAACATTGTCCACATCATACTCATCATTATCATAACATGGAAATGGATGAACCTCATCTACACAAGGAGTGTCACCAATTCTAACCTCGATATCTTGATTATGCAAATAACTATCCTCATTTTCAAGAGTATTATTGGATGCACTATATTGGAAATTCAAGTCATTTCGAGCAATACTTTCGTTCGTCTCTAACTCAAGTCTACGTGTCGACTCGACTATCCTCTCAAGGGTATCTTCTAAAGAAAGCTCCCTAAGTGTTGGATCTAAGTTTTCACTTAACCTATTGAGGATATCTTCCAAAGAAGATTCAGTCGTTGCTGCAGTTCTTTCGTCCATAACTACGTTGTTCACCTCATCTAACTTGTATGTCGATTCAGCTAACTTACGTGATGACTCAGCTAAATTCCTGAGAGACTCTTCTAGAGAAGGAATAGGAACTGAAGGATCATAAAAAGGACTACTTTTCAATAGTTTGATTGTATCCTCTAAAGACGAAGAACTAGTATTATAATCTTCTTTCCCGTATGACCGATGCGCGTGTGTATAATAATTGGGTTCACCATGGTATGACCCAAAACCTTGAAAATGTTGGCGTACCCAACCACTATTCACACTATGATCATAAAAAGAGTAATTTCCATGTTGTTCAGTTGGATAATCATTGTATTGGCTATACCAATTCGACATTCTAACTGCACGGGAATTCTAAACAAGCACAAACAAGGCTGACTCAACCACAACAAGCCTATTTTATCTAGCAAACAAAAATCATGATGGCTCCACTTAGATTGTTTCTAGACTAGATTCTATTCTTTTGAAAAGGAATTCGTTACAATCTGAGCAAACCTCTCTAGAATCAATCCGAGTTAAAATAAGTTGAATACGGACGAGGGAAGCTGCGTGGAGATTTGATATCCAAGGCGGCGTATTCAACTCACAGAAACCATCATGAACTTCAAAGTATGCTCAAAAGAGTAACCAATATTTTTCGAACGACTTTCCTATTAAGCTCGTTACCCTATAGGTCTCGTTCTAGTCAAAATTTTAGGCTTAGCAATTCGCGTTTGGTTTCGTTTTCCTAAGGCGGGCAAGAAGAGAACGGCGATGAAATCTGAACCCTTATCTTGTATGGCCAGTCCTTGCCCTTTACTAGGAAATTAAAGCAGCCGTTTTCAATTCCTCAGTATATATGCAAACGAAGGAATACAGTAAACCCGCTGACAGGGGATTCGCGGGTGTTTAGATAAACTTACCTCCCGTTCCAGACGGGGTATGAACCGCTGAAGTCGACTCGGGACACGACTCCTATGTCATGTACGAACCCGAGGGGCCGAGGAGATATTGTAATCGTCGTCCTTCTCTGCAAACAATTTATATTTAAACTACCCTTCCGTAGGATTAAAAAAAAATCTCAAAATCCACAGTCCAAAGTCCAAAAATAAAGTGCAAAAGAAAAAGATAATCTAAAAAAAATAATTCTAAAAAAAATAAAAAAATGTCTCTCTCTCTCTCTCTTTTTTTTTAATTAATTTTTATTCTTCTTTTCTTTCGCTCCTTTCGCTTTGCTTTTACTCCAAATCTTTAAGTATTCACCAAAAGCTTTGGCAAATTTTTCTTTCGCTCCAAACTCCAAAATCTGTAAGTTAAAGACAAAAACCCAAAAACATAAAGAAGAACAAATAAAATAAAAATGAAAAGCAAATAAAAACCTTAAAAAAAAAAATCTAAAAACTCTAGCCTAAAGACAAGTCCGCGTCGGCGGCGCCAAAATGATGATATTTTTGATAGTGGTAAATAAGGTTGTCGTTCGCTCGGACTTTGTTGAATTGATTCTAGGCTTAAATACAAAAATACTAAAAATAAGAAATTATATACAAAATATGTCATGGAATGAAGAATTTACTGGGACTCAGGATTCCACTGCTTTTTCTGTTCATGGGGTTCATAAATTAATCCTATACATTTATAACTCAAAACAAAAGAAACAATAACTCAATTCTTTGCCAAAGTAGATTTCATAAAATATTAGTTGTAAGTTGTGAGCATGACGCATCAAAAGTAATTAAAACCAAGCATGTGACATCAAACAAAATAACAAAAAATTAATAGAAATCATAAAAAAATTAAATTCTATGCAAATAGTTATAAAAGAATTATTTTAATTACCACATGAACGAAACACAACCTCCTCCGTCGTCCCAGTGATGGGTCTAGCTCCGCATGGTGAAAACACACTCAAAGGAATTTTTCATTGCTCAAAAAGGTGTTTACAAATGATGGAAAAGGCGAGAAATAATTAAAACCGGGTTTGTCACAATTATATTTGTTACAAACCAAACTGTTACAGAGAACGATAAATATGAAGTGTCGCTGGCACTGTAGCAATACGACTGTCTTCTGTGGTCTAATGTTCTTCGTGTTCTTCTTCACCAGCAGAACTGGTTCATCTCTGCAACTTTATTTTTCTCCATCCTCAACCCTCTGTTCGCTCCCCTCTCACTCCATCCCCTTATCTGACTCCAAACTCAGCTATAAATACACCACAGGACCATCAATCTCTCGAGTAAATACCAAAAAATATCGTATTAAAGTTTAAGAGATTTTATTCTCCTTTCCTCTATTATGCACGTCTGAGTTGTTCGAAACTTTTCAAACTTTCTCTGGATTGGATAGAAACAAATTTTCAGAGAATATATCCTCTTAAATCCCACATAATATTCTCTTATAACTCAAGCGTAATCCGAGAATATTTGTTACCCTGTTTAACGCAACAACCATTCATGGGCAGATTTTATTCCTTGTTTTCCTTCCAAAAACACGTCCTGCGACCTATTGATTAAGTGACAACATAATCGCAGCATAATATCCATGAAAATCTCCCATAAATTTTTCCCAAAATCTCGTGCAGTGGTGATGATATATTTCCTGCCGAAAATGATTTTCAAATGAAGAAGAAGGGGGTACCCCCTATCCAGATTAGGGGCGCCTTTAACAGCAGGGGTGCCATGGGGTGGCCCTTATCCAAAATGAGGATGCCTTTAGTACTTTTCCCGGGGGTGCCCCGAGCAACTTTTCGAGCCGAATTTTCCAAAAATGTTTATTTCCCAAAAATACCTACAAACACATAAAATACCATAATAAGTACGAAATCGAGTACCAACAATACAGAACATTGAGGACAAATTAGACACAAAAATGTGTCTATCAACATGCATTTGCACAAAACAAGGAGAGAAATCAGACAAGATTCCTAACAAAAGTTGTGCAATGAAAACATGTGGGACAAGAGAATATTCTCACAAACCAAACAAAGTGGCATCATGTTTTATTTATTCACAAAACTGAATTTTTCAAACAATCCCCCACATGAATGATAAAACATATCGATAAACGCGAGAAAACAAAAGGCATCAAGATAGACCAAGGTGTCGTAAAGATTGAACCTTAACTTAGTGAGAAGTTACCAGAACCGCTTGTTGTAACGGTGAACGCGATGTCTTGAACCGCCAACAATGAGTGCAATTCAGAAATAATTACCACACTTGATGTCTCCAACGAAAGCTTCCAAGCTCTTGCGGTTGTGCCCGCTTTTGCCATGGGCTAAATCCCGGTTTTAATGAATGTCTCTAGAGAATCATCTCAAATTCTCATAGGAAGCGGCCTCACTTCCATCATCCACATAGGTGAGTCCATTAAGAGTGTCCTGCCACACCCCGCTTTAAACAAAGCCATAGAACTCATTAAGATCTCAATAGATCATCTTATTTCATGCAGGTAGCATTATCACACAGTTACACCATAGGGAGGGACAAAGATAGTGCTGTCTCGATATCACCATAAATTAGTTGTCTCATTAAACCTTGATCTTGGAGCTCCATTCACAAGGTTGAGTATCCTCCATGGTGATTTATTTTTATGAGCTTAAGTCCCATCCCCTTCAATGTAGAGATAACTAGCTTTCTTTATAAACCTTTCGTCAAAGGAACTGCAATATTATCCTCGGACCTTACAAATTCAAGAGAGATAATACCAGTAGAAAGTAGTTGCTTCACTCTCTCGTTCTTTCTCCGAATCTATAAACTCGGACTCCATAGTGGATCGAGCTATACTTGTCCGTTTGTATATTTTCCATGCCACGAACGCACCTACAAGTGTGAAGATGTACCCACTAGTGGAGTTTGACTCATCTGAGTCCTACATCCAGTTGGCATCACAACACCCTTCTCTTGCAGCAGGATTTTTCCCAAAACTTAAGAAAAAGTCTGAAGTGCCTCTCAAGTAGCGCAAAACTCTGTTGAGAGAATTCCTGTGATCCTGCTCAAGGTTGCAAGTGTACCTGCTCAAACTACTCACAACGTAAGCAATACCAAGTCTTATACAATTAATCAATTATATGAGACTGCTAATTACGCAAGAATACTCAAAAGTTAAGAAACACCGTCACCCTTGTTCTTTATCAAGTTAAAAGTGGGTTCACAAGGAGTAGAAGCAGGTTTAGCCTTATCGTTATTAAATTTCTTTAGTATGGTTTCAGCAAAATGAAATTGACTAAGACTATATTCATCAGACGTGTCTCTGACTTTTATCCCTAAGATTACATCAATAGGTTTTAAGTCTTTTATGTCAAAATTCTCATTCAGCATGCTTTTAGTGGTATTAATTAAAAAAATGTTATTGTCTAATATGAGCATATCATCAACATGCAGGCATACGGTAACATAAGCATCATCCTCAGATTTAATGTAAACACATTTATCAGATTTATTAATCTTAACCACTAGATATCATTACATGATCAAATTTTTCATGTCTCAGTTTAGGTGCTTGTTTCAAACCAAATAGAAATTTAATCAATTTGCATACTTTGTTCTCACAACAAAACCTTTAGGTTGGTACATATATACATTAAATTCACCATTTAAAATTGGAGTCTTAACATCCATATGATGTATATATTCGAATCATGAATAAAAGCAATAGTAATCATCATCCTAACAGAAGTGATTCTAGTGACAGGTGAATAAGTCTCAAAGAAATTTATTCCTTACTTTTTGGTTATAACCTTTAGTCATAACCTTACTAGTTATTTATCTCCAGTCCAATATGTACCAAGGTCTCATTTTGAAGACTTTTACAAGAAAACATATAACTTCCTTATGGATCCAGTGTTCAGACTCTACC